>NW_017279267.1:34729-245448 GCF_001594065.2 Cyphomyrmex costatus | reverse complement strand
GTTTTTTTTCTAAGTGGAGGCGCTAAAAAGATATGAAGGTCACCTCCACTTTTTTAAATGAAAATATGTAATTTTTTTTAGATAACGTGATTTCTCTAATTATTTTGCATATAAAAGTATTAAAGTAGAGATACCAAAAAACCAATAGTTTTCGAGATATTTTACACTTTATTTTGACACAAATTGACACAAAATGTTAAATAACTCGTAAACTGTTGACTTTTTGATTATCGTACTAAAGTATTAAAATACTTTTGTGAACAGAATAATGAGATAAATCAAGTGGTATAAAAACAAAAACACATAGTTGCGTATTTAAAAAATTATCCATTTTGTATACATATTTTTTTTAAAGCAACTATGTGTTTTCTTTACACCATTTGATTTATCTCATCATTCTGTTCACAAAAGTATTAAGGTATGATAATCAAAAAGTCAACAGTTTACGAGTTATTTAACATTTTGTGTCAATTTGTGTCAAAATAAAGTGTAAAATATCTCGAAAACTATTGGTTTTTTGGTATCTCTACTTTAATACTTTTATATGCAAAATAATTAGAGAAATCACGTTATCTAAAAAAAATTACATATTTCCATTTAAAAAAGTGGAGGTGACCTTCATATCTTTTTAGCGCCTCCACTTAGAAAAAAAATTGAAACATTTTTCTCTATATGGCTTAGATTACGAGAAATTCAGGTGGGGAGATTAAAATGGCCCACCCTATATATATATATATATGCCAAAACTTTAACTAATTTCTACCTAAAGGATCTCTCGGTATGTTTGATATTCGACGAAAACGAGAAAGCTCTAGTCTGTAATCTGATGCAGGAATAAACAATAGACCTGTGTAGGATACGATGTGTCGTGTTCTACAAAAGCAGTAATCAAATTTTAATGCATCGAGCAACAGCTCAATGTACTTTTTATAAAAGTCTTTCTTTTTGTAACATTGTACTCAAAATATAGGAAAAAATTGCCAAATGCCTATAATAATGAGCATCGAAAACCTCAAGCTACAATTTCTAATGTTTATTTACGTACTGAACAGTGCTAAATAGGAAATATAATTTAAAAAAATAGTCTATAGATATTCGCAAAAATTCTCGCAAGTGCTTGGATACGCGTATATCTGTATATATAGATTGTCGATCTAATAACTTAAACAGGCGTCTAAGGTAGGCTTCCACTACAATACCTTACTGATGAGTCCAGTAGTGGAAGATGGGACGAAACGCCATAATTACGTGATATTCTTCGCAATATATTAGATTATAATTTAAAGATTTTAACGATATTATTGGCTCATTGCCCTCTTTCTCTATATTATTTGTGTTTAAAAAAATAGGTTAAGTGATACGTACTCAGCAACTCTCCCCTATCTCATACACTGAGAAAAAACATTTAATACATTTTAATAAATATTTCTTTGAATGTCCCTCACCCCCCGCTCCATTTTGAATGGTCCAAAAAATGATAAATATTTAAATAAATGAAGAAATGATAGTTGAATTAAACTAATGGTTCTTGTGTCTAATATGTGTTTACATTTAGTAAATATTCCGCTAGGAGACCATTCAAAGAAATATTCTTTTAAATTTATTAAATTTTTTTTCTCAATGTACATATTATAATGTGCATTCACGCACAACCATATGTTCGAATACATACGGCCGACACATTTGTGTACATCCATGCGCGTTACATGATACAGCGCGAGTATGTAAATGTAAGCCCGGATCTATAATGCATTTTTAAGTCTTATGCTATAAGAAATGGACGAATTACAGTCGATTATTCTCTTCGTATTTGTCTGTAATTTGTCAATTTCTTACGGCTTAAGACTTAAAACATCTATTGTAGATCCGGACTAAGCTTATTCTACAATGACTGTAAGCCACAAAAATTGACTAATCGATTATTCTCCTCATATTCGATTAGTCCGGAACTATAATACAATAGATGCTTTAAGCCTTAAACTGTAAGAAATTAATCAATTACAGTCAAATACGAGGAGAATAATTGACTGTGATCCATCCATTTATTATGGCTTAAG
Organism: Cyphomyrmex costatus; assembly: GCF_001594065.2. NCBI lineage: Eukaryota > Metazoa > Arthropoda > Insecta > Hymenoptera > Formicidae > Cyphomyrmex > Cyphomyrmex costatus. Next base: position 243,391 of record NW_017279267.1, on the reverse strand, counting down.
GCTTAAAAACTTGTTGTAGATCCGGGCTTACGATTCAATTTTTATGGCTTACCATTGTAGAATAGTGTTAAGAAGTGCAACATTTGGGTAAGATTTGATGAATGCACCAAAGATGTTTACATTTATTAGTATCAGTGGCACACGACGTATGTTTTTTTTCTCGCTTAATCGCTTGCGTTTTAGAAAATTACTAGACATTATTGTGTAATTACTGGAAATTAACGTTGTGTGGTGCAATTCTAACAATTTAGCAGAACGCAAGCAATCCAACGAGACCGTGCATCGTGTGTGCCGCTGACTCAAAGCGGTCATTGACACCTCGTTAATATTTATAGTTCTCTAATACCGGCATTTTATTGACATCAACATTCTTACGACACAGACGCTCATGATTCACCGGTACCACGTTCATCACGTTTCGCCGGTAGCACGCGAAAAGCACGTCTTGTAGGAGGCGTGCTTGCCTCCTACAAGATTCTTAGGTACCAGCGGTAATGAGAGTGGTATGACAGAGGGGGATCGCGCTGTGCGTGCGCTACGAAGAACCAGGACGGCGAGATGGCGCGTAAAGAGCGGCAGACGGGCAGAGGTAAGGGGAGAGGAAATGGAGATAAAGATACACGCGATCCTTACTCGCCGTTACCACCGCCATTATGGCCACCGTCGTTGGTGATGCCACCACCAGGCCTGCCACCACTGAATTCACTAAAGTTCCTTGAAACGTGTGCAACTCGGCAATCGTTGTCGCTATCATCGCCTAGCTACCTAACCTCTTACCTTTGTTGATAAATGCCTCGATGATCTGCACGTCCTCGTCGGTGCTCTTGTCGCCCATCTTCTCGTTAAACTGGACATCCATGCACATAATTCCACGTCGTTGTGTGGAATCTGATTTGCGATACGGCCACTATGCGCACCCGGGACATTTACATGAAATTGAGTGCTTGCGAGCCGATAAGCGCGGGCAAAAGCGCGCGCGAAAATTCGTACGTGAATGACAAAGGAACCGGAAGAGTAAGTCGCCGTTGTGTCGCGTTGTTGCCAACATACGTGAACTGAACGCTATTCCCCGTAGAGACGCGTTCGTCACGTTTTGCTATTCCTTCGAAACGTGTGTGTAAGACTGGGAAAGAGAGAGTGTGTGTGTGTGAGAGAGAGAGAGAGAGAGAGGAGAGCAAACGAAGAACACGTCTCAACGTGTCTGAACGCGTCTCAACACATCTATTAAGTAAGACTCACGTATACATATATCGCACACCGCGCCGGAACACACCGCCGATGTCGCTGTTGCGCACGCACTACCGCGTCTCGTTTCGTTTCGCCGGTGCGCGGTATGACATAGCGACAGGCATACGTACATACACGAAGCAACACGTCGCTCGGCGCTCGCGACTCCCTTCCGTTCCGCGTTTTCTACTGTTTTGCTAAGAAGCCGACTGGGGTTCAGATCAGATTTGAATGTGGCACACGTTGCCAGTTCTTTCTCATACTCTCTCCTCGTCTCATCTCCCTTTTCCCTCTGTTGCTCTCTCCCGCCCTGCGGATCCCCCTATATTTCCCCCTCTTTTCCGTCTTATGTACTCAGCGCTGCGACGTTGCCGCACATCCGGTCTTGCGTTTTCGACGGGTGGGGGATCGAGAATTTCGAAGGAGTGGGAGAAAGTACATAGGTACCGACAGTCACGTGGTGGGGTTCACATTGTAAACGACGAATGGCGCAGCGGGGGTAAACCATGAGAGGGGATGTACATATATATATATATACACAAAAAGGAGGGGGGGCAAGTTACCAGCTCAGAAATGGGAATTTTCCATGAAATGTCGGGGCGGTCGTGCTGCGCGACCGTTATTTGATCACGTGATAATACCGGAAATCGTAAAGCGATGTACGCGCCCTCATGTTCTAGAAACTTCTTCCATCCTTACAATATTGATTTTTTAATTGATCCTTGAAGCAACTACTTGCAATTAATTAATATTACGAAACTATAGTTTTAAATACATCCATTGATATACAATTATAATAATTTGCAGTAACTATTTTCGTATATGTGATTTTTCAAAAATAAGGCCCCTGAAATATTGCAACGTTACTACTATGTTTCTGAAATGTTTCGACCCATGTTACTTGAGCTGACTTTCGCGTCCTGTAGATAGACATAATAATTAATATTTATGCGGTAATATTCATATATTTCAATAAATATTAAATTAATAATTAACATGAATATGTAAATGTAAAATTATTTATTACATTAATTAATTAAATAATGCATGATACAAAGTGACAAATGGCAAAGTTTGTACAATTTGGTGCAGAGAAATATTGACAGCTAAGATAACAATTATTCTATAATATCACTTATATGAACATCTGTTATTGTAATATACATTGTTCATCGGATGTTCGTTGCAAGGAATCTATATCCTTAGTAGCCAACAGTCCTTTGGTGCTTTCGGCTTCCTTCATCCAAATTTGTACCTATTAATTAAACATATTATAAGAACTGTGACTGTATACAAACCATGGTGGAAGTTCCACCATGATACAAACATATATCAATTATACATATACATATTGATTCAAAAGGACTAACGAAACAATGTAAAAAATTAAAAATACAATGTCATCATTTAAATACGTAAAAGAATAAATATCATTATCGTATTTTAGTTTAATTTTTAAATGATAAAATAGTAGCATATAATAACAGTTTAACCCTCCGGTAGATGCACTTTTGGTAGTTGCCTCACGAGTAAGCGTCTCTTACGAGTAGTCACCTCGTGTAACATGTACGAACACCAAACGCGTATTCAAATCTCTGCGATATTCTCAGTAAATTGCTGTTTATTTTAACTACTATGTCCTATTTTAATAATACATAAAATTCATCTATCACACCGTGTAATTGATCCACACTTTCCTTTTAGCTTTCGAATCTATTTACTCTCATGTCATTGTATGAACATAGGTTACGGTTACAATATTTCTTATTATATACTTTTTATTTAGGGTATTTAAATAGTGCAGGAACATAATAAGATATCCTTGAGTGGACAGCAGTGTAAAATCAAGGCCATTTAATTAAATGACATAACTTTCCAATAGAATTGATTTGTCAGCTGCATATAGGTACAATTATTCGAAGATTTTAAAAAAATTACTGTCATTTATTATTATAATACATCTATCGCGAATTATTTGAAAAGTTTTTAGCAGGGAATGAAAGAGTTACTTTTACAGTTACTTTTTATAACAATGTAGTAATAATGTTGCAATTTTTTATGATTGTATTGATAACCCGATGAGAACACATATGTAGTATCCACGTGGAATCTACGTGTTTTACGTGGACTACGTGGATTAAAAATTTATTTACATAATATCCACATGGATTCTACGTAGACACTTCCATATAGATTTCAATACTTATAATCCACGTGGATTGCATAGAGTATAATAATCGATGTTAATTATCCACGTGAATTCAACGTTACTATTTCCTATTTTTATTCCCGTTAAATTTCATCAGTAATTCCACATGGATTATACGTATTGAAATCTATATGGAAGTGTCTACATAGAATCCACGTATTTATCAATGCATTTACCACGATATAACTTTTAATGCATAAACAATTTATAAATATTTTGATCTATATACATATATATATATACCCGTGTGGAAATTTCCCTATCTTTTCTTTGTTGTATTCCTATGAGATTTCCCTAAAAAAAGGAACACTAAAGGGATTCTATTCCATTTTCCTAAAACATACATTATATTATATAAACACATAAACCATTTGTTTCTAATATTTCCATTGAACAGATATATACAGACACAATTATACAGACGTTGACATACAGATTCGTGGGTCATCGAAATACAGCAGTTCCCTTACGATTGTCAAAGTCAAGCAGCAAGGTTCGTGGTACAACTTCGGATGGGTGACATCATGAAAAAAAATTTAACTCTCGAATTTAGAGGAAAATTTTTTTTTCACGATTTTATTCTAAGACTTCTACACGGGTATATTATAGTATAGTGTCACTATTACGAATTTATTATTGCATTATTATTGCACTAGTAGTGGATATTACAAGGAATATCGATTCGATTTCCACGTGGATCTTGGTACCGTTTTTGAGTAGACTGTCACTCGATCGTTTACGCAGAATCTACGTGCTAACCCACGTCGAATCTACGTATGTGATTCTAGTTAGTTAACTAACTAAACGCTTAAGGGCCAATTTCACCAACGTCAGTTAAGCTAACCGACGGTTAATTCCAATGGAATTATCCAATCGCATTTGCCTTTGACCAGAATGAACCAATCACGGTTGACACTTTAACCGTCGGTTAGCTCAACCGACGTTGGTGAAATTGGCCCTAAGAGGCTAAAATTATTTTAGTTAGTTATCATTACAGTCATAAAAAATTGCAACATTATTACCACATTGTTATAAAAAGTAAGTGTAAAAGTAACTCTTCCATTCCCTGGTTTTTAGTATATATATGTATATCTCTTTATATAATCCCTTTATATATATATATATCATATGCATAATCCTTTTATATTAATATTTTTAATTTATTTTCGTATTAAAGTTTACAGAAAGCGAAGACTTTAGAAATATGGTAAATTTTCAGACACTTCAGTAGAGTGTAATATTCTGATTCATCTAATCACCTGCTTATGCAGCAAATCTCTTCTTCGGCCTGCCGGTTCCTTTCCCAGCAGAGGTACAAGTACACTTAAACAGGACTGAAATTTTTCTAAAGCCAGAGCATAGTTACCCTCAGCGAGATATTGCTCAGCAACTTCTCCTATTTCAAGTGCATCCACCATATTCGTAGTACTTTTACTGAGAATCCCTATTAATAAACAAGTTACGTCACACGGCTACCTTTTAATTTTATAATCTAATAATTTAGAATTTTGCTGTTACTTTATGATAATATTCTTAGTTTATTACATAGATAATGAAAAGTAACATTTATGTAATATTAGGTAACATTTCATTTGAGATAAACATTTTGTTATGGAAATTCCAACACATTCGATACAAACGTAATTCGTTATAGGTGAATGCCGAGCTTTTCTCTAAAGACGATACCCTTTGCAGGTACGAAACGTTTCCTTTATTTTCAGGCGCCGGGCGCTTCTCATTCGTTTCATCTATAAATGCTACTTTAAGTGTTTCTGCTCTCCTTATATAATCGTTGACGCGATTTCGTAATACTTCCTTTCGTTTCAGATCACTTTCGTCTAATTAAATAGACGTAATGAAGCATTTATAAAAATTTCAAGAAGTGTAAATCGAGATGAACGTTAACGACGTACGAAGAAATCTTACCTGTCAATATCGGAATGAAATACCTAAGCGCCTCGCAGTAAAGATAAAATGCCTCTTTTGCATTCTTCTCGATATCCATTTCAACGGCTTTGTGCACCAATGCGGCTGCTTTCTCATAATTTTCTTTCGTAGGTGCGTGTTCCAGGTCTAGAAAATCGTGCGCGAAAAATTCATCGTACGTTATCCGATCGGCGGGATTATGCTTCAACAAAGCCATGAGTAAATCCTTACACGTCGCCGACACATGAGCCGCCTTCGGCATCTATGATGTGAATAATACTAATTCTTATAAGTGATTCACGATCATGTTTAAACTAAACGCACATTTTTTATACACTATCGGGTTAACGATCTTTGCACATCATTGAATTACATATTTATCTAGCAACATAATCATAACATCTTTATTGGACTCGAAAAGAATCAGGAAACTTGATACAATTCTTGCATTTGATATATATAAAAAAATTGCTAATATTATATCCAAATGTTTATAAAGTTAGGCCGCGCATATATTTTTTGTAAAGAACATATAAATAAAATTAATCTTAACCCGGTAATAGTCATTTAGTTTTTTTACTGTCAAAAAACAAACATCTGGGATGATTTTTGCATCCCAATTAAAATTTAGAATTTACTATTCCACTAAATATTGCATATTATTTATTGTTCTACGATTTATTAGTATTTCAAATTATTATGTATAGATTTATTTAATATTTTCTAAAAAATATTAAAAATAATTAAACAAATAATTATGGAAGAGGAAATTGTCGACTGTTCGATATTGTAAATTTATATTTCATTTTCTCTTTGCTAGAATGTACAGAATGTGCATGCACAAAATAAATCATTCCAGGTGATTCGGGATAATCCTTTAATGAAATCACCTCTATTGGTCGGCTATCCTTAATTTTTTCCGCTAATTCCTGAAAACTACTGCTGGAATAAGGAGCTTTCCCAAAAAGGCATTCATACATGATTACTCCGACACTCCATAGATCGACACGAGCATCATATTTGTGTTTTAACAGCATTTCGGGTGCCATGTAGAGAGGTGAACCTCGTATCGTGAATTTGTGTTCGGAGTTCGAGAGGTACTGTGCGAAACCGAAATCTGAAACGACACGAAATAAGTCGTAATTTGCTATCGAGAATGCACGGAAAGAATGATCTTGCTAAAATATCTAAAAATTTAGCTTAATACAAATTTGATCTGAGAGAATTTACAAAATGAATTATAAAATGAGAGAAATCCAGGTTCGAATTCTTACGATATATTTCGCAATAAATTCTTTATTTAAAAAATTATTATCAATAATATTAGATTGCCAATTTTTAATTATTAATTTAATTTGTAATATTACGTATTCCAACTTCACAGTTTAAGATTGTATTTCAAGACAAATAATTGGCGCACAGTTTGCTTGAATTGAAAATTGTAAAATTCATACAAAAATATTATTATATTATAGATAGATCCTCTACACCAATATAGATTTCTTCTCTTATTTGTATTCAAAATAATTATGTAAGACATAAAGGTCGTGATATACAGAAAGATCTTAAGCGAGAATCAACATCTTTTTAGATTTGCTACTGTTTACGTAATGTTTATGCCTTATGTCTCTACTATGATTCGCTTACTACTTACAGAAAACTTATTCTCGAAGAATATCGTATATAAAAATACTAGAGAAATCTATAATATAACGTATCGTATACTATAGTTTTTATTACTTTTTTATATTTTTGTATGCAATATTTATCACGTTTCAAGGCTATTTACATAATGCATAAACATATCATAGCTGGCATAAAACTGTTCGGGTAGAATGTATAGATTTTATAAAAAAAATTGCAAATTACTTGACGAACGGTACCATCATGAAAAATGCTTTTGGACTAATACTCATTTTCATATAAATGGTCACATCATTTCTCGTGATGGGTAAATTCGCTACAGCGAACTAGAGACCCTATAATAGGGAGTCTGGTCAAAGATGTCACTCTCATCCCACACAGCACAGGGAGTTCCCGAGGAGCTCCCCGGGAGCTCATAAAATTTTTGTGAGCTTCATTTAAGCTTAAAAATGAACTCCTATGTCCGCATTTATGAGTTCCCTGGGAGCTTTATTTTGGTTCGCAGGAAGCTCTTTTTGAGCTCTTGGGGAAATCATAAAATTTTTTGTGTAAGCTTTATTTCAATTATGAACTCCCTGAGAGTTCATTTTGTAGAATTTTATAAGCTCCCCGAGAGCTCAGCGAAGTGAACTCGCAGGGATCTTTCTTTGTCGAATCGTGTAAGCTCCACGGGAGTTCAGCATTATGAACTCCCTAGGAGTTTATTTTGTCGAATTTTGTGGGCTCCCCGAGAGCTCAGCGAAATAAACTCTTGGGGAGCTTGAACGGAGTTTTGTGCTGTATTTATATAAATATGGCGCGATCAATCGTTGCTATTGAAATTTCCTTCTAAGCGCAGCATAATTTGAATATGATGAAATAATAAATTAAGAAAAACTTTCTATTTACTTGTTAATAATTAAATTACTTTATTAATAAAACATAAAAAGACAGATTATACAATATATAAAATTTATAAACATATAAAATACATAGATTATAAAAATAAGTTATGTGATTACACAGAATGCATTGCCATTGTTTTGCTACTAAACATTTTTCGTCGCGAACGTTCTTTCGGACAATTAATTTTAAATCTATATTTAATGAAATATTTCATAATTTTAGCAGGTAAGTTATGACATTCCACGATCAAAATGTAACCTTGAAAAGCTCAGAACTAGAATGACAGCTCGCGGCGTCGATCACTTTTTGCTAATCGACGCTCGTTATGCATTCCTTTCCCACAATTTTTCCGCGCAACACATATAACTTGGATATTTCATTCCACTGTAAATGTTTACAGTATCGCGATTACTTGCCATTGGATGTAACCTTTATGTGTTCCTTATGGACACCATTTTATTTCTTACTAGAACATTGGCCAGACTCCCTATTATAGGGTCTCTACAGCGAACCATGCAACATTCTTTATTTCTTGCCGTGTTCGTGGTTGAAACATTGTATCCAATGACACACCCCAAATAATATATAATCTCACAATTTTTCCATTTATTGTAGATTCAATGTACTCGTTTACACTTATCAAATTAGAGATATATCAAAACCAGTCTATTCCCATACTTGTCGAATAACACAATCATACGGCTCCTCACGATGATCTAGTTTTCCTTTAGGAAAACCCCAATTATTGTTTCCCCAGTAGCACCAGAACCACCTTCGTCATGTCTTCATTTAAAATAATCGCTCCAAACGTCAGTATATAATGAAGAAATTAAGATTTGAATTTTAATGTAATCGACATTCTGTTGCTTTATTATTATCTATGATAAAAAGTTGTCCATAGTTTGGCATTTCATTAGGTGTGGGATATAATGCAGTATTAATTTGATAATAAATTTGTCCTTGAATTTTGAAACAATAAGGTCCACGTCTTTGTGTACTAAAATCTGATATTTTCGTATTAAACGAAGCAAATGAAAATGTATTATTGTAACCAGCGACAGATTAAACATTTTGCCGCCCCTAGGCAGCGTACATTTTGCCGCCCCTAAAAGCAAAAAAAAAAAAAATTAGTACAAAATATCAACAATTTTCTGTTACCCCTGCATTAGCTGGTGAAAACGTAATATATTTTTAAATATTTTCACGACCCCAGAGTGCACCACGAGGAGGTTTGCAGATAGGATTTTACACTCCTTTTTTTTTTACTTTCTTTATTTTTTTTACCGTTTTTTACTTTCTTTTTTTTATTTTTTTTTTATTTTTTGTTCTTTTTATCTTTTTTTGTATTTTTAATTTTTTTTATTTTTTTTTATATTTTATATATTTTTTAAAATTTTTATTTCTTTTTATCTTTTTTACTACATTTTTGTTAGTTACTTGTTTTTATTGTATTTGTTTCTTTCTACACTTCTTTGCTGCAAAGTCACTGATTAATTTCTTAAAATCTGTTGAGATTGTTAGATCACTTTCAATTGTCAAAATAGAAAAATTATTTAATTGGTCATCACCCAAATTAGCCCTTAAACAGTTTTTAATTCTTTTTAACGCGGAAAATGACCGTTCGGAAGAGCAGTTTGTAACCGGCGTGCAGACAAATATTCGACAGGCTATATCGACATTTGGATATATAGAATGTATATTTCGAGTTCGAAGAAGTTTACTATAACTTAAAAGGGAATGTCTTTCATTTTCGAGTATATTGGTACTTTCCAAATACGCTCGAAAATGTAGGCATTCGTCAACAAACGATTCTTCTAAATCTAAAGGGTAATACTGTTGTAACTTTTTAGCCTTATTTATTAAATCCGCAGTTGATATCGAAGTAATTTTAGATAACCATTCAAATCTTTCAAAAATATCTTTATATGCATTACCTCTACGTTCTAATTCTGAACTTATACGGTCTATTATCTGCGGCGAACTAAATGATATGTCTCGCGGCGGCGAATTATTGCAGTAGGAAGACAAGGAAGAGTAAAAATCGGTCGCGCTGATCGCGCGTCGCATTACAACAATGCTCGGAATTAAATGCTCTGGTGGATGGAGAGTTGATTTCTGAGCGTCGCTTCGTCGCTCGTCGCCTAATATCTCCTCACTACCGCTCGAGGCTTGAACCGGTCGTCATTGGCTCGGCCGTCGGCGCCCGGCGGTTCGCCCGGCGGCTCGACCGTCGAGCCTCAAGCGGCCAGGGGCGGCGAAAATTTTCTGTCTTCGAAAATTTGCCGCCCCCTCCAATTTGCCGCCCTAGGCAAATGCCTATGTTTGCCTCTAGTGTTAATCCGTCACTGATTGTAACCACGAATAATACTTCGTGGTACACATGGATTTTTTAATTTTTTTATTCATTCATACATATTATACGTAAATATATAAAAACCCTTTTTTGCAACTATCCAGGAAAAAGGGTCCATGTATAATTACATGTAATCATACATAATTATATAAAATGATATTTACTATATAATTATTTATAATATTATATATGATTATATATAATTATATGTAATGTATTTAATCAGTTTATTATGTATAATTGAATAAAAATATTGGGTTTTTATATATATTATAATTACGCATAATTACATATGAAAAATTTTTCACTGAGTCATAAGAAATATACATGAATATAATTCAATATTTTGTTTATAGTACTTTTATATGTAACGTTTTTTCACATATAGCTTTTTGTATATAATTATATATAAAAAATAGAACTGTTTTTTTATTTTTAAAATATCTATTTTTATATATATTATACAATACAGTATTGTTGAAATATTGCAACGTTGCGTTGCTGCAATATCATTGGAATGATATCTAATAGACAGATCACAGTTATAAGTCCATTAACATTCAGAGTTCGTGGATCATCGAGGCAGTTTCCGTATGATCACAGAGATCAAGCCACATTAGGGTGCTATTTCATTCGTGCATTTTTGTCGTACGACAAATGTGTACAAGATAAAGAGATCATCGGATCTCTCTCTATTCTTGCCAATCAACAAGCTTGAAAAATTCGTCATACGAAAAAAACGTACAAGTGAATTAGCGGCTTTAGATAGAAAATTAAAACAGTTTAAGATGGATAACCGCTTGGGAACACCATGAAATTAATTCTTAAATTCATGGGAAAACATTTTCTTATCTTAATTTTACTGTGTGTATTCTGGAATGTGATGCTAATCAATAATATTTATTTTAGCAATAAAACTGGATTAATTATTTATATAACTTTCATTTTTCTTATCAGTCTATATAATTATATATAATTCTCTATGGACATATTTTATATATAATTACAATATATATAATCATTTATATGTGGGATAAGTGGTACCCGTGGAGAGCAATCGCGCACGCGCGGGTGGAAGAGGAGGGAGTAGAGGTGATGAGGCGGGAGAAGGGACAGTAAGAAAACGGTTAGAGACAGTTAGTAGTCCAGACGCTGAGTATACTTCTGTGTGACCTGAAATGTCGCCTCGAGATATATATGGATTCTTATAGATTTTGACCTCCTGAATCCGAATATGTCGGTTAGATTTTGTAAAAAGTGGTAGGTTAATTGTTATTAACAATTTAATTGTTTAAATCGATATATCTCGAAAACGGTAAGTCGTACGAAAAAAAAGTTCAAACAGAAAATGTTCGTCTATTTAATTAGAACAAAAAAGCTTGTTACCACTTTTCTCGTATTGTTGATATTATATGAGATATAAGCCATTTATCAATTAGCCTATCAACAAATGCGTGGCGACGCCGCGCCGCGACATTCAGAGGTTGTACTTTTAATGAACATTAGAGAAAAAAAATAACAAATAGGACGTTTCTTATGCAAAATTTTGTGCTCTTTCAAATGGCGCTGTTAAAATTGATGAAAAAATTGAAATAAAAAAGTTACAGGGGATTTAATGATGAAAAACCTAAATTTTTGTGTGATATTTTTGAGTTTAACGCTTGTTTTGATACCGATAAGTGATTGAAATGTATCAAAACGCTACAAATTATCATTATACACATCCTAAACTTCAAAATGAATCTAATCCGAAATCCAGGTTCAAGATGGCGGCTTAAAAAATGGAGGCTGAGTCCTGAAAATCAAAATGCTGCGGATAGACCATTTTGTACAATTATATGTCCATTGGAAAATGGAACAGATCTTTATTTTAGATTTCCTGAATTCGAAATTGTCAGTGACATTTTTATAAATGTTTTAGGTTAATTATTATTAACAATTTATTTATTTTAATAATTATATATCTCGAAAAGTTTAGTTGTTAAAAATTAAAACAAAAAAGGTTATCAGTATTATTTTTACCACATTTTTTCATGTTAATTGAGATATGAGCCGTTAATCTATTAGTCCATCTACAACTTTTCAGGAAAATTAGAGTGAATTAAATAAACATCGTCATTTTTTATGTAATATTTAATGTTCTTCTCCGCAGCATTTTGATTTTCAGGACTCAGCCTCCATTTTTTAAGCCGCTATCTTGAACCTGGATTTCGGATTAGGTTCATTTTGAAGTTTAGGATGTGTATAATGATAATTTGTAGCGTTTTGATACATTTCAATCACTTATCGGTATCAAAACAAGCGTTAAACTCAAAAATATCACACAAAAATTTAGGTTTTTCATCATTAAATCCCCTGTAACTTTTTTATTTCAATTTTTTCATCAATTTTAACAGCGCCATTTGAAAGAGCACAAAATTTTGCATAAGAAACGTCCTATTTGTTATTTTTTTTCTCTAATGTTCATTAAAAGTACAACCTCTGAATGTCGCGGCGCGGCGTCGCCACGCATTTGTTGATAGGCTAATTGATAAATGGCTTATATCTCATATAATATCAACAATACGAGAAAAGTGGTAAGAAGCTTTTTTGTTCTAATTAAATAGACGAACATTTTCTGTTTGAACTTTTTTTTCGTACGACTTACCGTTTTCGAGATATATCGATTTAAACAATTAAATTGTTAATAACAATTAACCTACCACTTTTTACAAAATCTAACCGACATATTCGGATTCAGGAGGTCAAAATCTATAAGAATCCATATATATCTCGAGGCGACATTTCAGGTCACACAGAAGTGTACTCAGCGTCTGGACTATAGAGAGACGTGTGGTTGCGAGAGCGTTTTTACGAGAGCAGAAGTCGTGTGCCTTCCGGGAATCATCCGTGCGATCAATCCTACATATATATAATTTATATATAATTATATACAAAAAATTTTTTCTCGAGAGTCTGGACCAATAAGCATATTACGTAAATCGCATACAAATAGTAATACAAATCGCATATACAAAATAGTTTTTAACAGTTTTATGGTTTATAACAGTTCACCCAAAATTTTTGAAAATGTCATTTTTTCGAAATCCCCTCCCCTATTCATTTTTTAAAATGTAAAAATTTGTCTTATAGCATATTTAATGACTACAATCATGTATAAAGTTTTCCGAAAAAAAGACGCATTTTTTCGTGAATAAACTAGATATGCCTTTATACGCTATTTGCGTTGCCCCTCGTATCCATTGCATGGCGCCTATTGTTATGCTTGCTTTTTAAAATGTTTTCTATTATAAGAATCATAACATATTTAGAATATATTTATATAAAAGAAACTATTTTAAAAAAGATGTCGGAGCGATTTCTAGTATTGTGGATACAAGACTTAAAAAATTATTTTCAAATTTGTATTTAGCAGAATTTTTTAATATTTTAGTAAAACCGTTTTTTATGATTGTTAAAAACAAAAGGATCTTGGAGTCACCTTCAAAAAAAAAAAATAGGAGAAGAAAGACGTTGATTACTAACCTCCAACTTTGAGTACTAGTTGGGGTTTCCTCATCAACAGCAAATTCTGCGGCTTGAGATCCATGTGGCAGACGTTATGATCCCGTAGATATTTTAATGCTAATGCGAGCTGCTGCAGAAATCTACGACAGGTGCTTTCGGGTAGCTTGTGCTTTTTCTTTATGAAGCTCGATAAGTCCCCGCCGTCGCAGTATTCCATGACGATGTATATATGCCTGTTTTATGCGTTAATAAATGCACCTCTTTGTTTTTTTTCAAAAGAAAAGATTTGTCAAATCTTAGTGAATCCTTATTGAATCAATATAACCCTTATTGAATTAGTAATCCGATTAATTATTTACTCATCCGCATTTTAACAATAAAATAATGATTATAATATCATAAAGTCTGACGTAACGAACCCTTCGTCCCAGAAAAAATCTTTCATCTCCACTATATACTCGTGCTTGAGGACATTTAACAGCTTGATCTCAGTTACGAGATTGTCGACCGCCGATTTCGAGAGCGAACCTTTGTCCACGCACTTGATAGCGACTACTTCTCGACTCCCGTCCTAAGAATGATCATTAAGCACAAAGGGCGGTAATAACTTCAAAAATTTTGCAATTTGAAACGCGCTTCAAATTTAGCGTCAAATTCCGACCGAAATATCACGGGAATCTTTCTTTCCATAAAATTATTTTAATTTAAAATGAAAAAATTAAAAAAATATTTTATTATAGAAGTATAGAGTAATTTATTTTAATCATTAGTCAATTTGCTCCAAAATTATTATAAATTCGTTGTTTTTTTTTTCTAAATAGAGACGTTAAAAAGGTACGAACCTCAACTTTTTTTAAATCGAATTATATGATTTTTTTAAATAATGATTTCTCTATTTATTCCGCATACAGAAGTAAGGTAGAGATTAGGGATGCACCCAGATCGTAAAATTATCGAATACCGAATATCTGATATCCGGTAGGGCATCGAATATCCGATATCAGATCAGATATTTGATAGAACAATTTGGCCGAATACCGAATATTTTCAGGATATTTACGTAAGATATTGATTCTCCAAAATTTTCTTTTAAAAAAGGAAAAGAACAACAAGGAAGAAATAATGATAATAATTAACCGGCTGTGGAATAAAGATTGTTTGCAATACAGTTTCAATACTGCTTAATATAATCAAAGTTTAATATTAATAAATTTTTCATAGACAATATTATTTCCCGATGACAATTTATATCGATTATCTCATAAACCATCATAATTATATAAAATCAGGAACTTACAAAATATTAAATATTTCGTAAATTATTAATTTTTTATATCCCAATACTTTTGTTAACAGAATAATGAGATAAATCAAAAATTACTTATTTCAAAAATTAGGTATCCATTTTGTCTTCATATCTGTTTTAAAATAATTGTGTTTTCTTCATCAATTGATTTATCTCATTATTTTGGTCATAAAAGTATTAAGATACGATTATGAAAAAATTAACAGTTTACGATTTAATATTTCATGTCAATATGTGCCGAAATATAATATAAAATATTTCATGAATTATTTGTTTTTTAATATTTCTACCTTAATACTTTGATATTTAGAATAGAAAAATTTTGTATTCTATTAATATAAAAGAAACCATATAATTCCATTTTAAAAAGTGAAGGTAACCTTCATATCTTTTTTAGTGCCTAGAAAAAAATAACCGGACCCAAAATATATCCCCCTTTCATCCGAAACTTTGAGAAAATTGACCGTATTGATAAGAATGGACTACTCTGTATATTAATTTTATATATATAAAAAATAAAAATAAATTTGTGATAAGGCTCAATAAATTTAAAAATAATGCAAAAAAAGCTACGAGCCAAAAATTCATTAAAATATAAAATTGTTAGTAAATAAAAATTATCATTTAGTTAAAATTATAATACATAGTTTAATTAGACGTTTCGACCTCTATCAGGTCATTACCAATGTTAGTGTGTATAATATCTCCCATAGAACTCTGAGATTTCGACCAGCGTCTCATACATATACCCTGAAAAGCGCTTTTCTCTCGACTTACAAATTATTTAAAAAATTAAAAAATTATTTTTAACATCTGAACTCTTCGGAAAGCGTTAGAATACATTCAGTACTTCACAAAAATTATCATAGAACTCTCAGAACTGTCGAGAATTGGACAGCGTTTCATTTTTATTGCTGAAAATTAAATTTTTGGGTAAAATATTATTAAAAATTGAAAATAACATTGTTTATCGCCAGAACTCATTTTAAAACTTATGTAGAACTGTTTGTTTTTCAAAATCCTACAAGAATCTGTGGTCAAAAATTGTCTAGGACAAAGTGAGACGCTGTGTGAACCTGGCGTCTCAGTTTGTACTTTCGCTTTTTTTCCACTTTAGAGGGCAGAACTATTAGTTTTATCTATCAGGAACTATAGAACTATTGAAAATACATTCAGAACTCTCAATATTTCATGAGCTTCCACCAAATGATACGCCAGCTTCACACACACCCAATATTACAGAAATAATAATCGCAAGTTGTATACAATACAATATTATAAGGTAATCTTATTGTTTGTTTTTAATTTAATTGATATTAAATTAACAAAAATTAATATAATGTATAATATGACTTCATTCAACTTTTATTTACCACTAGAGTTTTCGTTAGTTTTCTTTATTTTTACATTATATTTATTTATAATCTAGTTATTTTATTATTTGACTCCCTCTACATTATATTTTTCTATATTTATTATTTTATTTGACTCTCTTTTTTACACTTTTCTACGTCACTAATGTATTTCTAACAGAAATTAATTACACACTATAACTAGACGATTCACTAAGATTTAATGGACTCTAGCTAGCATCGAAATTATTCTCAACCATGCGAATGAGAGCTTACACTTATTTTATATATATTAATTTTTATATTTTTAATTTTATAATTCCGTACATTACCGTTTTATTTTAACAACTTGCGATTATTATTTCTATAACATTGATAATGACCTGATAGAGGTCGAAACGTCTGTTTTCTAATTAAACCATGTAATTTTAACAATCTTTATTTACTAACAATTTTATATTTTAACGAATTTTTGGCCGTAACTATGCATTGGAGATTGAGATTACGGTCCACTTGATGCTACAAATGCTACAAAGTATTTTTTTAATGCTTAATTAAATACAATTCTTTCTTCCGATTGGTCAATCAAAAGTTTCGAAGCATTTGTAGCGCCAAGTGGACCGCACCTTAAGATTGAGATTAAGATTGAAGCTTGATCAATGAGAACAGAGCAGATCAAGATTGAGATTGCAGATTGAAATATAGGGCTTCATCTATTTTTCCAATCTTATCAATTTCGATCTCAACCAATAAGCTTCTAATATTTCAGTCATGTGACTAATCACTAACCTCACAAACATATGTATACTTCTTTCGTTTAGCTTCAGCAATTATGAAAAGGAGTAAAGAAACAATTATTTTCTTCTTCTTCTTCATATCTAAACACACATTATTTATTAACTGCAGAATTGTTCGACTTAATCTCAATCTTTTATTTTTATCTGTTATCTCTTTCGATCAATAATGCTACACACACAAACAACACAATTAAAACGTGTGAGTGCAATTGAGTGCAATTAAATATGTATTCAATAATTTTTGTTATGACACGTAAATCATCTATATGTATGTACCACATACGTGCTATTTACAATATTACTAATCGTCTTTAGAATCTCCTAAAGGGTTATTTTCATTATATTTGTAAATAAAAATTTTTATAAAAAATTTAGCTAGATGCGTTCTTTCCGTGTAGGTATCTTAAAGTTGAGGGCTCGAGAGAAAGAGGCTCCAACCCTGCAGCTGCACGTGAACGTCACGAACGTGATGCACACAGATGCACACACTATTGAGTTTTTATGATAACGCGTATTTACCCTCTGGCGAATTGAACGAATCATTAGAGAGAGAAAAAAAAGATGTGTAAAGAGGAAGTTTTACGTGCGCGAACGCGCGCGCGCGCGCACGCAATATTTTCGTATCTTCTTTAGCAACAAATACACGATTGATGCCTAATGAATGATTCGAGGCGCTCGAACGAAAACCTAACCTGAATTTCTTCGAGAAAAAGGGGAAAAAATTAAAAAAATGCACATACCTTTCTAAATGCTTTATACACGGTTGCGTAGCTCCCGGTACCTATCTTTTCCAGCATACAATAGTCTCGCACAGTAGATAGATTCATTTTTCACAGAGATAGGTTAGCAAAAGTCAACGTGGCATTTACGGCGAAACGTCGCCGTCGCGAAGGGTAAACGTGACGGTACAACTTTTGCTCTTGCGCGCCAGTTTCCTTAGACATTGGCGTAATCGCGGAAATTATCAACAATAATATCGTTATCAAAAAACCGAATTAGAAAAATGGAAAAAGTTATCAACTAACGATTTTTTAATCTAATTAAGAAAACTTGCACAAATTTACATTTCTCCTTCTATCGCCTTTCATTTACAAAAAAAAAATATTACATCTACAAAGCACATAAGATTAACATATTTTTTATTTCAGTATTAAATGATATTCCTTGGCATAAAAGGTATGCGACAAAATTTTTTAAACAGTTCATAAATGGTTGCGATAGAGAACGATTTCGATTTCCGACGCGTCGACGTAACATGTGCTCCACAGAACAATCGTTACCATCTCTATCGACGGGAGAAAGCACCATACAGAGATCCTGACCAGATCGGAGCCAAACCTGTATCGGCTGTATCGCGATTTAGAAGTCTACTCGTTGTAAACAATACAACGCGGCACGTCGCATGAATGCATGCGTATATGTATGTATACATATATACGTCGTACACTCGGCATACTGAACGTATGTCGTATGTGCAGAGAACAACTATGCGCGTCGTCAGCTGTGCGCCGTTCGAAACGAAAGTGGCTCACTTCGCGGCGTTGAAACGAATCACTCCTTCGACTCGGATCGGGTTAGGTCTGGTTGAGTCGAGTTAATGCGGGTTAACGTCACGGCGCGTTGCGGCGCGTTAAGAATATATAAAGTCGTTGCGTCTCAGGCCTCGGATTCTTCAGAACAAAACTATTTTAGCTACTAGGGATACCTAATGCCCGTGTCACACTACGGATTGTGGACGCGGATCAGATTGAGATTGCGGATCGCGCATCGGAATTCAGCAAATCAAGACAAAGCTGCTTTGTTTTGATTGGCTGAATATCGATGTGCGATCCGCAATCTCAATCCGATCCGCGTCCACAGTCCGTAGTGTGACACGGGCTTAACCAGATTGCAGACGAAACAACATGCTGATAGCATGTGGGAATTGGAAAGGAATATACGAGCTCACACCTAGGATGATAACAAAGCTTGGCTATCATGTTTTGTATATTTATTATCAAATCATTATTTAAATTTGTTGGAAAGTTGTAATTTTCATCAAGCTAGTTAACGATAGATAGCATGATTAATTTGAGTAGATGGCACTATCTTTCGCTATCTACTATATAGTCAGATTATGAAATTTGAAC
The DNA here is from genome assembly GCF_001594065.2 of Cyphomyrmex costatus. Classification (NCBI taxonomy): domain Eukaryota; kingdom Metazoa; phylum Arthropoda; class Insecta; order Hymenoptera; family Formicidae; genus Cyphomyrmex; species Cyphomyrmex costatus. Next base: position 224,056 of record NW_017279267.1, on the reverse strand, counting down.
ATCGTTGATGCTCGTCCCTTTTCCTAGCGGACCATGGTACCGGATGGTTGTGTGTGCTGTGTGCAATTGTAAGGACTTGCAACGATGATCTGATTTCGTTACAGATAAGTTTAATATAAGTTATTGTGCGAAGGTATTTACACGAAAAGCATTTCTCTGTAACCTGTTTATTATATTAAGCGGTTTGATGTATTATGCTTTTGTTTGTATAATGCCTTTTGTTGTGATTAATGATTTATAATATTCTTTTTCCTTCTAAAGTTTATATATTAAATCAAGAAATTTAATTGATGTATATCTATTGTCTTTCTATTGATTAAGGTTATTATTTTATTAAATAATCTGAATAATTTTATATTAATTAATTTTGTTGAATCTAATGAGTAATATTAACTTATTAGTTAATATTACTTTACAATGTCTCGGTATTTTTAAAATAATTATTCTCGCAAGATGTATTAATATACATTGATCTATATATACGTGCACATTGCCTGCGTGGCGGACATATTACATAGTGCCTATGCTGCGCATCCACTTCGCGGATACTTTTACATAGACAACACTTGTACATAAGGAAAACAATAGGGGTTAGCAGTCTAGTGTATAATATATAAAAGTCTGTGGAAACACCTTATATTCTTATATCATAGTCACGAAGTAAGAGAGAAGGAGACCGAACTTAATAGAACGCAAGCTGAAAAAGTGGTCCTGATTCGCGACCCCTAATTGGGAGAGAGTCCGCTGAAAGGAATGGATTCTTATGGTTGGGCGCCATTTGCAATTAACCTTACCCGAACAGTCCGGCCTGGCTTGCATTCACGAAGTAAGAGCGTGCTTGCATTATACGGAGAGGTTATGTTCCGGCCTGGCTTGCATTCACGAAGTAAGAGCGTGCTTGCATTATACGGAGAGGTTAAGACTAATAGCGTTTTCGATTAACCGACTCGACCCGACTCCGGGTCTGGTTGACTTCGATCACAAGTTCGATTTGAGACTCAGATTATTTGCATTGACCTGCACAGTGTCATGGCGGAAGAGTTGTCTTCTATAACCTCAATAATATAGATTATAATATAAAATAGTAATACTACATATATCAGTGAAAACATTTATATTCATTTATAAGTATGAATAAGCCACTAAACCTAATTAAAATTATTTCTATATTTTCTATTAGATGTTATCTATTAATTGATATATTTCTAATATATTTATTTATTTGATATTCGATATTTTCGATATTCTTGAGCCGAGAATATTGATCTTGGAAAAGTAATATTGTCTCGTATCGAAATTTATTAAATCAATATTGTCTTGATATCGTCTTGATTTCGAGACAAGACAAGACAAGAATCTTGATGTCTCGAATATTGCGTGCATCACTACTCCGACGAGAAACGTCTCGCATGCGCAGAACGTTATAATGTAATAAAACGCAATGATGAAATATATGTAGAAGTGTGTTATAAGTTAGATTAGGTTTATATTCCATCAGTTTTATATATTTAAATATATTTACATACCAAAAATATATATTAAAAGTTTTGTATTTTTAGGTACAACTTGTTAGATACAACCTAACCTAACGCAAAAACATTCCAGAATCGTTCCGTTTCACGAATCAGGGTGCAAACCCATGCAGCGGAATAGCAGAACGCGGAACGAGAGCGGAACCAATCACGAGCGTTCACGTTTCTCAACCATTTTTAGGTTAGGAAATCTGTCGTCATTAATAGTGAGTAATAACTAATAAAATCACGAACGATCATGTTTCTCAAGCATTTTTTGATTAGGAAATCTGTCATTAGTAGTGAGTAATAACTAATAATTTATCTCTGTACTCACAACGTTGTTATTCCGCCAGTTTTGTTACGTTGAAACGTGAACCCTTAATACCCATGTAGCGTAATAAGCGCAACGCAGACTTTGCGCAACCAATCATAAATCGTTATTTCATAAAGGTTACAATCACATTAAAACTAATTTCATAAATTTTAACATCTTTAAATATTTTTTCCAATGAGAAATGCATTTAATTCTATATTTAGATACTTGATAATAAAAAATGAATGATAAATACAATATTTAAACGTTATTTACGAACTTGCTGATAATTCCGCTTACGCTCATTGCGCTCTATGGAGATTAAGGGATTTGAAACCGCGTAATGAAAACTGCGGAACGCTCGTGATTGGTTCCGCTCTCGTTCCGCGTTACGCTATTCCGCTGCATGGGTTTGCACCCTTATTTGTAAACAGATCTAACAGAACGATTCTGTGATTGGCGATCCGCTAATCCGCGATACGCGCGATACGCTCCATGGGACTGCACCCTTAGAAGCTTGGGACCCCGAGCACGTCAATTGTGAATTGTGAAATTAGTTCACGCATTCCTCCATTGGTCGATGGGGGCGCGACACATCTTGATATCCAGTCTGAAGTTGCTGCTAGCAGTCCATATTATATAGTCAAAGCCTTAAGGAGCCTACAGACCAGAGCGGCGCAGCGGTAAAGCGGCGAGCGATAGCCAATGAGAGCCATGCTTTTACGCAAAATCATGGCTCTCATTGGCTATCGCTCGCCGCTTCACCGCTGCGCCGCTCTGGTCTGTAGGCCCCTTTAGAGTATCTTTTTAGCTACACTTTTTGCACGGTTTAGCTCTTCTTTTGTAGCTAAGCAGAACAAACCATCAAAGTCAGGTTGAGTAAATCGAATGTGTTATTTGTCTCCACAAATTTCTTTGTCATCCAGTAGTATGTATTGCTAGCATTTGTCGACGTACTCCACTGCTCTCTACAATCCCCACCACGTGCTGTTAGCATGACAGTTTCGTCTGCAATCCGGCAGCGGCAGCCTTTTTGAGGCAGTTCGCGACTGTTACACTGTTCGTCACCGTTCGTCGATTTGTTCACGTGTTAGATAGTGATTGTGTATATCGTCTACATAACTGTTGCGAAATTCCCGGTGTGATTTCTTAGCTTCGCAGTTACGACTTCATATTGATAAACGACAACGATGATGGAAAACGGTGGCACGTTCGTCGTCATTTGATCGCCAAAGAATTCAATGTCGGCATGGCGCGCGTTGTCGCAACCGTGGCAGCAGCGCTCGGGCTATAAACCCGTTCGAGGCTTTCTCTCCCTCTCTCTTCCTCTCCGGCTATTCCTCAGTCCGCCTCAGTCTCCCTCTCGATTGCTTCCCGTTCCTTTCATGGCAAACGGTTATTCGTGATCGCGAGTTCTCTTTGTGCGTGTCGTCGTTCGCAACAACGCGACGCTTGTGTATACGATGGACGAGGATAAACGCTTGCACGCGACACTATCGCGTTAAAGACTTTGCGGCTCATGTGACGGTAATAATTCGCAAGTACAACGGAGATCGTCAAAGAATTGCTCCGTAATTCCTGCGCGTCCACCGACGTGCTGGAAAATTGTGCTGCCTCCTCAACAAGAATTACGCGAGCTCGTATCAAACGCAAACGTAACGCAGGCTTGACGACGGGGGTGGACAAGCAGACAACGTAACGTCATCCGTACGTGCCTTCGGTTTGTTTATCATCTCGGCTGTGTCGGTTCAGGCGCTCGCGCGTGTAAAGTCGTGTTCCGATATGTATATATGTATACTGCCACTACTTCAATGTATGACGTATGACTGTAGTATATGTAAAGCAGCGTCTATAAAGCCCAAGACACAATGCGAGGGAATAGCGATAGCGATAAGTTTCAACCTATCAAAAATGTGTATTCCGGTGTATTCGATTTCTGATAAGTTGAAACTTATCGTTATCGCTATTCCCTCGCATTGTATCTTGGGCTTGACAGTCTATAATGAGCAACTTAAGCTGCCTTAAGACTATTGGTGCTTTCCAGCAAGGTGCTTTCTATCAAGTGACACAAGTTGTCGAGTGTCGCTTTTCGTTATTCACTGAATGCCAAGAAGGATAGAACGATGCTTGTATCGAGTTGTGTCATTAAATGAAAGCATCCTCAGTGTAACATAATGAGATCATTTCATCTTTGTTTAACATTAGTAAACAACAAGGACATAATGGCTGCATTCAGCAGAGAAAATAGCTTTGCAACTGTTGTAAAATTCTTTAATATGATTGATCTTGACCTTACTTCCTCATTAGATCTAAATGTATAAGCCAATTATATTCAAGAATTTTACAACAGTTGCAAAGCTACTTTTTCTGCTGAACACAGCCAATGATTCATTGTGCTACATTATAGGAGCGTTTTATTTTTATGCTCACACACTGTAAGCCTCAGTTCGTCTTTGTTTGTCAAATGTTAAACAAGGACAAATGATACTTATGAGCGTTGTAAGCACAAAACAGAACGTTGAGTGCCTTTTATTTAGACTGTGTTCCATATAACTCTCAACGTTCACAAGCATTGATAAACAAGGATAGAATGATTCCATGAATGTGTGAGCATTAAATGAAATGCTTAGTAGCACAAGTTGACACAAGCATTCTGTCTGTTACTCGCAGAATGCAAAGAAAGAAATGACATTGTGTCGACTTGTGTCACTAATTAGAAGGTAACTATTGTGTCAACTGCCTCTTACTAGAAAGCATCGTAATGCACAAAAAACTTAAGCAGTAAGCAAAAAAGTCACCATTTTGTATTTGCTACGATGTATATTATTATCTTATAACCTTTATTGTGATTGTGTGACTAATTTGCTTACTGCTTACATTTTACTACTTAAGTTTTTTTTGTGCCGCAATCTTTAGGCAGTAAGAAATTGGCCATTCGTTAATTATTCTCATTCTTCTGTGACTAATTTCTTTTTCAAAGCTTAAAGCTTTAGTTTTACGCATTAAAGATCTAACTTTGGCCACTATGGGCCTTTATTTCTTATTAACTGTTTTCATACGTATGGTCCAATAAGATTCTTATTATTTTAAGTTTTCCACCTTAAAATCTCATTGTAGATCGCTGAATTATAAATTTTCAGTATTAGTAGCATGTACCAAAAACCCTAAGTTTCATTCTACTTTTCTTCCTCGAGTAATATGTGATGAAGATAGTTTTATGCATGGTACTGTGTGATCTCTTTATGGCCAATTTCTTCATCTCTAGATAATTTTATGGGATAATTCTCAGATAATGAATAAATAGGATATCTGGAAAATATGAGAGAGAGAGAATAAAGTTATCGGTAACTCATTTAGATTGAAGAAATAAGTTATCAGAAATCTATCTAGTGTTCCGATTCTGTAACTTTAATGACAGTTCATTATTGTTATAGTCCCACACAAAATTTACTGACCGAAAATCTATAGTTTACGTCACATGCACCATAGATTTTCAGTACTAGCTGTAAATTTTGGGACACAGTCTTTGTCGTCGGTGAGTAGTTTTTTTTTGTCATATACATTACATAATATTTGCGCAGTGACAACGATATCGGATTGTCATTATAAAGAGTCAAGAAGAAAATAAAAATCGGTCAATTCTAAGTAAAATCGTATGGCTCTCGTAAAACTTGCAAGAATTTGTGACTGATATTGTATAATAATTCTATTTATATATATATCGTAAGACACATATATACGATATCATTCGCAAACATATCTACGATTTCTCGTAAATCTCACGGCTAGCGAGAAGCTTTGTAAAGGTATTGCATAAAATTATAAGCACTTATATAAGTGTTCTAACAAGTCTTACGAGAACATATCGCGACTTTACGTTTCTGCTTGAATTCTCAGATTAAAAGAATCGAACACAGCTTCTTCAGATATTCTACTCTGAGCGACTCTGACAGTGTGCGAAATTTCATCGAGATCCGTTCGCGACAGAAAGGAACACGGTAGACAGGACATGCTCGCCAGAGTCCCACTCCCGCCAAGAGTCCGGAGAGTCTTCGAGCGTCCCTCCTCGCGCGCGCGCGCGCGCGATCGATATTGCCCTTGAACCAACGTGTCGCGCCTTATTATAAACGCGCGCGTGTGCTAATTAGCGAATCCGAGTATCACACGATACGCACGCGGGCTTGTCCTTCGCGCGTATATTTATATATCGGGCACGCAAAATCGAAGTAGACGCCTCCGGAGAGCCTTGCGGAGGAGGCGCGTCCGTATTTAGGCGTGCGGCCTCGTGACCTGCAATTTTTTTTCGCGCCGAAGCCTGAGGCTTGACAGTGCAAAAACGTCAGCCTCGCGAGTGTATGTGCATGTGCGATACGCTCGTCCGCCCGCTTGGCCCATCAATCATATCGTTTGTTGGTGTCCGTATTTTCGTTTCTTCCAGCGTGAATGTCGGTACGACGTGAAGTGTCGCAATCGGCCGACCGAGCGCGAACGTCTTCGCTTCGCCGTGAGATTAGCTGTTGGCGCTCCCGCTCCCGGAGTTCATCTCGGATGTTTTGGTAGCTGACTTTGTTCCCTTTTCTCTCTCTCTTTCTCCCTATAACGGAAACGTCGGGTAAAAATCCGTCGAGCATCTCGCGCCTTCGAAAGGATTCGGACGCGTTGTAGTTGACCATCACGCGCGCGCACCTACGTCTGGAAAAGACAGCCGCTCCGGATGCTGTTCTCCGGATTCGGGTAGCGTCGGGAAACGATGATGTCACGTACGGAGACATAAGTCGTTTTCCTCGCGACAGGTGCGTCCGGAACCTCGAAATCGCGCGCCTTTCCGTTTCACTCTCATTCCGTAGTATCTCTAAATTTCATCGAATACGAATGAAAATGTAAATCCCCGTGGCGATCGTTGATATTCTATATCGTATTAATTAATTTAAATATAAATTTCTTCTTTCTAAAGTCACTACGTTTATGTATTTAGGATGAAACTTTGATTGGATCAACGTAGCACGACTTCCTCGCGAACTTCATGCACTCGACACATCCATAGGTGCGATCTGCTCACTTACTCTGCTCGAGAAAGAAGGAAGAAGAAACATCAGTGTAGAAGACTAAAAGCGCGCTAATTGGAACGATGGATTCGGAGGAAGAAACGCTTTATGATGACGTTGACTCCGGCAACGAGTCGAGTGGCGACGACGTTGATTTTGCTATGGAAATAGAGTCTGGTAATCCACGGGAACGAGCTACCGATGTCGACGAATATCCCTTTGAAGTACTTTCTACAGAAGAGATTGTGCAGCACATGGTTGACTCCATAAAGGAAGTCAACACTGTTGTCGAAGTAAGCTTCCTAATTTATGGATGATAAGATTTCTTTATTATCTTATCTCTCTTTTCTTTATTGGATGAACTAGTGTATACTGTTTAAAATAAGACTGGTATATGTTCGATATTCGTTGAAAGTGAGAACAAGAATTCTAGTGCAATCTAGTGTAGAAACAGAAAACATATGTATCATAGGTCTATCCTGTTTTTTTTAAGTTTAACAAAAGTGAGAGGGAAAGTTTTAGCAGGCTAATGTAGTCTGGGTATTTTATTTGTGTTTTTGTCGTATGGCAAATATACAGGCCGCAGAGCTTACAAATTTCTCTATCCTATAGCTAATCAATAGGTTTGAAAAATTTGTCATACGATAAAAACGCATAAATGAAATTTCACCCTAGGGCTAATACTACATTTGTTGGAGGACAAAGAAGTTTTAAGTTTATCGATTGGCTATAGAATAGAGACAGCTAACAACTTCTCTTTCTTACAGCCAATCAATAGGCTTAAAATGATTTGTCACATGACAAACGTAATACCAGCCTAGTGCAGTGACAAAGAACAAGTGTGTGTGATCCTTCCTTAAGATAAAAAGGATCTTATACATTGTTTAACAGAACAAGAAGTTTTGTGGTATATACTTTTTACTTATTTTGTTATATTGATTAGATAAAATATGAACAAGACAGCATCAGGTCAGATCCAATCCTACTTTTCTGGGGATACCTTAAAAATTTATCTTATCATAGGAAGGTTAATCGTAAGTTAATCGCAATCTTGTCGACGGCCAATCTGAAGCGTCAATTTTTAGATTAATGCTTTAGAATGTCTATTGCAACAAGCTTGCGATCGACTTGTAGCTAGAATCAGGACAATTGCGTCTTGAAACGAGATAAAAATTACAATATTGTCTAATGAAATCCTAAATATTCTAGTGAATTTATTAATTTTTGTAATTTTCATCCAGTTTCAAGATACACAATCAACCTTTAGGGTGAGATATAATTGAAAAATACAGATAATAAGAAATAACGATTCTAGAAATCGTGTATATCAGAATACATTTTTTTTTTGATAGACTAAAATCTGTTTTATTCGCTGTTCCTATTGTCTGTGTTTTTTAATTGTGTCTTAGGTTTTTTGCTTTTCGAAATAAGTTATAAGTAACATTATATCTACTTACATGTACCTACATGTGTTCACTTATAGATACCAGCTACTACCACACGTATTTTATTAAATCACTTTAAATGGGATAAGGAAAAATTGATGGAACGATTTTACGACGGTGATCAGGAAAAGTTGTTTGCCGAGGCACGTGTTATTAATCCGTTTAGGAAAGGTCCTTTGATAAGCAGAAGTCGGTCCTCTCAAAGCTCGTTAGTAAACGTACGTGCATAGTTTATTTAAATTATATTTTTGTTATCACTCACAAGTAATTATATTTTACCTATGTTTGTAATACAGCCTAAAAGACCGACAAATGGAACGGAGGAATGTGGCATCTGTTTCATGATCTTGCCATCCTCAGTAAGTCTATTTTACCCACTGTTTAAAAAATAGTAGTAAAATAGAATATGTTAAAAAACATATTATAAAAACCATTAGATGATGACCGGTCTGGAATGCGGACATCGTTTTTGTACCGGTTGTTGGGGTGAATACTTGACAACTAAGATCATGGAAGAAGGAGTTGGACAAACAATAGCATGTGCTGCTCACGCGTGTGACATTTTAGTCGACGATGCCAGTGTTATGCGACTTGTCAAAGATTCCAAAGTTAAATTAAAATATCAACATTTAATCACCAATAGCTTTGTTGAAGTAAATATTTGACTAATGTAATTAAATTTATTGGATGTTATTAATGTTTAATACATCTCTCTTCTTTACAGTGCAATAGGTTACTGAGATGGTGCCCTTCTCCTGATTGCAATAATGCCATTAAGGTACAGTATGTAGAAGCAAGACCAGTCACTTGCAAATGTGGACACATCTTCTGTTTCCACTGTGGCGAAAACTGGCACGATCCTGTAAAGTGTCATTTACTTCGTAAGTGGATTAAAAAATGCGATGATGATTCTGAAACATCAAACTGGATCGCTGCTAATACAAAGGAGTGTCCCAAGTGTAATGTTACTATTGAAAAAGATGGCGGATGTAACCATATGGTTTGCAAGAATCAAAATTGTAAAACTGAATTTTGTTGGGTATGTCTTGGACCTTGGGAACCACATGGTTCTAGCTGGTATAATTGCAACCGTTACGATGAAGAGGAAGCTAAAGTAGCCAGAGATGCACAAGAAAAATCCAGATCAGCTTTACAGAGATATTTATTTTATTGCAATAGATATATGAATCATATGCAATCATTAAAGTTTGAAAGTAAATTGTATGCTAGTGTAAAAGAGAAGATGGAAGAAATGCAGCAACATAACATGTCGTGGATTGAGGTACAATAATAACAATAAATTTTTTTAAGTTGAATTACATTTATGTATATCACTATTATTTATATATATTTTAGGGATGTACCGAATATTCGAGAAATATCCGATATCTGGTAATTTTACCGGTGCATTCCTAATATATTTTGTATATACAACATTGAAAATAAATTCCTTCATGTGAATATATCACTTAAATATGAGAAACGCCATGACGATCAAAGTTAGATATCAAACTAATATACATATTTCTTTAAACAAATTTATCTTAGAAATATGAATATATATAATAATTAAAATGAACAATTCTAGATTATTCATAAGTTAACTTTCGCTCGTATAATAATAAAACAAATTCTTACATTAGCATATCAGGTCAAATATTTATTTAAACGAGCTAATTAGTACTAAAATAATTTTAAATCTTTACATTATAATTCTACGCAGAATCTCATTATATTGGGAAAAACAATAGTAAAGATTTAAAATTATTTTAGTACTAATTATTAGCTCGTTTAAATAAATATTTGACCTGGTATGCTAATGTAAGAATGAATATATATATTCAATTTTCATTCTGAAATTTTTTTTGTTTTTTATAAAGTTTCGATAATATGTGCTTCAAAAGAAAAAAAAAACTGATTTTTTCGAAGGAGTGTTTCACCCTCAAAATTCCGAACGAAAAATAGTTTTGTAGATAAACTACTCCACTTGCACAAGTTTTTGAGTTGTCTAAAACCCCCCTTTCTTGTTAGATAATACATTTTTACAAATAAAGATTTAGTATATTAGTATTTTGTAATATATAATATAGTTGTAATATATAATATAGGATGCTTTCTATTTAGTAACAAGTCGACAAATGTTCTATCCATGATACAGTTCTATTTTTTTTAGCATTCCATGATTAATAAAGATAGAACAATACTTGTGTTGACTTGTGTATCACCAAATGGAAAGCTCTATATTCTATTCAAAATATTGTGTTCTTAAGCTGATTATATATAACAAGAATTTTATTAACTTATAGTTATAAACGAAAAGCCATTAACAAAAATCGTTAATAAAATTATATATACATCATTATTTATTAATATTATTATTTATTAATATTATTTTAGATATCAAATTATTTTCTTTTCAGGTACAATTTTTAAAAAAGGCAGTTGATATTTTGTGTTCCTGTAGACAGACTCTCATGTACACTTATGTTTTCGCTTATTATGTGAAAAAGAACAATCAATCTGTGATTTTTGAAGATAACCAAAAAGATCTGGAGAGTGCTACAGAATGCCTCTCTGAATATCTTGAAAGAGATATCACGAGTGAAAATCTGGCAGATATTAAACAAAAGGTTCAGGATAAATATAGGTAAGGATTATGCATTATTTAAAAAAAAAAAAAGATATTTTGTTTATGTTTTTGTCAAAATAATATTACATTTTTGTGTATGTGTGTGCTTTTAAAGATACTGCGATAGCCGAAGAAAAGTGCTTTTAGAACATGTCCATGAAGGGTATGAGAAAGAATGGTGGGATTATAAGGAATAGAGGAATCTTGTTAGTTTCATTTTTTGGGGTGATACAAGTCCTCTTCCTTCCCACCTCTGCCCCAACTGTGATAAACCAAGAAAGAGTTAACAAGAGACAAAAATGGAGCTTGTCACAAAGTGATGAACGTGTTATATGCACTTTATATATAATATGCTCTGTGGCACAACACCTATAATGTCGTTTATAATTAATATTGAATTCAAATTATTAAAATTCAATCCGATCACAAACAAGTTGATTGGACAATATTGATTTGTGCTTGCTGTGTATAATACATCATTGTAGATTCTTGATTCTTGATAAAAATGTCCCATTGTTTTAGGAAATCTTAAGAAAAGTTATATTCATTAAGACGAACAAAGTGTGTCATTATTCGCAACATACTTAAAATGTTGTGATATGAACGTGACTTCACTAAAAATTTGCTATTTTATTTTGCATATTTTACTGATGTTAGGCGAATTGAAACCTTGTGAACCCCCTGAAAACTTATTTTCTTCCCCCCTTAATATTTTAAGAATAACTATTTAAAATAAGTTAGATACAATTCAAATAAATTATCTCAATTGTTTTACTCTATTTTGGACCACTATACGTCCAGGCTACAACTGCCAATGTTTAAAAAAAAACTAAATTATCTATGTGCATATCATCAGTGTTATGTATTCATGTTTGATAGCTTTTTCTTATTCTTGCTTGTATACTGTTTTCAAGAAAGATGCTTAAATACAAAATATTTTCCAATCTTGTAAAAATGTTATTCTACCAATTTTTTAAATATATTTTATTCTTTTACAAATAAATTATTATTTATAATATCAATTAATTACATTCATATTGACATTGTGCAGATTAAAGGGGGCCAAGTTTGTGATATCTTTCACATGTACCATATTCCATCTCTGCATATAAAAGTATAACACTATAATTATTGACTTGCAAGAAAACACTATTTTTTTTTCTTTTTGTAAATTAATACTTTATTATACATGTTGTAAATTGAATTTTTTATTTTGCATTGTGTCTCGATTTTAAATTTATATATATACATGTGTGATATAATATAAATATATAGTTAAGATCTACATAAAGAAATTTTATTTAGTTCTAAAATTAGGAATATCTTTATTATCGTGTTTTCTATTGTTATTTTATTATCTCTGTGTTCCTCCTTTTATTTAAACAAATAAAATTATCCTTTTATTTAATCTGATTGCTATCTACATGCATAACGCTGACGATGTGTTTAGCTAACTAATTGAAGGTTGACTACAATAAAATAATTACTTATAATTGTCAATATAAGTGACAGACGAAATGAGTTTTCCGTTTGTACAGTTAATATAGTATATATATCCACACACAAACGCATAATACTTAAACATAGTAATATCAATAATAGCAAAATAGATATCTAATTTTGAAGATTTATTAAACCGAAATTGTTGATTCTTACTATTATGCACATTAGGATCTGAAATAAAAGTTAAAATGCAGTTGTTTTCTGTACAGTCGCAAAATTTGACTAGATATAAGGAAATTGTTAGATATAATCGCCCGAATTTCCCCTCTAGTTTGTGATTTTATAATCTGTATCTCATTCACTCAATTCAGTAAACTACAACGTATTAAAGAACTTGATCCTGTGTATAAAAAATAAAATTCGTAAATGTTCAAAATTTCTTGTACATATGACCCGAACTTCTAGGCCAAGTCTTCATATTCATGAAAAAAAATATGTGGCATATATGAAGTTAAAACGTTTAGCTGTCAAATTAATCAGACATATCCGAAAAAGCACCGTAAGTAGTTAATTGAATTTTATTTGGAATAGATTGCAAACTTGTGTCAAGAATTTCATTATCCATTCATATTTAGTATTTATGAGTATTTTAATGGCAAAACTTATACAATAATGAAATAAACTATTTTACTAGTAAAGTGTAATATGTATATAGAAAGAACCGTGACTTTACTTTTGTAGTTATGAACCAATACGTACATTATCATGCATTGTCATGTTTTTAAGATCCTTAGGAATAGATTTCTGATCATTGTTCGGTGTTGCCTTTTGTTAACATATATAATTATAAATATATAATATATATTGTAAATAATGCAATATATATACATACATCCATCCACATATATACATACATACACTGTAAATTTAAGTAATGATTTAGATCTCAGTAGTGTCCTGAGTATGAAAATACCTATGTACGAGATTTCAACGCTGAAAATAATGGTTAATATATTTCCTTGGCAGAAATGTATCCTCCAATTTGGTTATAAAAAATAAAAAGAGGCAAGTTATTATCCCAATATCCTACTATACAATATACTCATCGTGAAAAAAAAATTTATAGCTTAGATTGTTTTCGCATTTTGTTTGCATGTGTAAATTTCAGTAAGTTGGAGTTCTGATATACAACATAGTCTTTTTTAAATAAGTATTATATGTCGTTTTAAACACAATTGTCCACATGCAAATGTTGAATTGTTACTTATATTCGATTATTCTATTAATTTGTATCATCGCAAGACATTTTACAGAAAATAATTACATTTCTTATTTCCAAGCTATATTTGTGTATAACTGTCAGTGCCTTTTATTATTCCTCATTAATAAATATTTTAAATTTTTTCGTATTAAATGCAAGAGATCCGGGTTCGACTTCCGGCCGAGATAATATTTTTCACAATAAATAAATTTATTTAATAGATACACCTATTGAGAGCATCAAAATTTAATTGTGAAATTATTTCAATAGTTTGGCTGTGTTTTCAAGTCCAAACAAATTCAGCGCGCAATTTTAAATGACTACAATTATTGTTAACAAGTACATATAGATCCGTACTCAGAACGCGTTTTTATTGATGAAATTTTATAGTATGCATAACGTAAACTATAGCATGTTAGAGCGCTAACATCGCTGTAAGCGCATTCTGAATATACGGGCCATATAGTATACACATAATTTATACATTGAATTATTTAAAGCATTAAGATCTAACTTCAATCGTTATGGCCAGTATATCCCATTTCTCATTTGTTGTGAGTTTCCAATAAGATACTTATTACTTAAATTTTAGATTACATAGATATTTTAGGAGGATTGTGTTCATTTTAGGAATGATGGTGTTATTTTACATAGTCAGCATTTTTGATTATTTGTAAACATATACATCAAACGTCACTTATAATATTTCGTAATGATTAATTAAGATCGATCCCTTTTGTCACAATACACAACAGTATATTAAAACTTAGCACTTATAATTTATGATACATTAAAAAGGCTTTAACGATGTGGACTCGATGTCTTCCAAGAAAACAAAAATACTTACACCATGTAAATAAGTCTTTGTATTATTTTATGAGGGATTTTTATTTGTAGTAGTATAAATCGCTTCATAAAACTATATTTAAATTTTTATAACAGTAACTTGCTCTGTACCCTGTAAACTTCCATTGATAATACGATACTTGATAATGTATGAGAAATTAATTTTATAGCAAACACGAATAATGCACATTTGTATGTGTTTTAATACTAATGGGATCGGAAGATAAAAAAAATGACATTTTAATTTTTTTTGTGGAATTGCGAGAATTATTGATCGACAATTATAGTAGGTATTTTTTAATCTTTCTCTTGTTTCACAATAATAATGATTACAGGAGAACGATCGTTATTTTATAAAAGTATTTATTCTGAATATGCATATAAAATTTTTGCAAGTGTAATAGAATATATGAACATATAAAAAAGTAGCCATTATTTGAATATACATGATGGTATAGTTCGTAGCCATCGTTTTTTTTTTTCGGTATTACATATATCCCTTAAAGTTTAAAAGTGTGTGATTGCGATCGGTTCTCTGACCAAAAATACTCAAAAAAAATTTATTATTTAATATATTCTCTACCTAAAATAAATTATAAATAAATAGATTGCGTCTACCTAAATTCAATATAATTTCGAGATTCCTCTGTTGCGTAAATTTCTAAAAATTTCTTCAAAATTTTGAGTATTATTATTAGGAATTATTTTAATATAAAATGTCTATTGTAGAATTAAATAAGATATTCCACTAATTTCACTAGTCTGTTATAAGGTATTGTAATAGGAAACTAGCGTCATTGTCTGTCGCTCATGCTATGTAGGTTCGGAGTTATATAAAAAGTAGGATGATTCTAAGCCCGAGTGACATTGATATGAAAATTATGTTTGTCAACGCGTTGATGTATCTCTTGTTAATTTTGCATATTCCTCGTATAGACGTAGCAAACGCTGCGTTCGAATCAAATTGTTCCGATGTGAAATGTAACATTGTGCGTTCGTTATAAAAATCTGTTTACATTTCATTTGCAAGTGTTCTCATAGAACATAAGTACGCGAAAGCTTCTTGACAACAAAACATACTCAGATCACACGATCCCGTAAGGTTCCATCAGGAAGTCACTGACAAGATCGTGGCGATCAAACCAAGAGTAGCTCCTGTCATTAGTAGACTCCGCCAAACTGCTCCACTAACTTCTTCGGCTACAGGATACTCTACGCATAATTGTTCCTACAAAACGACAACGCCAGGTTCGTGTGACGAAATATTTGAATATTTATCACAATAATTAATAATTGCGCTCACTTACCCATCCACCATAGCCTTTGATAAAGTGTGTTATATTTTCACCAACATATCTAGAGACGTATAAAGGCAATTTCTTTTTAAGACTGTGCATTCTTCTGTCCCTGGCCCATAAAGCCAATCTGCCCATAAAAGCATACAAGCAGACAATCCTGGCCCATGTGATAACGCCGTGTAAGAACAGCTCGTTGGCGACCCCCATGAATGTTTCATAAGCGGTATCAGGGACGACGTTTAAACGATTTACCATACTCGTAAATAGAATGCTGTGTTTGTTGAGCATTTGATATACATTGTGTCTCATGCTGCGGGAGACTGGATCCTGGGATATAAGATAGATGTCTTCCTTCAACAAGTATCGCATCACATCATTGGCCAGGATTTCCGCAGTCGATTCTATGGAGTCATCGTGGATATTGTAACGTGGAGGTGGACTCAGTTGTGGAAACAGATACTGGAGTCGAATCTAAAAGGACGAGTACAGCCTCGTAAATCACTAGTCTATTTTTATAATTGTCGCAAAACCTACGGAATACAAACCGACTGTAATATTACATCAGTATTATACATATAACACTTCTACCACCTAAACCAATACACAACATCTTACAAATATCCTGGGAATGTAACATCTTTTAAATGTTTTGCTGCATGGGAAGATAAATGTGATATAACACATGTTAGACATAACAGTTACATTATTCAATAGAAAATTATAACATTGATGTAACATATATATATAATATTACTGTCAGTTTGTACTGTCAGTTTCAATGGCAAGTTATGTTGTAAACCGCGAAATTAAAAATCCGATAAGTTTTTTTTTCTACATTCGCGACTGCGAGCTAAATAATCGTGGACATTGACAATTGGACCGGCACTAGTCGTCGATTTACGATACCTGGCACATCTCGAAGAAAGACATAGCGCGGTTAGCAGCGCCGACCGCATATCGGCAGACACCGTCCTCGTTGTTAGCAGCGGCGGTGGCGGTGGCGGCGGCGGCGGCTCGTTCGTTCGACGAATTCCTGTTACCGGGGGGATCGCATTCCAGAATGCCGCCCACTCTGGAATGCAGTTCCCCTCGCGCTGACGTACCCTGCCCCTCCTCCCCACCCTCCGCGCCGAGGATCTCATTGTTCGTCGTCGTCCCGTCGTCGCCGGCCATCCTCTTCTCGCGAACCGAACCGGAGCGAGGAATCGTACCCACCGAGCGCCACTCCTCGCCTCCGTCGAGGTCGCTTCCGTTTCCCAACGACGTCTTCTCGGATTTCCTCGGTGATGCGCCGCTCTCACATCTCATGTTGATCCGCGAGATCGTCTGGTGCGTGTGAATCGATCGCGCGGCCCCGATGCAGCCGGATGAACGAGCAGCGCACGGCGCTCCGAAAACTTTAAGGACCACGACCGACACCGATCCAACCCGGCCAACCAACCGACGGACCGACCAACCGAACCGCAGCCTGCCAGCCAGCGACGAAACGCTCCGCTCTCTACTTTCCCGCGGCCATTTCCGAAGCCGATGCCGAGAAGCCGAAACCGCGCCGCGCCGCGCCGTGCCGTGCCGTTTCTCCTCCGCTCTTGCTCCGCGTCTCGCACCTAACTTCTACGGTCTACCGTACCGCTCCCTCGGCCTGCCTGCTTGCCCTGCCTGGAGTGCCTGGCGATGCCGCCAACCAGCCCCGACCCACGAATGTTTCACATCACTACCACTACCGCTTATCTCGAGACTGTACCCCACCGCACCGCGTAATGCCGACGAGGACTGTATGACGTAGCTCAGCGCTTCTCAACGTCGGCGATCCAGCCAGGGTATCGTGCTCCGTTTGACGGTGCTTGACCTCCGATGTCTCTGACCCATACAGTACACTCTAACCGAGGAATGTCTTTAAGACGTAGGATGTTCTAGGAAAGTTCTTACTGTGCTCTTAGGATGTAGGAAATGCTTCGGTCGCGTAGGCTGTCCTGGGAAGGTCCTTAGGATGTAAAATGTTCCGAGAATGTCCTTAGGACTAGAATGTCCTCTGGATGTCTTTAAGGTATTCCTTGGAGATCTTTACGATAAGGAAAGTTGAAAATGTGCAGTAGCAGACAATGGTATTGAGAATAACTAATTAAAAGATATTACATTCCACGGTTACGTATAGGATTGCCGATCGCGAACAATTCTTCTTCCTCTTTATATTATGACTACCTACCGATTCTCGATACAGGTTTCATACTGTCCATATGAAATCAATAAAAAAGCGTATAAATCAAATAAACGTTTTAAGCAAGTACAAATATCTATTAGAGCGTGTGAAAGGCAATTAATTTTCTCAAAAAGTTTAAAAAAAATTATTGTCCGCACTTGATACCTCTTCTGATGCACTTCTCTAAAAATTAGCCCCGTTCTGTATTTGGAGATATGACTGCGGTAACATCTTTCCCCTTCAGCTTCTCACAAATAGATGGAATGAAACGTCATTAAATAAATACAGAACTTTGTTAATAATTATTACAAAAACAGAACAGAAAAATACCGAAAAAGCGGTTATACGTTTCATTAGAAACTTTAAAAAAATTTTAACGTCACGCTCGATGAGTCTTTTACAACTAAAGCAGACTTCTCTTTACAATGGCACTTCGTTATATATCCTTACATCGGATTCGATTCGGCAAATATTAACAGCTACGTTACAGTCGAATGTAGTCAGAAAATATTTCAGATGAACACACAAAAGCCACATTACAGTTTCGAAAGGTACCTCCGGACATTTCGGGTCCGCGCTCGGCGAGTTCTTCGATGCGACTCGATGCAAAAGTCGCAGGCGCAGCGCGGACGATTGAGAGCCCATGGCATGGAGCGCGGAGCAGCGCCGGGCGATCGCCGACGCGACGCGACGGCACTCTCATACAAACGTTAGCGCGCGCTACACCTTCGCACACCACCGTAACGACTCTCTATGGATCATTCACGTTTCCGCCCCACCACCGTGCCGCCCCGACACGTGCACCGTGTGTATACACGCGCGGTGCCGCGCGCCCATGTGTCGGTGCACCGCGCCGTCCCGGTCCCTCCTCCGCGGGGCGCTCTCGCGGATAACTTCAACCCTTTCTAGCGCGCTCTCTCACGCACGTGCGAGAGCGGCTTTACCTGGGCGCTTTACCTCTGTTCGTAGCAGCCGAGGAATGGAATTTCCGATGCATCGTCGACGCGCGATTATTACTTCGGTTTCGAGATCCGACGAGGGTTTTAAAAAAGCTCGAATGAACAGCGAGATTCTTTGCAGATTCTTTGTTACGCTCGAAATGTCGGAGGAGCGTGTATAGGCCGATCTATAGGGATCACGTTCATGAACTGTACAGGCTTGGAGAGCGCGTATAGCGACAGTTCTCGCTTCGCTTCGAGTCACCGCTTGCGCAACCGTTGAGAAATTTGTATTCATTCAGCTTTTCCGCGCGCCCCTCTCTCCCTCCCGAATTCCTTAGAGGATTGCACGCGCGCGCGCACGCATACCTACTCGCGAGAGATGCATTATTTGCCGTAACGACGCGGAGAAACGGTGAAAGTCTCGGCCGCAGTTACCGTAGACCCTGCAAGTAACCGTAGACGAAATCGTTCACAATGAAGCTGGCTGAGAATTCTTTACTCGAGTTGAATCGTAAGTTAAATAAAGGTATTCAGCGTCGATAACGAATACGCGATTTTTCTATTCGAATTGATACTGTACGTATTATCTACAGTTCATTTTCATTTATTCTGCATACATGAGCATCATGAGCCTTCTTGAAGCCTGTATTACGCTGAAGATTGAAGATTGCAAATTGAATATTAGAACGACTCAGATAATGTTAATTGTTTAATACGTTTTGTTCTAATTGAATGTGAATTCTAATCTCCAATGTATGAGCTGGTATTTATAGTCGATTCTTATAGTTCATTGATTCTTAGGTAACAGAAATGTCTTAAGATGCTAACGCGATTATGTGCTTGGTTTATGACATCTAAGACTACATTTAAGATGACCTTAGAATAGAATCGGTTGTAAATATCTTGGATTGATATTATATAACATCTTAAAATTTTACTTAAGACTGTATTTAAGACAGTCTTAAATATAAGAACTATTTATGAATACGAATCATAATCTGATACATTAGACTTACTCATGGCAGAATTATAAAGACATTACTTATGGTCTTGAAATAAAAACAGGCAATTATAGTACTAATTATAATGAAATTTATAATTGAGATTTATTTTGAGAATTAAAAGCATTGTTCAGTGCTTTTCAGTGTTAAATTTTTGTAAGAGCTAGATAACTCATAGAAAATACTCGACAGATTGCGGTACAATCGGACGATGTGGGCCATATTAGGTAAATGCGATCGCGAGCGCGGACCAGCGGTGTATTTCCACGAAAGGATTATACTGAAACTGGTCCGCGTTGTCAGCCGGTCGTCCGCGCCGGTCAGTGACGTAACCAGGTGAGCGTGCACCCGTGTCGGGGTTATCAATGAATCGGCAAAGATATGCACGAGACCCAGGCATTCCGTTCTCGCACGGCGAGCTGCTCTCGGCCAGTAAGTGTACCTTTCTCGCTGTACCTTTTTCCACACAGTTACATGAAATGCGAAAGTTCCTGAAGAAAACCGAGCTTCGGATCGCGGAGGCAGGATTCCATCGTCGATTTGAAGGGGCCTGCGTATGGTTCTCACACGTATGTACGCGCGTGTGTATGTCATATGGCAGCTCCTCTCTCGCGAAGTTTCCCCCCTAATTACGTCCCTGTCCGCCTCACCGCGTGCCGTGCCGCGCGGAGACCGTGCCTCTACCACTCCTTTCTGCGGTGCAACCTTCAAAGGCCACTGAATGCGTCCATGAATGAAGTAGGAAAGTTGCTGGAGTACAGATCGGCCGGATGTGTGCATACTTAGGTGGATAAAGAAAACGAGAGCCGTCGTCGCCGCCGCGTCGCGGCACTCTACGTCAGAGTGCCACGCCGCTGTCGATCAAAACCTGTTTCAGATCACTGCCGGTGATACGGGCTAATGTACCGTGTCCACGATCCTTTTCCGCCCCTTTACAGATATGGCTTAACTTTAGAACAGCTAAATGTTACTCTTGTTGTTCTATTTGAATTTATACGGTAACAAGCTCGAGTCCAGAACTCGAGACAGGGAGAGAGAAATGATTACATTATTGTGAGAATAAATCGCAACGCGATTTAGCCGCATCTACAAATTTTACGTAAACATTCGATTCAAAAGAATTCAGATCATTCATCAGAGAATCCTCTGGATGCACTTTACCGGTGCGCGATCGAGAATATGTTTCGATCGCGAAGCGCCTTTCACATCGCCAAGTAAGATAGCGGCGGCGCACCGAAGACGTTGAAATATCGCCACCGGACGCGAATAAATTGACGAAATGAGTCATAAGTGTAAATGAGATTTAATAGAACCAAATTATTTCCGTATGTCGCTTCTTCGAGCCTGGTGAACCAGGGCGGTGAGAGGGATAGATAAATAGATAGATGAAGGCGTTTACTACACATTCAACTCTCTAAGAACATGGAAATAAAAAACAAAGCGAAACAATCAAAGTATATACAAAAATAATACAAAAAGAAAATAATGTCGGATGATTCTTAATTAGGACTGTTACTTTTGATAATTTCGAAGATACGAAGCTTTGAAAGAATTTTAGTTGTTTAATAAATTAATTCCGAACTATTGAAATTTACTTTTGATAATTTTAAAGCTTCGAAACTTTGAAAAATATATTTGCACGATTAAGAAAAAATGAGAATATATTCATAATGCACTTTTGTATCGTCAAAAATTTAAAGTATGTACATGTTGAAATAAAAACATTACGTAAATTACAAGGGATATAAGTACCATCAAATATAAAAGAAAAAGTACCTAGAAGAAGCATCCTCAAGACTTCTCTATTGTGAAGAGAAAAAATTTACGGTCACCCATCTAATCCAGATTCCTAATATCAGTGTTTTACCTACTTACATGATCGTACCAAAACTGATATTTCATGATAATATATAAGGAGCAGACTTTCAAAATGCGTTTTGCCCAAATTTATAATTTTCAGAAAACGCGAAAGAAAGTCACAAGGAAATCGCACATGCCTTACAGAAAATAACAATTAGTAAGATATAAAATGTTATGTAAGATTGCTAAACTATTATATTTTTAATAATGTTAAATAAATGCATCTCGAAGATCTAGACTTTTTTCGGTACATAAATTGATAGTGAAAAGAATGCTTTCAGAACATCATAGAGTAGCTTAAAATATGAGTCTTTCGACTAAATACGCTATCTCTAACTCAAAAAATGAAATTTTTGACAAAATATATTTTGGAAGTCTGCTCCTGATATGCATAGCTCTGTTGCTGTCAATTGTCGTTCGTTTAAGAATAGTCAAAATACTGGCAGTACATTCGTAATGTCGAAGCGTATATAAAATATACGTACAACAAGCTATCTTGTATTTTGTATCTCAAAAGAAGAGTACCCGCAAGTTCATCTTTAATTAAATCGTTATACATTCATTATTACCTCGTGTGTTTCGCGTACCTCGTTTTAATATACTAATGAGAAAAATACCTACGATATAGAAAAAAATACTTCCGAAAATGTTACCATATTAATTCGTTACTATATTAACTATATTAAATAGTTGTATAATTTTGATTCTTTTAATTTTTGAAGAATAAAGCTTTGATGTTTCGAAACCGCGACCTTCGAAGAAGTTAATATACTGAAGCTTTGAATCTTCCAAGCTTCGAAACTTGAATGCCGAAGCCTTCGAAACAAATCACCAGCTCTACTTCTAATAGAGAGGAGAATTACCGATCACACGCCGGCCGCGCCGCGTTACTATAGTAAATTATATTATTATATGGTAGTCGCTAGTAAATTGACATCGTGCGTGCACGATTTTCGTTGCGCGGAACCGTGGGAATAACGATGGCGCGAGTGAACTGCGCGCAATATCTCAGGGGAACTCGCGTGGCGACCGCCCGCCTCCCGGTAAGCGTTTTCTTACGGTCATTCATGATACTACAATCCGGCAATAGGATGATTGCTTGACGGTCGGTGACTAAGTGGATATAAAGCCTTCTACAGCAATCTAACACGAGCCAGGACGCAGGAGCGCAGAGGTCGGGCCCGTCTTCCTCTTCTTTTTTTTTTTTCTCTATCGTATAAAATTACGAATTGTCTCTCTTCGTGTCGATCGCTACATTAATCCTCCATCGATCGTATCCCGAAGTATCCAACGAGCGGCGAATATATCAATTGCCTCGATTTAACCGATTCTTAGATCAGCCGAACATTTCGCGAAATATATTTATATTTTCCTGATGACGAATCTCGTTTCTTCGAGAAAACGCTTGGCTCCTAATCGCATCCGCGGGCTCTGCGAACGAAGACCGACAAATTTTCAGTTACAGCCGAGGTGCGAGATAGTAAGTAGGATTTGGTCCGCCCGATTCCGACGTCCCTGGGATGACGGTAGTACTAACCCTGCTGAAAGATTGGCAGACATACATACCGCGAACTGACCCCTCTGTGATTTAGTTATGTCTCTATGGACGCGTCGTCAAGTCGCGCGTGTTTGACACCACCGTAGAAAGTAGAAGTGACATCCAGCGCGGTGGACGAGGTGATTCGGAGAGTTCGTTCACGCCGTTTGCTTGTATCTTCTCTTTGTTGAATGAGCTTCCGCTGGTTCGACATCGTCCCGTTTCGAGATATTATGATTAGGTGAGTCCGTTATTTGTATATCATAACTGAAGATCCGTTCTTTTCAGTTAAACTTCTTGCACCGCGCGCGGAGAGACTCTCCAACGTGGAGAGGAAAAGAGAAAAGAAGTTCAGTTGAAAAGAACAGAACAGACCTTGATACCCGTGTCACACTATACATTGGCGATTGAGGATTGCAAGTTCTAGAATTCGACCAATCAGGTAATTTTAATTTTGATCCGTTTCATTCGAATTGGTTGAATTCTAATCTTTAATTCGCAATCCTCAGTAAATCTCCATTCTTTGAGATACATTGAAATCCACAAAATCCAAGATTTCATGTCCCGGAAACAACGAAACACATTTTACATTCAGATTCTTAGTTAATAGAATCGTCTTTGGTTTTTGCTTCAGAAAGAATAACATTCTGGGCCTTAAAAGAAGGTTTTAACTATAAATTAAAAATTTTTAATCAATTAGATATTTTTGCAAAAATAACCTTTTTGATATTTATCAGATTTCATTAAAAGAAATCTTCCGCTCGTTAACATTCTTACGATACTTTTATGTAGTTGTACTTCTGGAAACGTCGTTTGACGTTCACGTTGATTCTTATTACTACTTGACTGCGTTCTGTCAATCTTCTCACCGTAAATTTCATTTTTACGACAGAAGGTGTGACAGAACGTTTCCTCCCCTCCAATGGAGACGCAACGAACGACAATTTTAGTAACGCAGGCATTCAACGTCTTTGTATTGCTCGCTAAACGGAGCGAAATTACGTTGATAAAGCAATTCTAGGTACATGATTAAGCTTGTGAAATCAGTAGTCCAAATATTTGTTACTTAAGACACACAGTTCGCCGTGGTTATCTGAGAAAAAAGACGAGAGTTAAATTAGAGGACAAAGTCCGAGGACAAAGGACAGTCTTGATGCGCGGGCGCGCGAGTAGTGCGCGAGTAGTGCGAGTAGTACGGTTTCCCTCCGAGCCCCTTAGAGCTCTCGCGCGATCGCGCCTCTTCCTCGCCGCGCCAGGAATTTCCTGCATAGTACTCTCGGACAACGCCGATATACCCACGCGATGGTACGGTCAGGCACTTACGGCGGCGCTCGCTACAGATCCGCAACACGTTTTTGCATCTCTTGCCGGTTGATTGCCCCTCGAGCACGCCGATCATGACGTCAGCATTCTGGATGAGTCACTGCATTTAATTCGCGCAGCACGAGCTAACATTCGCTCGTATGCGCGCATAATTTGGCCTGCATTCGCGGCCGCGCGTGCATACGCAGCATGCGTCGTGAGGAAATACGGAGAATACGGAAATTGAAGGGTGGATCGGTGCTGCCAGGTCTCTTCGACAGTCATCCCCATATATTGTCATTTCTTCAACATTTTAGCCGTAATTTAGATTTTTTTTTTGTATTTTCCTTCCAAAAAGTCCTCCAAAAATTTCCCTCCAAATTTAGGAAAAATCTTCCAACCTAGCAACAGAAGGGGATATATCTCAATGATCCTCACCCTTCAAAACGCCCTTCCGATTTAAGCTGAATGTGAATATGTTTACCTGAAGATATCGACATCTTGTTCTGTCTCTGGCAGATTTATCGCCATACGCGTTTTTTTATTTACAGCACCAAGGAGCGTAATGAGGTGTATATATATACATAAGTATAACACAGAAAAAAAATATCTCGTTCAAAACGGGCAGTTAAGCGAGAATCGCGTGGTCAGGCGTGTGATCCAACTTGATCGCACATATTGATCCAGATTACACTGGTCGATCCGGATATATAGGAGAGTGTGGATAAGCGCTACAATTAATTAATATCTCGTAAAGATGAGATATCATCGTCAGCATTGATCATTTATTCACATACACTGCCAGCTAAAAGTTGGACTATATGAATATCATTAATTGGAAATATGTTAACAGAAAAAAACGTTTTGTTGAAGCATTAAAATACCAGTAACCAAATACAGGTCTAAAAATAATTTTGTTAATTATCAAAATAATTATGTAAAATACTCAAAGCTGATTGCTACAATATCAACATTTTTTGCAGTATCATCATGTGTTTGAGGTTTCCTATATAATTATTTTAATAGTTCAGTAAAGTTATACTTCGATCTACTTAAATTTTTACTTCAGCAAAATCGGTCTTTCATGTATCTGTTAAAACAAAGTTAAACTTATGCTTTGTAATTTAATGCATTATATCTTGGATCTTGGATGCTTTAATACATTACACATTTTCATTATTTTATTAATTGTTTTATGAGATAAAAATAATATAAAACAAAAAATAATAATCATATAACATAAAATAATTAAAAATTCTAATAAAAATTTTTTACAAAAGAAATATTAAAACGTATTAGGCACTTTTTACGTCAAAGTAACTACCCTTGCATCTAATTATTTTTTTTTTTTTATAATCTAGTTATTTATTTTTTCGTATAAAATGAAAGATTCTTTTATTTATATATTTTAAAATAGGCGACAGCTCAGTTTTGAGAAAAGAAAACAGATTTTATAACTATTGCTCATTTTCTTGGAATTAAACAATGCTATGGCAATTAACACAACTGTGTTAAATATAATGCCTATTTATCTCCAAATAAAAAAAATACATGAGTAAGATAAGGATTTTAAGAGACATTTCATTAAAATGATCTTAAATTTTATGTAAGATTTCGAACTTTTGACTGATAATGTATCTCTCTTTCTTTCCTTTTCCTCTTCCCTTTCTTTTGTGCGTCTTTGCGTGTACTTTTATATAGCAAGAAGGTATCCGTACGCATCGCGTTCATGCGTCACATCCTTAAGAGCGCGTCCGACCAACAAGGACAGACGTTGTTGATTGCACGCATGCATAATACGCTATCTATTATATAACGCCATTGTAAATAATCGTCTTTACAATGCAAATTCAGATTTTTCCGTATATCACTTAGGTGATATAAGATTTTGTAAAAGAATCGCGAGGCTCCTAAATTAAGAGAAAAATGTACAGAAGACGCGTCGGATTTAAGAAGAGAAGATAAGTAAGGGGATGATGGTGAACGCGTGTCGATGATAGTCTAACGATGAAAAACGACGCGGTTACATGTGTGTGTGTGTGTACTACATACAATCAATTACGCGACTGTCATATATCAATCGGCACGTGACGTCAACGATAAACAGTGCAACGTGATTTTCAGCGGTACCTCGTGAGGCGGTGCAGTATTAAATTTCGTCTTGGAAACTTTCGTGATGAAAGCATGCGTTTTCGCATGGTATTATCTTTACTGAAAGAATGTGCATTAAAATCGTTTGAGAGCGATTGTGATCATATCGTAGATTGAACGATGATAAACAAGACGATGAATCGTTCGCTGAACGGAGTGGAAAGGAGACTTCCTTAAAACTAAACGCATAAAGAATGGACTGCATCATCCGTATATAAAATTGATTTTCAAAAATAAAAAAGATATAAAATGCGAAGATTATGTGTCTCTTTCTATTCGACTAATCAATATGTTAAAAAGAAAAGAAAATTGGCCGTTTTCACACTTCCTTCTTCTCATTTTTATTGATCACATTTGATATACTATTCGGGTACGAATGGCGCAGTCCATGCTCTACATCTTGGTTTAAAATTAATCCTCGTGCGAAAGGGTTAAACTGCGATTACTATTACAAAAGCAACGTGATTCACGAGAGTCAAAGAGTAGTATAATTCGCGCGGCAAGCTGCAGATTGCTCTTTGATTTAAAACGCTCTGTTAAGTCTCACGGTTAAGACGTACGACAAACATTCGTGCAATTATCGCAATTTCTTTTGGTACAAATCTCTCGTATCAATATGCATCTTTTTAAAGTAGATAAACGTAAATAATTAATACCACTACTGCGCAGCGTGTACACGTAATTAACTACGTATTTTCCTCTAAAAATTTCCTCTAAGAGTTTTCTCACATTTTTTCTTCGTTTCTATAAAATATTAATCAATCATAATATGTATTTTATTTTAGACCTTCTATATAATTTCAACGAAACAATAAATAAAATTCCTGAAGAAGTTCAACAGAAGAATCAATTTATAATTGTAAACACTCTTTATAATTATTTTTGTGAATTTTCCGTAAACTCGTGCGTGTAACATAATTAACTGAACAATTTCGCTTTTCTTAATCTATTTAAAATCACTAGGTAGACAAAATATAAATTTAACATTTTGAAATATAATTTACATTTTATAACTTACATTTTATAACTTATTTACACTTTAAGTACAATTATTTTAGAGTTGTGATCAGACAGAGATTGAGATTGAGATTCGATTGGAATTTAACTAATAAGAAGAAAAAGAAATCCAATCTCAAGTTTAGTGAACTTTGCTTTCATTGATTAAATTCCAATCCAATCTCAATCTCAATCTCTAGTCTAGCAGATCAATATGATATTAGGGTTGCATACAGTTTTAAAATTATGGTACTGTGTTAAAAACCGTTAAGTCCCAAAACACTTTTAACTCTAAAAGTTTTGATTTAAATCCGTATAAAAAAAATCCTCTTAAAATTTGTAGATTTGCAATTTACATTTAGGGGTAAAAGAATTACTTTTTCTGACACTTTTCTAATCGACGCTGAAGTAGAGATGTTAAAAATGAAAGTAAAGATAAAGAATGAGTAATAATAGAACAAAAGACACTTGATACACGAGAGTCAAGACTGTAGTTAGTATATACGAACAAAAATTAGCAAAAAAGATTCAATATATACTTATACAGTACAGATCTTCAAGAAATTTCTTAAAGTCGTTCAGAGCACGTTCTTTAAAGAAGAGTATCTTAAGTATTCAGGATATCTTTCAGATAAAATGTACTGTATGGATAGTGTTATTTAAAAAAATTACAAGTAAACTATCAGAGAAAAAAATTACAAATAACATGTATGAATGCCTTGACTCATTTTCCAGTTATTTTTACGAAAAATATCGTAATATATTCTCACACAAGTTCCAGTATAATAAAGATGAAAGTTGTCAAATAAAAAAAATAAACCATCCTTACCTTTTTAACAAGTATTCAACAAATCAATGATTTTGTCTATATTTCTTTGTAGAGTTTTAAAGAGAATAAATTGATATAATTTTTTTTATAGACCAGTCAAATAACAATAAAGTTTTTAAATAAAAAAGAATTTCCTAATACTTAATGGGTTAATTAAACCGGACGTGTAAAAGCGAAACACAAAATATGTAATGCAAAGTAATGTGAAGTAAATCGCGCACAGGTCTAACATACAGAATAAATACAACGTAATCACTTTTCATCGAGCGTTATCATTGATTTATTTCGGTCTTTCTATTTGTAGCATTTTGTCAACAGGCGGCGCAGTTTATTCGAAAATCGAGAGGAGCGAAAATATAATGTAGTATCACGATGTAAGATGTTACATTTAATATGTGCAACCAATATAGGTATATCCATAATAAAAAATGCATTACGTCAAATGAATCCGCGAAAAACTGTGCGTGTAGAACTTTTGTGCGTCATATTCTTATTACTCTAATTCTAATATGAGTAATGGAATAAATTTTGAGCACGAAGAGATACATAGAATAGTATCTTTATAGAATAGTATAATATTCGGTTCCGGTATGATTGCTCGTTAAGGTAAACAAAGAAATTCGGCGGAGGCAAATGGAGTAATTTTCCATGTGTTAATTTATCAATGTTACGGTGTTTATCATGGCGGAATACACACACGTATACACACATACTTTCACGTTACGACGTTATCATTGACAGATGTGTGCCACACAATGTGTGGAGACGCATGAACGCGGGATGTCTTCGCGAGATGGAAAGATTGCGCAATAGAACGAAAAAGTGGAAACGTGAAATTAAGCGTTAACGCGGCCTGTCATGCACGAGCGTCCACGCACGTGGAACATGTTTCGTCCACCGGCACGAAGCCGGATGAATGCACGATAAAATGATGTTATACAGGATGGCAAATAATTCATACCGATTTTTATCGTCTTGGAGAAATCTGTAAACGATGCCACCTTATCAAAGATAATTCACATTTGCCGATGCAATACGCGAACGCCCTGTTTCTCGGGATAGAAGATTCAGTGCGTTCGAGTCACGATTCGTGAGCCACGTTCTCCTTTCTTCTCTTATTTGCGCCACGACATAACACTACGCGTGATAGAAATCATTCCGCAATGTATTCTGCTGGGATCAGGGTGGGGATCCCGAAGTGTCTTCGCGCCCTATATAAGCTTTGTGATTTCTCATGTCACCTTGGTAGTTCCCCAATTCGGGCGAACACTTCGCAAAGCTTCGCAACTCTCATACTTGGTAAGTCTCTCTCATTTGTTTGTTTAATTATTTATATTTTTCAATTGTTATTTTTGTTTTTAAATCGTTATTATTACTCTTGAGACGCATTACATTTCAAAATGATGCGTCAACAAAAAAAAGTCAACGATTCTGAAACAACTCGAGCTTGTTATATCAATTAAAAATGTCTGTACTAAATAATGTTTGGTTTTTTATAATTATTCGCTCCACAATTGTATGTGATAGAATCTGAGTGCTAGAATTTTTATTATATATTTTTCTATATTATATATTTCAATATAGCTTCTTTTACGTAACAACGATATACGCACAGAAAAATACATACTCTATGCAAGTGATAATTTCTTCTTCCAAGTATTTTAAAAATTCATATATCCGCAAATCTATATCATCAGTTCATTACAAACATCAAATTTATTTAACATACATATATTCTAAATTGTAGAGAGTAAGTTTAACACTTCTCTCTCTCTCTCTCTCTCTCTCTCTCTCTCTCTCTCTCTCTCTCAAATCAAGATTATTAAATTAAAACAAAATTGATTTGTTTAGACGCTTGTTCAATCAATTTTATAATATTCTTTAGAAAAATTAATTCTTGTTTTGATAATAATGAGATTTTCCCCAACATTTGTAATAAATATATTTTCAGGTTATTATCAAGAAAATATTTTTTGTTAAATATAACTGCTACTGAAAAGAAAAAAGTAAATTAAGCAATTACCTTTTTTAGCAATAGAATGATACTTATCTGTATACGCATAAATTTAAAATCCAAACATAAATTGTATGAGTATTTAAGCTTCAAGAAATGTGTATGTCTATTTTAATAAGAAATGTGAATTTTTGTGAATTTTAAATGTTTTTAAATAAAAACTAAACCACAATACATCCAAACTTGCTAAAGCTTAGTAAACAAGCCGATATTATTTGTTATCATTTTTGGCGTCAAAATGACGTTAAAGACGATAGTAACAACAAATGACGTCAACTTACTTGCTAGGACATGATAATTTTTAAGTAATAATTATACATGTGTAAAATTATCATCTAAAAAATTATCAGGCAAGTTTGGGTGTGTCGAGGTTATTAATTTTCAGAATTCAGAATTGAAAATTTTTTAATAAAAAAGACATACAAGAGTTCTTCAAGAATCTTGAATTTACAAAGACTTGTCTAATTTACATTTGGATTTAGAAAAACACGCAAATACTGGTCAAGACTGTGAATATGTCATTTTGCGAAATCAGCCTTTTTGCAAAAAGGCTAAGGCAGACTAACCGTAGTTTTGCATAAAGGATAGTTTTTGCAAAAGGGCTAATAAAAAGGCGCAAAGAGGCTGCGCGAGAATACATTTTCCAATGAAATTACTCTTTACCAAAAAAATCAATAAGCGATAAGTTACAGTCTGTTGGACGGTTAAAAATACAATTGGCAGCGTACATGTTCTCTCGTTTATTCGAAGATCATTGTACGGTAGGCCAATGTTTGGTCAAAGGCGCGACAAGCGTCCCAGGTGAAAACTTTTCGTTCAGCATGAAAATCTAAAAATGTCCGGCAAACAAAGTAGTACCGAAAATGATTCGTGTCATGTGATTCCCTTCCTCTTTCAGTACGGCAATGCAGACGATTCATTTCTTTAAGTTGTAACCGGTTGAAACCGCTACCACAGTTTATTCCCTGACGTTTACATAACCGGTTGAAACCGCTTTCCGAGGATCTTGATGTTGGTTTATAGAGGGTTGGATCGCGACAATAATTCGTTTGATTAATTATAATATGCGCACGCGGCAACACGCTCGCAACACACGCGCGTTCGTTACGTCCTCCTTTTCTTTATATTTATATTCAAATGCCTTGATCCTATAGATATTGGGTCGCAGCGTCCGGTATTTTTACAATAACCTTCGATCTCGCCGAGGAGTAGTGATCCTTGCTCCAGTCACAGCGAGGTCGGTACGTCATGACTGTCGTGGTTCGCGTACATCAGTTGTACACCACACACTCGCCGGTTATTCTTTATTTATTTATTTTTTTTAAAGCGCAATGCCTTACCAGTAATTGACGGTATAGCGATGTCGCAAATAAGCTCGCTTGCTCGAAAAATTTCCAAGCTGTAAAAGACTCAGCCCCCGCGAAGGATACACTCGTCCTTGCACATATGTCTCCGCCCCTCCAGCGCACCGTATAGTCAGAAACAATGGCCACTACTCGCTCGCCGAGTATATTGGTTCATATTAGTGGGAGATAGCAGGTAGTTCTCCTTTAGCGTTTCAACGCTCCGACACTCGATCGTTTCGTTCGCAAGCTTCGTAGGTCAAGCGTCATTGCCGAGCGACAAATGTCGAACTTGCGACTCGTCTGACTTGACGCGATCGGGCGAGGCACGGTTAACCGAACATTTAATCAACATCGGGAATCCCGGGTCTCGTGGGTCACACGTGTGATTACCACATCCCGCAGATGTATCCAGGTGCGTCCCCGAAAAGTCCAGTCGCGCTGTCGAAAACCATTACGAAAATTATCGTTTATAACCACGTTTGACTCATATCGTCTTGTATTTACTGACAAATTGTAGCAGTAATTTTCGATAACAATAATTTTCTATCGCTAAAATACTTTGTGGAAGGTGCGTGGGTTGCGCCATGATATATTACTAAGAATGTTAAGATATTTCACGATTGTGTGATATGCTTGCTTGAGTGAAATATGGTCTCTTTCTCACACAAGACGGCGGAAATTTACGAGAATTTGTAAGTGATTACAACACATGTCACGAAAATTTGACATCAGTGCAAGAGATATCATCCTTCGAGGAGTTCGCAAACATACAGGAAAAATCATACGATCTGTAGAACTCTGTGGGATAGCAAGTATTTTTCACGAAAAAAACGTTCCATCGAATCCTTTCAGAAGGAAGAGTGTACACACGCGGGCTTTGATTAAGAAACGTCATATCAAAGTGAGTTTCAAGAGCATGCGTATCATTCTCGTGTTCGTAATATTAAAATCATTGGTACCCAAATTTATTGGTATTTAATCACTTCTTCTTTTTCTCTATAAATAGTCTCATTTTCGTCGTAGGAATTAGTAAAACGTTTTTAATGAATGTAGATATTATTTTAATCTTCGTTTTAATCGGATTAACGTCGACTAGATTTTTATTTTTCATCAAGAATAGTGATTATGAAAGGCGGTTAATTTCGTTAAAATCTTTCAAAAAATTAGTTTCCACACTTGGCAATTCTTCTGATACAACTTTTCGATACACAATTAACACTGTGTGTGTGGCGTCTAATCACTTTAATTAATGAATAATTAATAAGAACGTTGAACCTAAATTCTGTGCCATCGTCTAACAAGTATGACGCGAGCGTTATTTCAAATATTCTATGTATTTTCTTCTACTGATTTTGTCGAAAAAGTGAGACTATGATACTTATGATTGAGATGACCGTAATTCTACGTACGTACAAATTATTTGATTCTTTAGTGCAGTATTCTTTAATGTGCGTGCCACTTTGAGCTCTTCATGGAACTCGACCTCGTTTCGTTTTCGCGTATTAGCATTAAAAATTAGTATTGTTAGCCGGGAGTTCGAAGATGTTGATGCAAAATTTAAGACGCAGTTTGACTTTCCATAAGCTTCAGAGACTACTACTTAACAATATATACACAAAATGCAAGCTCACAACTAATTATATAGCTTTATCAGGATGAAGCGATTGAAGAATCTGCCCTCTATAGAAAATAAAATATTCTTTTACATATATAATTACATTAATTGTTATAACGATAATTATAATTTAAGCTAACTATTCTTATTTTTCTTGTTTGTAAGAAACATTAAATATTTTTTAAAAGGAATGTTTGAAAAGTAATTATTTTTATACATTTTTGTATTAAAAATTATAAGAATTATAGGCCCGATGTATACATAGAGTATTTAGTTTACATGTGTATACACTCAGTTATTTTATTAAATAATCGAATTATAAAAAAATTTTAATAAAAAATGCATTTTAAAAAATTTAATAAAATTTATTTTAATTAAAAAAATTAACACACAAAAAATAATGTATTAACAGTATTAGCTAATAATAGTTTAACTGAAAATAATCTTATTAATTCTATAACAGCATTAATGAAACACATAACATTTTTTTACAAAACTAAGAGCATAATATATCTGTTGAATTAATTGCTATTGAATCAACAAGATTATTTTTAATCAGCTTGTTATTAATTAATATTTAATAGTATTAATACGTTATTTCCCCGCCATGTATGGTATCCTATAATGACTTAAACAAAATTATTTAATTATTAATTAATAAATATTTTAATTATTATTTTTTAAAGTGTTTTTATCAGTTTTTAAAGAGAATTTAAATGGATATCTATTTTATCATAATTTTGTAAGATATTTTATGATAATAAATAACAATAATTATTTAATGGTGTACATACAACATGTAATTTTCGATAATCATTTGAGATACTGTCACTTGTATTGCTGTTAGGTCTTCATGACATACTAAGAGTATTAGATATAGATTATAGAAATATAGATTGTGCATTTCTTGATTTTTAGCATTTATGTTCCGTTAGAAAGAATTGAATCATATCAGCATCTCTCTCTTCAATTCGATATTTTAAAAAGATATATATATATATATATATATATATATGCACGATTCAAGCTACATTAGTTCTTCTATAATAAATACTAGTGACAATAGAAATGTACAGTGTACTTTTACTACCAACTGTCTATAAGTGGAAAAATAAATATATTTAATAAAAGCGTATTTTTTCTATTTTTATTTAAAATATTGCTATGATAAACATTTTTATTGAAGATATTTTGTTATTTTGATCTTATACGTGATAATATATTTTATTAATAATTATCGAAATCACACTTATTGCACATTAATTGAATTTATCATAAAATAATTTATCACATTTTTACAAAATTGTAATAAAATAAGTATATATATATGTAAAATATATTTTATTTAAAAAAATATAGAACTATAATTAAAAATATCTAAAAAAATATTTTAAAGCATTTGTTTAAGTCATTATAATATCTCCATAAACAAAATAGTTTTTATTTAAAAAAAATACAATGTCTTATAAGACCATAATGTGACCACACAACGAATTAGAAATAAAAGCTTTAAACGGTCAAGATGGATCCTTAGTGTTGAAATAATTTTGTGTAAATTTTTTAAATTACACTCAAACTGCGCACTTTAGTTTCAGTCTTGAAGTGCAATTCTACCAGAACTAAAATAGTAATATTACAAATTAAATTGATGTTCATAATATATCTTATTTAATCTTTATATTCTGATGTTGATAAGAGTATCCTAAAATCTATGAATTTTATTATCTTGGTTGAAAATTGGACTCGGATTATTATAAAATTTTTTTTATAAATCTATTATTTAAAAAAATAACTAAATGTATATATACGCTAATACATTGTACATTAAACTTATATTTATTTTATTTCTAATTTAACTCGTTTGCTTAAAATAAAAATAAGATGAATATTAGTCTTATCTTTATTATTTTTTGATTGATTTGATTTCCATTTAATGTATAAAAATTAATATACCGAACAGTAGAGTTTGTTCATGACATGTGAGAATGAATTACTATAAATTGTATCTTCATGAGAGAAAAACAAATATATACCTACATATACATATTAGGTTGAGGAAAAGTCCTTTTACATATAGATTATTATAGTTAATATTACTGTAGCGTAAAATTTCGTGAAAAATATATTAAGTGATAAAAGTGTAAGCCATTTCTTTCTGTAGAATATTTTTTAAGTATAAACGTTTAAACTTTGATTAATCAAAAATCATAAACGTTGTTTAAAGTCATATATTCGTGCGATAATAGCAATATTTTGTTTATTAATATCACGCAACGGTCACATGACAGACTTTTTAACCAACGCTTATTACCAACGATTAGTCAAATTTTAAACGTTTATACTTAAGAAGGTATTTCACAAAAAAAAATGTAAAAAAATTATACTTAAAAAACTTTTTCATGGAAAAAGAGCTTTACACTTTTATTATATAATATATATATATATATATGTTTCATAAAGTTTCACGCAATAATATTACCTTCAAATTTCAGGACATCTTGTGTGTGTGTGTGTGTGTGTGTGTGTGTGTGTGTGTGTGTGTGTGTGTGTGTGTGTGTGTGTGTGTGTGTGTGTGTGTGTGTGTGTGTGTGTGTGTGTGTGTGTGTGTGTGTGTGTATAGAGGTTGCCTTTTCTCTTACAAAGATACAATTTATGATAATTCATTCTTACATGTCACGAACAAATTTTACTGACCAGTATATCGATTTTTATGTATTGAATGCAATCGAATTAATCGTGCATTAGTATATATATATATATGTATATATATTTTTTTTCTTTAAGCTAACGATTTGTATATTGTATTTATATAAACATAAGATGTTAAATTATATCTTACTAATATAAATGTCTACCTTCATTTTAAAAAGGTTCATATTTAAAAGAATGCACGTTTTAAGTATATGAGTTTGCAAAATGTGAAGGATAAACATTTGAATGTTTCATTTTTGAAACTAAGAAAATGCATACTTTTCCAATTTTCCTCCGTGTTATATTTTTAACGATAAGAGCACAGTATCAGTTGTATGATACGCGCAAAGATAACACTTCGTATAAGTATTCAGAAAAAGCCTAATGTGTCAGAATACAGGATGGTCCACTTAACTTGAAAAAACCTTGAATATTTTACTTATTTTTAATGATACGAAAAAATGTTTCCGCCGCGATAAAAGTAGAACGATGTCGAGAGGGACGTGTTTTGGTCACGTTGTTTTTCCAGGTGGAAGCACACTATATGAATATGGAGGTTACCTTCATTTTTTTAAAAATGTAATTATATGATATTTTTATATAATGACTTTTTTAATTATTCTACATGTAAAAATATTAAGATATAGATACCAAGAAAAACCAATAGTTTACAAAATATTTAATATTTTATGCATCAAAATAAAGTATAAAATAGTTCGAAAGCTAATGATTTTTTAAATATTTCACTTCAACACTTTTATATGTAGAATAATTAGAGGAATCATTATAAAGAATTATATAATTACATACAAAAAAGTGGAAGTACCCTTCATATCTATACTATATCTCCTAGAAAAAAAACAACGTGACCAAAATACGTCTTCCTCGAAACCGTTCAATTATTATCTGAAACATTTTTTCGTACTATGAAAAATAGGTAAATTATTTAAGGTTTTTAAGTTAAGTGGACATTCAGTATACATAAACAAAAATAGGTATGTAACATTACCAAACAGTAAACGATATAAAATAAATATAAATAAAAATAAGAAAAAAAAAATGTGTTCAAACATTATAATTTTTATTTTTCTATGAAGGAAGGATCGAAAGATATAATTCTAAGTAATAATAATTTATAGATCTAATTAATAATAATTTATAATTTTATATCAAAATTTTTCTTTATAAATCGTATCTTGTAACGATTTCATTCTACTTTTCAACATATACAAATGTCGATGTTATTCGAACACTTGAGAGGATTTTGTCATATTTGATTGATTCTTTTCTATCTTTTC
Organism: Cyphomyrmex costatus; assembly: GCF_001594065.2. Lineage (NCBI taxonomy): Eukaryota > Metazoa > Arthropoda > Insecta > Hymenoptera > Formicidae > Cyphomyrmex > Cyphomyrmex costatus. The sequence continues at coordinate 186,484 of NW_017279267.1, read as the reverse complement.
GGTCATGTGACTATCATTAGCCATTTAAATATTTTCCATTTTGTGTTTTAATATTTACATCGCTACGATAATAATCTAAGAGTAAACTAAATGTCAATGACTAAGTAATATTTAACAGAAATGCATTTTACATATGCTTAATAGCACATAAATGATTTTAAAACTTATAATAATTTCTGAAATAATTCGTTACTATTTGCAATTTGTGATTACAATCTATAATTATAATCGATATAAGATGAGTCACTACTGTATGTCTTCTCATAGATAACAATTATTTTTCTTTCAAAATCAATTTTCTTTAACAAAAGCGACTATTGACTTTTAAATTGCAAATGATATAAAAAAAAAAGATTAAATTTCTATTAATAAAATTTTAATTTGAAGCTTAGCTATAAGAATATACGATAGAAAAATGAAAAAGTTGCAATGAATAATTAATGACTTTCCTCATGTCCATTAAAAAAAAAATAGAGAATTGAGCAGAAGATTTATCGTTAGGACATCCGGTTTAATGATATCTTATCTATATTTCTATTTTTCAATCAAATATTGATTATACATATTGACCGCAACTTCGCGATATTAATTATGATATTATGACGAATAATTATGATAATCGCATCGCTTCTTTGTGATTTATAGTAGAGTTCTTAGAAATGTTCTGTTTGTTGAATATTAGTTTTATAAAAAGTTAAGTAATTTTTTTTACCCTAAGCTTCGAATGTGGAGAACTTAACGGCTAGGCTCGCAATTTTAATCGCGGAGGAAACGATTCTGTGTCGCGATGAAACATCGCGAAGGGATGCGCGTGATATTCGTTCATTAGTGAGTCAGGATGTCGTGTCGTTTTCTAGAATAGTGTTAAACCCTGAAACGCCTTCTTCACAATTACGTTGTTAAACTTCTCTCTTTTCAGGATCGGCGATATAAATGACCGTCCAAATTCTTCAATTAAATGCGATTCTTCTATAATCATTAAAAATATTAGATAGCATTAAAGAGGTACATTATGTGCATGTATATTTATATATGCAATATGTTAAATTTTTTTAAAGGAGAAAATATATGAAAAAAATATTAATAAATATCAACGTCTTTATATATCTAATAAAATATTTAATTAAAATCATTATCAGCAAATTTATATGCATTTGATATTTAAATATTCGTTAATTTTTATTACGAAAAAGTACTCGAGCTTCAAAAGTTTGAATATTCACTTTTGTCGAATATCGAAGTAGATCAATAATAACAAGGGGTTAAAATACATCCCAAGTGATGAAATACTTCTCTTGAGAAACAACCCTTCAATAAGACCGTGTGGCCTAACGGATAAGGCGTCGGACTTCGGATCCGAAGATTGCAGGTTCGAGTCCTGTCACGGTCAGTGTTTTCTTTTTTTTTTTACACATTTGGCATACGTATCACTGCTGTATGATGATTTATCTTATCCAATTAATGCAAATATCGTAAAATGAAATCATTATTTTCTTTATCGTCCTTCTAATACGCGCATCAATATTCCTTGCGTCCTCGTGCGCTCTAAAAATCAATACCATATAGTGTTGTTTGTATATATATATGTTTCTCACCGTGTTGGTGTTAACCTCCATTTGCAACCTGCAGAGCTGTTGCTAGGCAGTACTATACGCTCCAGTATAAAGCAAAATTTGGAGGGGTGCAAAATTTTTTAATAAACATCAATAATTTTTGAAATGTACAAAAACATAAAAATTAATTGCTCCGTTTGCATTATCGCTAATATCCCTATTCTGAATTTACAAGAGTATAGCGCAATGCTTTTAATTAGCCGCTCTGAAAGAAGAAAATTGACTGAATATAGCATATAACATTTTTAATTGGCTGCTACAACCTATTAAAAATGCTATACATAAATTAAGCGTTTCTACTTATATCTTGTTCATAAATAAATTTATTAAAAATAAAAAATTGATTTATATAATTTACGGCTTTATTTTTAAAATTAAAATTTAATTAAAATCTGAGAAGTATGATGCAGACACGATTATCTGCGATTTAACAACAGTATCAATAAAAAATAAATTATTTGACAATTTCCCAATTACAAGGATCATATAGAAATATTCGCGAAAGCTAAGATCAGAAAATATAATTTTTAAATCATCTTTCTCATCTTTTTACAAAATGTATTATTCGGCTAAGTATATTATTACAAAATATATTATATTATACAAAACCATTAATATATAAAATATATTTCATTAATATACCAGTAATATCAAAATAAATACAAAATAAAATAAAAAAGTTAAAGATAAAAAGAATCTAAAATATAAAAAAGCAAAACAGAACATTATCTTGTTGCGTTCTCTTCGTGGTTCTGGATAGCGCTAAAAGTATAGGAATTCTTTAAATTGCCTTTTATTTGTCTTTATCGCAGCTACTGAGGCGAGCGAGCATATTCCAATCTAGCGACTTTTAAGACAGTCGTAATGGTCAATTCGAATCTTTTAAATGTAATAAAGATGTTAAAAAGTTAACCTTGAATTTTTTCGTATTTTCCGAAAGTTTAGAACAGTAAAGAACATTAAACAAAAAACCTAGATTGTAAATGGAGGGAGTAAAAATATGATTGCACAGACAGAGCTAGGACCAGGATATGGCGAGCTAGGCACTTATTTTATGTAATAAATTTGAGGGGGCACAAAAAATAACAATATAAACTTCTATATATTTTTATTTATTCTCTACTGACGTGCGTCACTACTAACGACTATGTCTCTGACAGTAACCTGCTATTGAACGTTATGTATTAAATAAAAACGAAATATATGTGTTACAACATAAATTTTGATAAAAATATAATTGACAATTTTGCGACTATTTTAGCGTTATTTTAAATAAAAAATGCATAATACGAAAGTGTTTCTTATCAATTTTGACTTCGAATTCATAAGTCGTTTTGCTTTATAATTATGTCCAATTTCTTGAGATAATTGAGAAAAATGACAGAAAATCTGTAAAAATTAAAAAAAACGTTTGAGAAAAGAGCAAAAATAAATGACATTAAAATGTCTGTGTGTGTGTGTGTGTGTGTGTGTGTGGTTACAGAAAACTAATTAAAATAATATATTTTAGTAAGTTAAATAAAATACAAAAAATAAAATTGATTTTACGAATTATATTAGGTATTATAGCCTAATATGTAAAAGTAAATAAATATAAAAGAATATTGTGACGAGCAGTCGAACGATTTACGTGAGTCACAGATCTTTTCATAAATGAATTTTAATTGTTACTTTTGAAAGATAAGTTAAATTAGGAAGTCAGTAAGTTAGTTTTTTGACTACTTTCAAATTTTTTAAAACTTTAGTAATTACTAGTATATAGAGCAGTGTTTGGTATTAGATGCAACTTTTTGATATTAGATGCAACTCGTATAATTTCTGATATGACTGTTCCACTTATCGTTTGAGACTCAACAGTCAAGTTACTGCGATTGTACGTGTGATATAACGAAAAAGTTTTTTCTATTTCTTGTTATCTCTGTAATGCGATTATGTTCCTATTAAATTAATATTAACATTAAGTTAGTATATTGAACATCACTAGTTATTATTAGTTTTTATTATATTTTTTTTGCTATTGAAGGTGCGCATTTTTTTTGGCTCGGGCGCCGAAATGTTTAATCATGGCCCTGATTAATATTAGTGTAGTAACATTCAAATATGGTTAAATATTTCATTCATACATCGTTACCTATATATTCGGAAAATATTCCACAAAATCAAAATTTTCCTAAAAATTCTAGATTCAGTGGTCTTTAAACAAATTTTTAACAAATTGTTTTGTCAACAATACATTTTATGTATTTTGTTTAAAAATTTGTTCACCTTACAGTCAAACTTAAGGAATCCACTTTATAAGCAAAATGCTGCAGTCTTTACATTCTTTCGCAGGTGATTTTTACTTACGAGTTAATATATTTCCGCGATGGCCCTCTCGATGAAGATGTGTACTGCTCGTGAATGAGTAATTTTCGTAATATATACAAACAATAAGTATATTTATATACTATTTTAGATATTTTATTAATAAACATTCTGTGAAAATTCTTATGTAACTGTTCTGAAATATTCAATATATTAGGAATATAAGTTAATCCTTTCATGAATGATTAGCGTTAAGCGGGTACGCGGTGAGAATTTAAAATCAATGATGTTTATATCTATACACTATATTGGTATTTATATCAAGTAATGAGAATCTATAAACACTGCATGGTATTAATCCATATTTACCTATACTTTTTAGAATGTGCTTTCTGTTCTTTGAACGAAATGATTCGTTTTATTTCGTTACTCGTATAACTGATTTCATCGTAAATAATGTTATTACCTCGCATGTCCGACGGATTTACGACTTCATTCTTTACTATCTCTCCAGTGATAATGGTGATTCGTTTAAGATTTACAACATCTACTTCGCCACCATTATTTCATCGATAGTTAATGAGCAGCGATCGCCACCAGTAGTTGATGATGTGTACCGAGTAAAGATTAGTGCGCGAGAGGTGTTACGTACGTACGATCGCTTGTAACGTTTGCTTATAATAGAATTGTGGGAACTAGTAATAATTCAAACGATCGCGAAACACACCGGATCACGGATTTAAAACGCGTTCGATGTTTTTTTTCCCGAGTGCATCAAGGACATTCAAAGTACAGCTCCAAAGACGATGTATCGCCTTCGAATATGTAATATTTTCCGTAATAACATATCGCACGATCAGCGAAGAGCAAGAAATGCAATGCAAATGATTTAGATATATTGCAAAATAACGCTGCTTACTCATCGTCTCCAATATACGCAATTCAAGATGTAACGATGATTTTGTATGTGTATGTAACGATGTATTTAGCGGAAAAATTGCGTTACTTAAATTGAATGCGCAACTTATACCGGGACTGATTTATGTGATAATATTGCTATTAGGAGACTGTGGGATCAAGAGACAGTCGCTGATCCCGGGATGATCTGCATTCCTAGATCTACGATAGGTCATCGTTCGGATTTACCGAGGTCCTATTTTCCCGATTAATCCAATTATCTTCGAGGCTAATCTCGCTCCGGGAATTCACGTTAACGACAACACGCGATAACGCTTCGTCGCAAAATTACGGGCTCAGACACGGGAATGTCGACTCACTGGTGTGTCGAACTAACGACTAGTACTTTACGAATATTGCATCATAGACACTCAACGTTGTTAGATGAATTCGTATAATTTCATCCGCGCCTCTCCGAGCTCTATTACGAATAACCGCTGTACGACGTAGCGACGGGAGCCAATAAAAACAAGATATCTTTTTTTCTTTTTAATGCATCAGCACGCGTGAATAAGACAAAATTGTTCTTTTGCTTTATTCAATAAGCTTGCGAGCTAGAAAATTTTAATTGTTGTTCGATTTATTTCAGTTCACGAGCGAGCGCGAAGCCCAGCCCCGCCGACGAGCAGCAGATCAGAGCAGATTCAGCAGAAAGACTTCAACCACTGTTCGACCACGCCGGCCTGACATTCGACAAAGCTTCCTGTCGAACGCAAAGGCTCGATATCTGATTCTTTTAACCAAACGGCTTCACCCACACGCGCCGACATCGTAGAATGGTAGAAGGTGAACCCGATACAAAGCGCAATATCAGTACGTGCAGTTTTCAAATCTCCTCTATCTATTTCTATGTATTAGATTAGATTGGAATAAATGTTTGTAGCATTGCTTCATTTGTATCATGTTTACATGTTTAAAAGAAATTCGAAATTATATCCGACAGAGTAAAATTTCAGCGTTTAGAATCTGTTTTTGAATTGCGCAATATGATTTTTAACGAAGTTACAAGCAATTTAAGTCAAAATGCATTTTTTTTACTTAATCCGTGATAACTTAGTAACACAAAAAAAATTTTAGAAAGTCGAAACGAAAATTTTAACAGGCTTTTTTTGGGCACACGACATAAGATGAGAAGGAAAATTCCCATTTTAGTCAGTTGCAATTTTCTGTACATATATAAATATTATCAAACTTATAGAAACTCACAAAAAACGTATAGTGACTTTTTGAAAATAGAGATTTCAAACTCATTTTTTAAATTTAAATTTTGTTGATGTTTGACGATGTTATAACTGCTTAAATCTTGAAGTTTGTAGCGCTACAAACTTTTGTTTCGACTCAACTAATTTTAACTTTGGTTTAGCTCATTTTTTATCTTTTTTTGGTTTTAGAAAATAGAAAAGAATAATACATATCATTTCAGCAACATTGCAGCAACTTTACAATTCCCTAGCATATTGCAGTAACATTGCAGCAATGTTGCTACAAACTTGTGTGTTGTATGGGAAATTAAACCAAGATTAAAGTTAAATGATAAAAATAGACACTAGATTTCCATCTGAGCAGCAATTTCTTAATGATATCAATTTTGTGTTGCAGAGTGTGATGTAAAAGACGAGCGACTAAACGGTTGCGGTTCTAAGGAACTCGAACTTGCCTGTAAGCATAAAGTCCAAGTAAAAGTCGGCATTCACTTTGTGTATCATATTGAATCTACGATTTATCGTTAATTGTGTCCTATTATCAGGTATCGGATTAAAAGGCAAAACACTCGATCCAGAGAAGGGATCCTATGTTCAAGCTGATTTTGAAAAGGCCATTGAACTAAGCGGTGAGTTTATCGTTAAAGCATTTTTTATATCGCTTCCTAGTAAAAACTGGCTAACATCATAATATCAATTAATGTTATAACTTTCTACTCAATGATATAACCATTACATACATATTTTATATTACGTTCATATTGTTAAGTGGAGAATTATAATATTGATGTAATACTACTATTGATTAGTGGCTAGTAAATATCAACTAATAGTAACATAATAATAACAATATTACAATTTCACACTCAACAATGTAAGGCTGCTTTTCTTTTAGGAGATACAATCGACAAGTATCGTTTTATCTTTGTTATTCATTGAAGAAATATAGAATAACGTTTGTGTCGACTGTGTCTCCTAAAATAAAAGCAGCTTACGGCTCTTAAGTAGTCATTGTTAAATCGTAACGTTATAAGCGAGAAATGTTGAAATTTCATACCATTTGTAAATAAAGAGAATTTGGGTAAAACAGAATAATGAGATCGCTTTAAAAACATTTGTAAAAATGGGGAATTCCTTATCCTACATAATAATCAGTAAATAGTCGTAAAAGGCACGTGAAGTGTATTTACCAGCGTTTACTTAATGCGCATGTGTAGCCTATTTTTACTTTACGTACCTTTTACGACTATTTACTGACTCATGGCCTTAAATGTAATATAACATGTATGCAGGGTAAGTTAATGTTTTTTTTTAAACTTAATTAAGTTAATGTTAATGACTTGTAAAATTAATTTAGTTACGTTAAAAGTGGCATGAATAAAAAAATAACTCAGTTAAAGCAGGGATCGGCAAAATGCTGAAATTGGGCACGGACGCGTGCCCGGCTGTTCCGGCATGTCTATAATTAACTTCATTCACAACTCAGGAGTATATTCTATTTTTTTTGTACAATGGAATAAAATTTTGCATTTCACAACAATGTATCGAAAAGTTATACATTTTCGATATATCCTATTTAAAACTTCTCAGATGAACTAGGATAACAGTACATATTACTGTGGCTGTGTTTGTTAGTGTGCTTTTATACTGAAATAAAATTATACATAACGAAAATAAGCGCAAATAAATAACACATTTATTACAAAAATAGCATTGTGCATACGTATGAATAGTAGGTATAGTTTTGAGTTTCAAGTACTCTGTTATACTATTAAATTCTTTAGCAATTCAGTTATAAACTGTTATTATAAATATAAAAAGCATTCATTGTAGGAAAATCTTAATTTAGTGTAAAAAATATTTAATGCATCCATATTAAAACCGTTTTTGGGCCGCAACTAATATTTTCTAAATTCTTTTATTTATATATATGTAGTTTATACGTATACTAAGTTTTAGTATTCGAAAAATCAAAAGTTTGGATTTGGCGATGACTACACGAACTCGTTTCTATCTATTTCAATCCGTTGAGAATTTGATTAAATTCTCAAGAATTTGATTTCATTAAATCAATTAAATAATATTTAATTTAGATATTAAATCAGAATGTCTTATTATTCTTAAAATCAAATTACTTTAAATAATAGAACAATTATAATACAGATTATTAGATAAATTTAATATTTTAATTGTAAATTTTGTGAAGTAAAACAAAGTTTTTTTTTTACTAATAAGCATAAACTTTGTGTTCAACTAAGGTTCGAAAAACAGTGCTATTGCGTCAATCTATCTTTATCGCTTATTACGTAAAACAAGGATACAATGACGCATTAGCGTTAATAACTAAATGCAGATCCTAAGTTCGTTAATTTCCCACGTTCATTTTTTTGGCATTATAAGTGTCGTGCTCATCAATCATTGAACTTTATCTAATTCTTTAATAAATACGAAAAAGCGCCATTTACGGCTAAAGTTAGATGTTAGACTCTAATATATATGTATTTTAAATTTTATCTCAGAAATGACTGCGAGTTGATTATTTTCAATCTTCCAACACAATCAATTTGAAATATTAATATTCCCCTAAATTCAATTAGATCTATGATTTAACGCTATTAGCACATTTTAAAACCTGCAAGAAACTTATTGTAAAAAATATTACCTCGGTCAGAATTTAAAATCGGATTAAATAATTTTCTAATTAAAATTTTATAGTATTAAAATATTACAAAAATAAAAAAATTTTTAACTGAAAAGAAGTTAATAAATTAAAATTAAAAAATAACTAGATCAGTTAAAAATTATTAACTTTTTAACTTTTTATTTAACTTTTAACTTATTAACTAATTATTATTCTATTCTGTGTATATGTTATATTATATTATTGTGAAATAGTGTTTTCTGGATTATGATTATTTCATTATATATTCACAGAATATGGCAAGTTTCACTACTTCCTACTCGCGGTGTGCGGCTTTGTCAGCACCAGTGAGGAGATGGACGTGATCTCTATGTCCTTCATCTTACCGAGTGCACAATGTGATCTGAAGCTCGACACTCAAGCAAAAGGATGGCTCAACTCGATCATCTTTATCGGGATGATGGCCGGAGCGTACGCTTGGGGTTCCATAGCGGACGCTCTCGGTCGTCGAAAGGTCCTGATCGCCATCTCGTTCATGAACGCTCTGTGCATTGTTGCTTCTAGCTTCAGCCAAACGTATGAGCTCTTCATGTTGTTCCGTTTCCTGAACGGTGCAGCGTAAGTATCCAAAATAAGTCGCGTAATTGCTATGAACTGCGATATATATAGCCGCGCTACGCAATATGTGCTCGCTCAGCAACGAAAAAGTTGAATAATTTAGTGACGTTCCAGGCTAGGAGGTAGCGGACCGGTCATCTGGTCGTACTTCGCTGAATTTCAGCCGAAGTCAAAACGCGGTTCCATGCTGTCATTCATGGCAGCATTCTGGACGTTGGGGAACCTTTTCGTAGCCGGTAAGATAAAAGTTATATGAAATGAATAAATAAAGAAACCAAATACGCGCGAGATCAAGAATGGAGCTAAATGCTTAATAATATTTCTATGTAAATTTTAAATAAAATTTTTAGTTATATAGACTGTGCGCCGACTACTGTCAGAAACACAATCAACTGAAGTTAAAATAGTACAAATTAAATTGACTATATCAATTTAATAAGAATGATATTAGTATCACATTATTAAATCTTATAATAATAAAATCAATTAAAAGCTAATAAAGAGAAGCAGGGCTACGAGCCAATAAATTCGTTAAAATCTTTAATTTATTCTAATATATAAAAACATATTTTAAAATCAATTAAGACTCCTTACAATTTAAATACAAATTGGAGAGAATAAAGGGTAATAGGAATCGGGCGCAAAAGACGTCGCGCGATTAATCATAATTTGTATCATTATTAAATTGACGATTATTTTAGTTTGTAATGTTAGCTCCAGTTTATGTGATTGTGTTTTGCGTTTGACAGTAATCAATACGCAGTTAATTTAACTACAATAATAGATATATTTAAAATTTACGTACAAATATTATTAGGTAAAAATCTAGCTTCGACCATATTTGGTCCTTCTTATTTGATTTATTCATAGTGGTTTTTCTAGTTTAACTTATTAAACGTTTTAATATTTTATTGATAAACGTTCTCTCCTTGTACATCTATATATACACACACAATCTTGGCTTTTCATCCACAGGCTTGGCATGGTTGATCATCCCTAGGGAGATGGGTTTTACGAGCACAACATTCACGTACAATTCTTGGCGAATTTTTCTGTTGATTTGCGCTATTCCATCATTCGTTGTAACGGGATTGCTTCTGTTACTCCCTGAATCTCCCAAATACCTCTTGTCTTCAGGAAAATACGAAGAGGCACTTGAAATTTTTCGCAAGATATATGTTATTAACACCGGCAAACCACGCGATTCCTACACGGTAATTAGATTTTAAACAAATTATTCGTAAGTGGCATTATATAAATACACGAAAAAAATGTTGTATTGCTGAACAGTATCAGTCAACAGTGGTCTATTCTTGTTTATTTAATAATCTTGCTTACTCAATAATCAGATAACAAAGCGTGTCTAAGCAAAATTACGCAAATCTGTGATGGCTTCTGATGTTTTCAACATATTTGTCTTCAATGATTTCACATACACTGACATTGAAGAAATACGCAACAATGTATATATGTGTTACCATTTGTTTTACGACTATCTTCGCAAGATAGCATCAAAGTTATCTCTTATCGACAATATATGACAGCATTGTGTGTGATCCAATAAATTATTATGACAACATATAACGACAATAGCACAAATTTGATGATTTTAAAATTCCCGGGAAGTTGTTACTCAAAGAAGTGCGATCCGAATTACGCATGAAGCGTATGAGGTATCATTCTATCCTTTTTTATTCTTCGATGAACAGCAAGGACAAAACGATGCATCATACGCTTTGTGTGTAATTCCGAATGCACCCAAGTTCTAATATCTTCACTCCCAAATGAAGACGGACTTAGTTTATTACAATTTTAGTAGCTTCACATATGATGTGATCAACATACCAACAATAATAAAAAAAATATAAACACGTTTGTGACAACAGGATTAATGAAATAAATAACATTTTATTAAAGCAAAATCATGATGTATTTATTTCATCAATACCGTTAATTGTTTCATTGAATTAACAAGATTATTTTCAATTATACTGCTGTCTGTTAATGCTGTTAATACAACGTCATTTTTTTATGTAGTAAAGTTCGGTCTGTAATTCTAAAATATCTCTAACTTGTTACATAGGTAAAAGAATTAATTCTCGATGACTATCCAGACTCAAATCCAGTAAAAGACGACGTCGAAGAAAAGAGCAAGTGTAAAACTATGCTGGGTGACATCGTGGAGAATAGTAGACAATTATTTGTGACACCTATACTTCGCTTCACAATAATATCGATCGTTATTAATTTCACCTTCCATATCGGTTACTACGGTCTGATGATGTGGTTCCCTGAGCTGTTTAATCGTTTCGACGAGTTCCATCGCGATCAACCAGGCGAAGTAGCCTCAATCTGCCAGGTTACCGATTATGTTGTTAACAAGGGTTCGCACAGCGTCGAGAATGTTTGCTCCGATAAAATCGGAGCTTCTGTCTTTATGGAATCTCTCATCACAGTAGCGTCTGCCATACCTGCCAATATCATCGCTGTTTTGGGAATGGATCGCCTTGGACGTAAATTCTTTCTAGGTGCTTATTTTTATGAAAATTGAAAGCAATAAGAGATTTTGTTTTTTTAGCTGAACTTTTTACACCATCCTTCTTTCACCTTTTTCATTTTTTTTTTCTGTAGAGAGAAAAAGAGGAAAGATAAATCGTGCAAAATATTCAGCTGAACAGAACAAATCTAAGATTATCAGAATGTAACATTTTACAGCTTTTTTTTAAATAATTATTCCAAATATTTTACCCGTAGTGTTCAGTACATTTTCATCAGGACTATGCTCGATCGGCTTATATTTTGTGTACAACAAATATCAGAATTTGACTGTGTCAGCTATCTTCAGTGGTGCGATAAGTTGTGGTAATGCAGCATTGGATTGTCTCATTACCGAGGTATTTCCGACACAACTGCGTGCTACCGGGATCGCCATCTCGATGGTCGCCGCTCGTCTTGGTGGGATAATTGGTAATATCGTTATAGCCCAACTCTTGGATATGTATTGTCCAGCACCGACCTTCATAGTGGCGGCTCTTCTAATTGGTATGTTTCAAATATTTTGTTAGTTCTCAATTTTTTGTTCAATTTTTATTTTTAATTTTTTTACTCCATTCTTCATTTTGCAGGAGGAGGTTTGCTGTGTTTATTCCTACCCAACACAACGCGTGAACCACTTTCCTGACCTCAGCGAAAATCCATCCCAATCGGGCAGTAATTGATTGATTATTTATCTTCTGTCCAGTACATAAGTGCCGTTGAATTTTATGGAATCCGAAGTAAACGAAACGATTGCAAAATAGCGTTGCAGAAATTTAAAGTTTGAAAAATATTCTTATTTCGCCAAGTAAGAGTAGGAAATTAGAATTTCTGCTGTTTATAATATAATCCTTATTATAATAGGTAAAAGAGAAAATATAAAACACATTGTTTAAGCAGAACGTTGTAGCGAAAGTTTAATGGAAGTGACGAAACTAGAAAACGAATATCTAGTTTGATACATGATACACAAATTAGGTGTCTTAGTCGAATTTTATACATATGCTGACATTAATCATATTATTTAAAAATACCGTAATTAAATCCTTGAACTAATTGCGATATATAATAAATATATTTTCCTATAATATATTCTCTTTCGATTGAAAATTGAGACTAACACTAAATAAATTTGTTATTACATTATGTCGCATTGGACGTAACTGACATATTGATGTAGAAAAAAAATTAAAAGAAAGTAACATATTCCTCAACGCTTTTAATATTCTTTCCCAATTTTCTGCAGCAAGAAGTGATGATCATGGTGTAGAGCTATGCTCTCTATGCTAAAATTCCGGATTCAAATCCACCCAGAACATATATATCAGATTTTATCTGATGTTATTTTTCGGTAGGTAATGGTAAATAGAAAATAATATCTTTACCATGACAACTTTTTCCAGACCCGATTTCATTAATGTAAGATTAATTTTAATTTCGGTTTACTTACTGATTATTTTTCTAATTCTCAGAATTTTAATTATTAGAATTATAAAAACATAAAAAGGTAAATTAAATCTAAATTCAAGTTTATATCGTAATAATGGAACCAAACTTTTATAGGTTATTCGGAACATTGAAGGTCCTACATATTAGTAGATATATGTAGAAGAGGTCACCACATCTCTGATAAGAGATTAAGAATTTAGGTTGATATTTTGGTTGCGCTCAAGGAGCGCGGTATCAGTGCTATTTGTGTCATACTATCCTTGTTTCATATCTAATGAACGATGAAAATAGAACGAAACAAATAGCGCTAATAGTCTCCCCGACCGCGGCCTTCGCGTGTCATATGTGAAGGTTTTTCAAGCCTGTTGATTGACGGCAGGACAGAGATTTCAGATTCCTCCATCGTACAACCAACCAACAGGTTTGAAAAGCTTGTCGTACGACGCACATGAAATATTAGACTTAGGATGGAATCAGACTACGCATTGAAGATTAAGATTAAAGATTGAAAATTAAAATTTGACCAATGAGGATAAAGGAATCTTAGCTCCTATTATTTTAATTAGCCAAATTTCAATTTTTAATCTCAATCTTCAATGTATAATCTAATTCAGGCTTTAGAAGGATCGAGATTAAATCCAAATAATATACAAAGTGATACATCTAATAGAGATGATGCATGTACGTAGGAGTAAAAGCTTGTTCTCTTTATCATAGTACTAGACTGCAATGAAACTATTTTGCTTTCACTTAAAGTTGAATATATACAGTGGTGATCATGAAAATAGTGCCATCTATATACAAATTAATAAAATAATTATTTTATTTGTCTTTAATGTCATTTATTGTACATTAGTAACAATTTATATAAAAAAAAAAACATAAGGAGTTATTGCTGAAATAAGGTCCATGTTGTATTGCAAGAATCCTAAAATGATCTGTATTATAAGTAGTCTGGTCATAATAATAAATCCAAATTATCAATTAAGTTTATTTACATAAAAAAATGTTTATATTAAATATTAATGTAATTTCATAGATTAGATATAGTAAAATTATAATAAAATTTTATCAGTTATATATTTAAAATTGTATTGTTGCTCGCTCTAGAAAAATAGTGGAAAATACATTAAGAATAAAAAATGATAAAGAAATTTGTGGTTCTAAGCGAAAAACTACATCTCGAATTGATCGTCAAATTATACGTGCACTCATAGGAAGGTTCAATTAATCTTTAATTTCATTTGATCTATTTTATAAACATATATAATTTGACGATTAATTCGAGATGTAGTTTTGCGCTTAGAATCTCAAGTTTCTTCATTATTTCTGAGTTTTATGCATTATTTTTCTGAAGCAACCAATTTTTGTAATTTCTTGTTGTGATTCCTTCATAGCATAAAGTTAAAATTTATTTCATCAGCTCTACAGTAAATATTTCGTTCTATTTTCATTGCAATTTTAAATAATTGACTAAATTCCATTATACATTTTACTTAATCTATGAGATCACATTATATTTAATTTTTTTTAATGTTATGTACTTACGTTAATAATTTAGTTTTATTTTATGATCAGACTACTTATAGTATGAGATACTTTAAGATTCTCGCAATACGACCGCACCCTATTTCGGCAATAATCTGTTTTTTTTAATAATGTTTTTTCAATTAATATGAATTGTTGCTATTGTGTAATGAATAACATTACCGACAAATAAAAACAGACCGATAAAATTATATTACAAATTTTTGTATAGATAACTCTATTTTCATGATTATCACTTCATTTTTAATACGAATACACTAGTTACTTAAGTATGAGTATACAATATAGTTCAGCTGTAAAGAGCAAACCTTAATTGACAAGTAATCACTAATCAGCAAGTATCAGGTTCAATTCCAATTCTCATCCCGTATATGGTTCAATTTCACAATACAAAAAGATTGAAAAGTTGAAAGTTATGAGTAAAATAAAGGAGATATAAATAGTATTTATGATAAAATACATTTCAGTGTACCTTGATTATGTTCAGGACATGATAGGACGTAAGTGAAGAGACATGAAAGTGGAAGTAAAAACCAAGTAATCTCCATTTTTTACGGTATATTCACAATACACGTCCATATAAAGTAATGAAATCATTCTCTCATCATCTTTTCCTTTTGTCTAGCGAGCTTTTTCTTACTAAGTTTCTTTTTCGATGGCTCCTCCTCTGTGGCTTTCGCAACAACGTCCTCTTTTTCAGTCAATATTACTTCAATGTGACAAGGCGAGCTCATATAAGCTATAAGAATCACAAGTCTTAGCAATAATCCGCTTCCTCAGTCCATATATATATTTAAAGAATCAAATCTGTTAGTATCAACTAAACTTGCTGTATAATTCAACTTTCCTTTTTTTTTACTTTTCACGTTGGAAAAAAAAAAGAAAGGATAAACGATATTCTCGCAAATTCAGCTAAATATAAAAAAGATCTAATATTTGTTACAGAATTATAAAAACACTTACGATTTATACGACCATGAGCTCTGTACGTTCTTCTACGAAGGCAAGGGGCATGATTGACCTGAATATGCTCGATTACAAGGCGGTCCACATCGAGTCCCTTATAATCGGCATTACTCTCTGCATTTTTCAAAAGTTGCAGCAGAAATTCTGCAGATTTTTTAGGCCAACGACCTAAGAAATAAATAATTATATATTAGTTGTTAGATTTAATATAATTAAATTATATATTTAACTTTTCTATAATTCGATTTGATTATCAACGCTTCCATGAGCTGATTTCAATCTTATGTTCAGTACTAGAAATCATTTCGAGAACTTGGACAGAGAAAGATTTAACAAATCACATTTGAACAATTTTGCTAATGATTCAATATATGCGATTGATCAATTCTTTTTCATCCAAGATCTCAGAGCGATGTCGAGCATAACAGATACAAGACTTCAGAAATGATATGCATAGAAATTATTTATTAAAATGCTTACAAAGCAGAAAAGAATTTGTGCAACAGAAATAATTCAAATACAAAATAATTAATGTGTTATTTTCTTAGTCTTGCATGTATTATCGGATAAAAAAACTAGAAATTCTGTGTTCTGTATAATGCAATTCTGGCAATTTATTAAATTCAAACAATCCAGCAGAAAACAAGCATCATGTGTCGCAGAGTTAATATTACGGTGTATTTGGTTGGACGCATTAGTATGCACTGGTGCTATTAAAGTCATACACTAATTTAATTTAAATGTAAAAGTGAGAGAAATATAAATATTTTTCGAATTATATAATATACACATTTTACTTAACAGCACAATAAAATACATTAAGGATTTCACAGTTTTATATCAGCGATTACATGGCCTAATTTATACCAAAGTTATAATATTGATTGTTATAATTACTGATGTTACATGTAAACACTATTTTACAACGAAATGGTTACAATGACATAATAACTCAGTTGTTTGATTAACAGACTTAGAATTACTACACTAATATAAAAAAATGTATAAATAGAATATTGTAACTTTGATATAAATCAAGTCATGTAAATGTAATCTAAAAGTTTTCACTTTACTTGTTAACTCCTTTACATTCTTTTATTCTCTCAGCTTAGTGGAAATAAAATAAATCTAAATGTATATTTTATAAATGCGGCTTACTTAAGTAGGAGTTATAACATCAATGTACATAACATTAAGTACAAGTTAAAAAATCATGTAAATGTACTAAAATTTGTATGACTCTAATAAGAACTAGTGTATACTAAGTACATCCAATCAAACTATTAGAGGAACAAAGAACATAATTTCTTGTTACTTAATTTCTGTCAGGTCAGCTGTTTTTGTGGTAAGCATCCCACACATTAAAGGATGATGCATAACAAATTTAAGCAATAAAACATAAGCAGTAAACAAATTTACTGCCAGTATTAAAAATCTATAGCTTACATTACATGCATGCTAAATTTTTATTATTGCAATAAATTTTGAAACAGTTATAATAAAGTCTGTAAGAACATAACTTAGGGAACTTTCTAACGAACAACACTGTGTAACATAGAGATCATTTCATCTTTGTTGAACATTGACAAACACTAAGGATGTAATAATTCGCTGTGTTATACTGTGTCGCTTGTGTCCTTTGCTGGAAAGCTCCCAGTGAACAGTAGCAAATTCAACATGTTTTGATTCCTTACTACTTCAATCTTAAGTCCAATCTACAATTGTTTAAATGTAGTTATAGTTGAAAGAATTGAGCAATTACAGTTAAATGTGGAGAAGATGTCCATGTGATTGGAAAATTCTTACAACTACAATCACTTATAACTATGTTTACACAATTAGAGATCAGCCTGTACTGTTAAATTTTTGTGTATGCCATGATTTTTTACATATAGTTCACTAATGTAGACATACCTTGCGTAGTGCCAAACTGTTTGGCTTGTGCACATCTGCCGACGCCACCATTGAACCTACGAAAAGGGACGCATTCCTTATGTTCGACGACATTCTTCAGGTACTTCTGCGCCCTCCGCAGGGCCATGCTTTTGATAGCACGCGCCGTCTCATGGGTATTCTGTAACATGTAAAAGATGATCGTACTCACGTTTGTAAACATCCCTGGGAGAGAACATGGCGTTTGAGGTTATACTTCTACAAAGGAGATATTTACCTTGAAATGCACACGAAGATTGGAGCCACGCGCTTTGCACGACTTGGTTTGGTTGACTGGCTCGTGGGAGTATCGACCCATTGCGTCCTGAAAACACAGACAGACCGATCACGTTTCTCTCCGACTGTACGCGACCATAAACGTGACGGTCAGCAGCAATCCGACCTGGACACGTCATGCCGCGTTTCTCTTGCGATTTCGTGATGGTTCTCGCGAAAGGACATAACATTTTCCACATAGATGTGGCACCAAGGTTGTTACTCGAGAAATTATCTCGCATAAAACGAATACCTCGACGATGAGCTAGATGCGAATGGATTTGACAAACACGACGAGCCGATTCATACATACCTTTTAACGCCACAATTTTAAAGGAAAAGTCGTCACTTCACCAACATTCTACTTCCTGTGCGCACGCAAAGCTGCCAACTGAAAATCATAGGGATGATGTGGAAGTTCCTATCTCGATGAAAGAATCTTCTCTCTCCTTGTACGGTACTGCGCAGACGTGGCGCAAACACGTGCGCTATTTAAACATTTACACCGCGGTAATTTTGAAGAATGAGAGATCTATTTAATCCAACATGCTTATTGGAATAAGTAGGAATTGTGATATAGAAGGATGCGTTACAGCTAGTATGCGATATGCGAACAAAAACTTTAAATATCACGCCTATTTTACGAAACTATCAATAGAGTCAATCCTAGCAACTTTTATTAGCATATATATTATACAGTTCTATGATGGCGTTTTTGGCCATATTTTTACTACTTTTTATGGCCAATTAAGTAATTATAGTTTTCATTTTTATTATAGTTCAATTTTATTATACCATACTTAAAAATGCTATTTGTTATTTATAATAGAAATTTTTATAAGATACGATTTCTACATATCTATATTAAATAATTAAAATAATTAAATAATTGCATTAAAGAATTTTGCATAGGTAATTAACAGTAGTTATTAATTCTTTTACGTATCCTCTGTGTAATTATTCTGTTTAAATATATAAAACTTAAAAATATGTACATTCTTTAATCAAGCTGTATTCAAGATTGAAATTTCTTTAATTTTTTTGATTATTTTCAATTGTCGTTATTTATGCCATTGTTGAAAGATGGGAAACGTAGATCAGTATCTTTAAGATTTTCTTCAATCCATTTCTCTATCTGTGCATCTAATTCTGGAGTAAAATGGTTTTTCCAATCGCCGTTTATTCCTTTTCGAACAAAAGAACCTTTCTTCATGATTCCGCAAGCCTTTAATTCAGAATGATTCACCATCGGATTGTTCCGAAAATTTTCGACATTAAGATGATTTGCCACTTTGTTAATTTCTTCGTCAGTGTACGTTTTACCCAAAAATTTTGCTACTTTCTTAATTGCTTTTGGAAAATTCTAGAAAACGTAAAATTTTCTTCAATACATATATCACATAAAAACCAAGCTTAGATAATAATAAAGATATTAGCTATATCTCTTTGGTAAATAAATTATTAATTGTCTAATTAATAATAATATAATTATAAGGCTCTGTAAGTATAAAAAAATATAGAAATAATAAGAGCCAATATTATGGTATATAAAATGGTTTTAACTCAAATAATATAAAAATTACATAAATAAAACATACGTTTCGACTCCGATCGGGTCATTTTCAATATTACAAGTTAATACAGAAAAATTAAATAAGAATAATTTTTAAGTCTGAGTTAAAATAATTATAGACATTTTTTAATGTGTGTGATAAATTCCATTTCGTAAATTACATGAGTTCGCATTCTTCATTTTATATTTCAGATCAATAAAGTAATAAGATAGCAAAAAGTAACATTCTTGTCAATTGTATGAGTAAAATACTAGTAAGCGTCCTTTGAAACATGAAAAAAAATAGTATCACAATTTAAGCTAATTTGCAAATCACGTTATCTGACATATATCACTCAGATAGTATATGTTTTAGTTCTGCAAACATAAAATAAAGAATGCGAACTCATATAATTTACGAAATGGAATTTATCACACACATTAATTAAGATGTCTACAATTATTTCAACTTAGAACTTAAAGATTCTTATTAAATTTTTCTGTATTAATTTTTCTATATTAACTTGTAGCATTGAAAATGATCCGATTGGAATCGAAACATATGTTTTGTTTACGTAATTTTCATATTATTTGAGTTAAAACCATTTTATATTACTGGTTCTTTGCTCTTATTATTTCTATATTGTTTAATTAATAATTTATTTTATTAGTTAGTCTTATACAATTGAAATATTATATGTAGAATATAAATATTAAAAAATAATTAGAATTATCGTTATATTATATAATCTGAAAAATGAAATTTATGTCCACACTTACGTATGTTACCTCCTCATAAAATAAAAATAGAAGATTTGGAGAATTCCTCAAATTCCAGGCTTCTTTTAAATGATCCCAATATGGCGACCAAGGCGCTTTAGAGAAAAAAGGTAAAGGTATTAAAAATTGTTATCTTTTTATAAAACATTATTTCCACTCTTCTTTTTCCTCGAAAAAAGAGAACGAATATAAAACAAAATGTATTTTTCGTTGTCAAAAATATAATTTTATGTCGAATGTCTAAGTAAAAAGATCAATGCTTTAAAACGCACACACTCATAAATAAATTGTCTATAGACAAAACTTTTTGGAAAGTGTTGGGTACCCGTGAAAATGTTAAATAATACAAATATTTATGATTAAATACAGAGAATTAAGTAAGAAATATGTATAGTTCTTTCTTTGAAGAAATCTTCTACTTACTCAAGTTATTTTGAAAATATTCTAAAAAGGTAGGAAAATCACCGATATATCCTTGAGTCAAAATAGACGTGTTTAAATGATACCAAGACGTAACGACGTCTTTTGGATTGCGAGCGATGTAAACGACCTTCAAGGAAAGTCTCTTATTACTAAATTATATAGAAGATGACATTTATTAATGAATGATCCAATTTTTCAGTTATTACCTTACAAGTATCTAAAAGTCCAGGCAACATGCTAAAAGGAAAATGGCTTTTTATAAATCGAGGTGATTGTATTTTAGCGATAACTTCATAACCAGGCTTAGCTATTTCCCGACATAGTTCTTGCTTCATTTCGTCATTTTTATTCATTGATAAGAATTCTTGGGTCACTTCAGGATGATTAAATAAACTAAACCTGAGAGAATAAAATACAATTTAACAAGCATTTAAAAAGATCGTAAGATTTTTTTATATTTCAATTTAAAGTAAAAAGATAAAATTATAAATATTAAATTAATAAATATTTAAATAATCACAATGAACAATTATAGAGAAATACCTTTATATATAAGTATAATGATTATAAATATAACAAAAATGAATTAAAGATGTATAAATAACAAGTTAAATTGTAAACCGCTTATTAGAAAAACAAAAGTAGAGGAACGTCACAGACGCTTCTTAGGGTTATCTTACTCCAGAAAGGGAAATCTTTCGGTAAGTGGACGCTTTTTCGCTACATCAAAGTTCAAATCATTGGCTAAAAGCCATATGAGCTCCTGTGCCATAGTCGTTCCTTATAATAGAAATAATAGTAAGTTAAATTTCTATTTTCCATAAAAAAAATATTTTTTTTACTTACTAAAATAACCCTCAATAAAATTTAAAACATTTAATTAAAAAAAAATATGTCTTGATTTAATTAAAATATATTTGAAAATAAATTTTAAAAAATTAGAAGACTAATTTAAACACTTAATTTTGAGAAAAATTAGAATAATAAAACATTTCTAAAATTTTAATTAAAGTTAAAGTAAAAGAGTTATATAAGAAATTAGAACATCACTTAAAGATAAAATCTAATTAAAATCTTTACTGTCTTGTATTTTTATTGTTTAAATTTAGAATACATATATGGGTTATTGTTTTATTTTGTGTGTATATGTTTTATTACTACACACACTCTCTCTCTAAAATATCCATATAACATAATTATCGTTGCTTAATCCTTTTTGCATTCATCATCAGCTAATATACGTACCCGATCTTGGGTATGAAGTCATCCAGATATCGTCTGATCGGGCTTTAAAATTATAAAAGCCTTCACCCTGTTCGACATATCTGAAAGGAAAAAAGTACTTTTTGGTGCCCACAAGAACAAAGCCAGTTCTCTCGCCTTTAAAAAGCTTTAGTATTTCCTTTGTCTTTTCTTCTAATAAAATCTCGTAGCTTGGAGGTCGCCGGGCCATCTTCACTAACTATTATGTCTTGTCCACTTGATCGTCGATATAAAATGTTTTACTTTATTACTACTTTTTGATTATCCACAATTAAAAGAATTAAGAAATATAAACTACTATTACAAGAATTATGTATATTAAACTTTTCAGTAAAAATGTTAATGCAATGCTAGACAAAACTGTAATGATTTATAGTCGCAATTAATGATAAGAAAAAAAATCTGATAACAATAACCCGTGCTGATAACTACTGACTTGATACGCATCAAATCTTCGAATGACAACTTCGTGAGGCTCGACACGGAGAGTCTTTCCCTTTCCTCCAGCTGTCTTTCCGTTTTTTGGCCTTGGTTAGGCCAGCAACAGACTATGTATTAAAGATGACCTCTTTTGCACCGAGCACTTAGTGTATATTTAACTAGTAACTTTCTATTAAATTACTTTAATATCGGCAATACATCTAATGAATGGTGTACTAAGTTGGTACAAGATGATTCATTAAATAGCCATATCGTGTATACATTTACACGCATCGCCTAAATTAAGACATAATCCGAGATAAATTTTATCTGTAGAGACATATTTTATATATTCATTTTTATATATAATTATACATATATAAAACATTTTTTTCTGAGAATTTGAAGAAAGTTACTGCATGGTTAGCACGCGTGTAGCGCTTGTGTAAACAAGAATTTAAAAAACAAAACATTAGAATTAAAAAATTTCGAGATTGAAGATTTAATGAAATTTGATTAACAAAAACAAAAGAAACTAAAATTTCTTTGGTCAAGTTCCAATCTTTCCATCTTCAATCTCAATCTCCAATGCGTAGTCCGATTTCAGTCTTATTGCTATTAATGTTTCTATATGCGTATCTAAAATCACTGGCAATGTGTGGTAGATTAGCGTGTTTTCAATATCGACGAATTATAAATTAAAAAATATTCCTCTATTTTCTATTTTATAATATATACAAAAAGTATATATAGTAGCAGGGCCAGCGATTTATTGAAATTTTGAATATAGAATTTTCTGCCGATTAGTCGGAAAAGAAGGGCAACCCGAAAAACTGTTAAAAATTGTACTCAACTTATTTTTACTCAGAAGCAATATATTTATTGCTTTTATATTTATATAAATATATTTATTGCTATTTACAACTGCAAATATTGATTATTGAACTGTATTTTGCGCATATAAATCTATTTACAAGTTTGTTTAAATCTAGGATTTCAGTTATATTACAATAAATGTAAAGGATTATGAGATTATTTAAGCGACTTTGCCTACATCGTTAATCTTAAATACTCATTTTAAATTTTCACAAAATTATCAAATAAGTACCTATAAGTTATAACAAAGGACGATCTCTCTTAAGATTCTTTTTAGATAACTTTTTTTTCTATTATTTGAGTTGATGCCGAATTTCTGCATGTAATGAGCATAAAAGAGAGTTCGGTTAATGAAAAACTATAATAAATAATTTTGGAAAAAACTCTGTGTGTATATATATATATATATATAAAAGTGTAGAAATTCCACATTCAGATTAATTTGAATAAAACTCTTCAAATATTCTATATATTATATATAATCACTTATTAATTGTATAGATTAAAAATATCAACCGAGTTAAAGACTTTTGTTAAAGACTCTTTCGTCACAATTTTAAACTTTGTGTTTGTGATTGATAAAATGACCTACTAACAGAACTCATTGGTAAAATCTATATACATCAAATCTAGTAAAAGAATTTAGGTTAGTCGGTTAACTTTCTGCAACTTACTATAGTACTTTCTTCTTCGAAAGGTGCGGCGGTATTTTAAATCTTATTTAATTGTGTAAGGAGAAGCATTTAGAGTCAAAATAAAATTTTTTATTTTACATTTTTTAAGATTTAAGGTACCAAAAATATATTTCCAAAATATTACATCAAATTATATAAAATAGCAGGACAGAAATTTCAAAGAATTTGATACAGGAATATTGTGAATAAAAACGTAAGTAGAAATTATAATGTGTTAAATTATTTTTTTAACAAAAGGTAAGAAAGGCGCAAAGAGTATGTACATATATACATGCTCTTCGAAAAAAACTGCTAAGTAGTACTTCAATAATGATATACGATAAATCTTAAGTATCAGTAGTAAAATATTGATAAAATATTTAAAAATATTTTAAATATTTTATAAATGTTCTGTGCTGTTTACCCTGCTTAAAAGAATGGATAGAACTGTATTATATTATAGAAAATTTGACCACGATATTATTCAAAAAAGATAGATATACAAAATTTAATCACGAATACCTCTTCTATCATATACTGTGATGAAGGTTTTGTATGTATCTGGATTTCACGATGATGAATACAGAAAACTATAGAATTAAATCCGTTATTCAATTTCATACAAAATTTTCCAATCAGATTCTATCTGTTTTCTTGAACAAGGTAGATATGTATCTTTTGAATTCTCATTGAAGGGTCTTTCCAACCAAGATTGTAGTAGCTTTAATTATTCTGCAAAAATTATTGTATCACAAAATCGCGTTACTTCATTATTAACTCATCGAGTTAAAATACGTCATTTGTATATAAGATTTGAATTAAGAATTCAGATATCATAAACTTGTATAGTGATGCTAATTATTATAATTTAATCCTATAAAAAAAGAACTTATATACTAACATATTGGCAAACATTGGGCAAATTCAAGTTGAAAAAACGGCTTACCTGCTCGTCTAGCAAATGAACATAATTGGTTATTACTTATAGATCCAACCAATCATATTTGATCGCTCGGCAAACGTACCTAGCTGCTTTGCCGTCTTAAACTCGTCTATTGGCTGCGTTCAGCAGAGAAAGCAGCTTTACAACCCATGGGCTTTACTGTCTTGTGGCCTTTAATCCCTAGTGACATTTGGTTAACTAAAGTTTAGCAAAATAGTCAAAATATTGGTTTTCAACCGGAACAAGTGATTGTTCTCTTGAGATAAATCCTTAATTAATTAAAGAAAAACTGTACATATATATTGACATGTCATTGTCTCATTGACATCAAAGGAGTTCATGTAGATATTGAAGAGGTAGAAGATGTATTAATGTAGAGGTGAGTTTTGCGCAATTGTACGCAAATGTAATCTTGTTCTGGAAAAGTTGCATTTGCGCATAATGCGATCAATTGATGAATTAAAAAAATTACCTTACATTTAAAATACAATTACGAATTGTCAAAAAAGTTTTGTATAACTTTAAAAATATTATCTTTTATATATAAATTTATTCAGAAACAATGACAATTATTAATAATCATTTTTTGGCAATTCCGAATTTTTTTTGACAATCTAATATTATATAGCTTACTATTGTTATTAATAATTACAATATACATTTTTTCCTGTTGTGTCAGAATTTCAGTTTTACAAATCACGGACACACTTTTATCCATATAATGGCTGGAAATTGCAAGAGAGTAATATTGTGTAAAGGATTATCTGAAAAGAGCAACATGCAAGAAATGTATATCAAAACATTGGAATCAGCCGGT
Source organism: Cyphomyrmex costatus (assembly GCF_001594065.2). NCBI lineage: Eukaryota > Metazoa > Arthropoda > Insecta > Hymenoptera > Formicidae > Cyphomyrmex > Cyphomyrmex costatus. The sequence goes on along the minus strand of NW_017279267.1, from coordinate 160,695 downwards.
TATAATTGCGAATGTTTACAAACTTTGCAATTTGAATTTGTGAATATTTCAGATCTGCGAACATGTTTATCAGTAGCTGACAAATATAGTGGTAATCTTATTACTTTCAACATAATAATTATTGTATTATATAATAATTATAATTAATATTATTATAAAATAATAACAATAGGAGAAGGCTCGACAATAATAAATAAATATTAAAATGATTTGACAGACAAGTCAAAATAAAAATATTACAATTAAGAAGGGAAACAAAGATATATTTAAATTAAAAACAACGAACGTTTTGATACCGATCAGGTCATTCTCAATGTTAATAAATTATTAAAATATTAACGGAAATTTAACAAATAATTAGAATATTAACGAAAATTTAACATGAATCATTATCATTTTTAGTATAATGTGAATAAATAAGTTTTAATATTGTGTTGTTTGTTAAATTTCCGTTAACATTGAGAATGACCCTGTATCAAAATGTTTGTTGTTTTTAATTTAAATATATCTTCTTTATCCTCCTATATATCATCCTATTAATTATAGGTTTAATATTAACAAGTCCTCGTACAGTTGAAGCTGTTGCATTGGCAATAAAAGAAGATACTAGTATTCTGTACCATTGGGAACATATGCCAGCGTACTGTGTAGGATCTATGACAGAATCTCTCGCAAGAAATCAACTTAACTTGCAACATTGTGTAGGCAGTCAGTCTGGTAATTCAAAGCAATTGGCTGAAAAAATTGTTCTTGATATAAAAAAAGATTCCAAACCATTATTGTATCCATGCAGTGAAATTGCACGTGAAACTATTTCTTGTATTGTTGGAGATAGTGGAATTTCAATAGAAAAGATTGTAGTTTATAGAACGTTAGAGAGCAAAACTCTTGAACAAGAATTGCCAAAAATACTCGAGGAATCTCCTGGTATATTCGTTTTTTTCAGTCCATCTACAGTTGAGCATATTACAGCGCAACTTAAGAAAAATTTTTGTAGTATCAAAGATATAAAAGCAGTAGCAATAGGACCTGTAACAAAAGATGCATTAATTGATTCTGGTTTCAATGTATATGCTACTGCGAATAAACCTGAACCAGCAGCTTTGATGCAAGCGATCATAGCTGCTGAATCTACGGAAACTTTAAAAAAGAAAAATTTGTAACGTGACGTGTTTTGGGTTGTTTGTCACAAGGATCGACCTCGAAAAGTTGCAAACCAAATTGGTGCATAGTTTATAGACAATGTAATATGCGTTTGCAAATTTGTATATAAGTATTATTAAGTCCAAAGGATCCGCTCCGACCGAATATGAGATTTTCTATTATTTGATTTAAATAAGAATGTTTAAGGAAAATTGTCAATATTTTTTTAATATACACAAATATTTATCAAATTCACAATAAGATTATTTCTTTCTTCAGTTTATGAGTTCGTTAACAATAATTATAAACAATGTACATACATATTTTAGAGAGTTATAGAAGCAAATATGTGTCAGTATGTTTTATACGTGTAAATATTTTACAATTGTAATTTTGATTGTTATCTAGATGTTTTATTATATTAAATTGTTTTATTCAGAAAGAACAACATATAATTTCATTGGTAAAAGCACTGTTCGTAAATTTGTACATACACGTCTATTATATTGTTAATGTATATGTTCGAAATAATATATTTAATATAGTTTACAAATGTTTTATTTGCAATATTTATGAATTATACATAATATATAATCTCTTTTGCATGTAAAATTTTTTATATCACAAATATTTCAGTAGAACTCTATCAGGTATTTTATTAAAATTAGTACCTGTTACGATTTACACCTAGCAGGCATGAAATATCAGAACCAACTATTGCAGACTGATTCGCATAATAAGGCTGAGAAGCGTTTCCGCTATTATATTTCATTTGAACCGCCGTTTCGTAATCGGGCGCCGGTCTATATGATGGCAGTAACGCGCGCAAACTATTTATATCAGTTGACGAAATGGATACAACAGGACATGGTGATGGTATTGAAAGATCGTTGTAACTTGTCCACCGTGTATGTGTGTCTGAGGTCCTGTTATCCGAATTCACAGATACTGCTTGCTCACTAGAATCGTTTGTATCATTATCCTGAAACAACACATTAGAGTCTAAATTACATGAAATTCTGTACACATGTTTCAATCTAATTAAACAAATGTTAATTTACGTACACAGCAGCCACTAGATCTTTCTTGTGGACGGCGTTCTTGATACTGTATATAGAATAAATGTTCGGCTATACATAATCTCCAAACGTATTTCGCATCGCGTGACTCGGTAAATACAAACTGTTTTGCTTCTTCACATTTGCATTCTATTCTAAATGTCTTCTTTTGATTTATAACATTACTGATATCTTTCCATCTGTAACTCATAAATTTATTTATTTCATATGCTGCAATAATTTAGTATATATATAGACTGTTCCTTTGAGTTGAATTTTTTGCACTGTTTATCTCTTCTCCTTTTTCCCCAATATGGAAAGAAAAAGAAAAAAATGAACTATGCAAGAAATTCAGCTGGAAAGAACAGACTCAAAGTCACATATGTAAAATAAAAAGTAAATTAACCTATAAAATTGCGTTGTTTGAGTATTAGGATAAGCCACCATAATTCCATTGATGGAAATTCCAAGTATAACTTTGTTGTTACTATTATCCTGAAACATTCCATGACTGCAGCATTTGAAAAGTAACCAGAATTAATTAATTTATCATGCTAAATACCTTGGCAGTAAAAGTTTCAGTGCCATATCCTTCCAGTTGCATGGCAATCGAAATATATAATTCTTCTGCAGTAGCTTGTGTCATATTAGCAAAACCTTTATATTGACATATTGCTGTGTATAATAGAGATTCTTGTCCACTCGGATCTGTTTTGTTTACGTCCTAAACAGAAATGTAAAAAGAACCCAGATTTAGATTTATAACATTTGCAATTAGAATAATCTAGTTATGAAAATTGGCATTACATTTGGGAAGAAAGTGCATTGTTGGAGATACTCGATTGTATGCCTTTCTGGACTATAATTTCCAAACTCAGCTTGCATAGAATAGCTTGCCAACACACAAGCCTGTCTGTAATTACAATGTATTTTGTTTTCCAGCACATCATTCTTCAGTTGAAGATAATAATGATATCTGTAGAAGAAGAAACGTGTAAAATTATACTTTCTAAGAAACATACCAAAAGTCTAACATTTTTAATTTCTTGTATGATTTATTTTTTTCTCTCCAATTTAAAGAAAAAAAAAAGAGGACATATAAATTATACAAGTTGAGTTAAAATGGACAGATTTATGTATTATTTAAATAAACAATTATGTTAACCTTGTCATCTCATCTTGAATGAGTTGTGCGTCCACTATATAATACATAACTCTTAAATAAAGCGTAAAATTTTTAGCATCTTTCTCAAGCTGCCTCTTTAAAGGTTTGTCCATATCTATCCATCGAAGCGATGATGTACTACGGCAAACATAGCGCAGACTAAAAAATTCTGGTTGTCCCAATCCCAAACGTTGCATTACATTGTCCAAACACTCCTGGCCAACGCTGTCAATGCTGAGAGTGCATTCTATAGAAGTGGCATCTAATAATTCAACACAGATTACGTACTGATTCTTGGATACAACATTGTACTGTCTGCTCTTTTTCAAGTGAAACTTGAATGGCATCTTGACAGTCGTAAAATAGCTAAAAGAAAAAAAAGAGACATGTAGTACATTGATTACAAATCTAAAGAAAATTTGAAGTATCACAAAAGTTTTTGTAACAGAATTAATATACATTTTTGGAATTTAAAGTAGATATATATTTGGTATCTAGCAAAAGAAAGAAAAACAATTCTAGTGCAAACTAATGCAGGAATAAAAAACAAACCTGATAAATACAGATATTACAATTACAAACTGATACACACACACATGTACGTTATATAAATATTATATCCATTCAATAATATAAATGTAATGTAGTACAAATTGTAATAACAGATTCATTGTAGAATAGGAAATAACATTGATGTTAAATACTGTTAGATTGTGTTCAACAGAATACAGAATAACGATAGGTTATAGGTTTGAAAAAAATTCCAACTTACATTTATATCAAATATCACTCACGTTATAAAGTGATCTCGACGAAGTGATCTTAAACATTACGATCTCGATTTACGAGAAACGTCGCAATACAAATTGGCGATATAACAACAAGAGACATCGATATATATTTTAAGCGGTGTGCACACGCGACTCCCTTGATGTCTTAAAATAACGTATACACTCATCAGTCACTTTCATGTGTAAAAACTGTAAACAGTGTGCACATTATTCGCTCAGCGGGTACATTACCCCCATTACCCATCCGAGATAGATGTGTAATTTGGCAATTCGAGGCTCCGCTGGACTCCGTTAACGATAGCCATATCAATCAGTTGATATCAGACAGCAAGCATTGAATTCTTTTTAAAGTATCGCTGAGTATCGCTCGGTCCAGCGATCCACTTTCCAAGTTTTCACAATTTCTACCCGTGCCTATTGTAGTGATGCGACGAGTCGAGTCCTGGACTCGTCAAACTCGATTCTTAAAGATACTCGAGCAACTCGAGAACCGATCTGTGATCAACTCGAGCTTCGAGTATTGTGCGAGTACTTACTGAGACTCACATTATCGATCAACTCGAGTCGAATCGATTGATTGATTGACGCGTGAATGTGCATTTACTGCCGAATTTACGAACCACGAATGAATGCGAATCAAATCAGTCAAGTGATTCGCCGATACTCTCGTTGGTGAACTAATCATGGGCCTTCACAATCGAATGTGAGAAGAATAATTGACTGTGAATGGTCAATTTCTTATATAAGAAATTGACCATTAAGTCATATGACTTAATACTTAAAACTTAGGTAATGGCTTATTGTAGAAGGCCTATCATAGCCATGATATAAATACAAGGGTATGCTCATTTGGTGGTAATTTTGTTTTAAGAAGCTAAAGAATATTAATAAAATGTATATCTTATGTTTTTTGTATTAACATAAATCTAATGAATGTTTTTGATAAATCGATAAGTATATTTGTTTCTGTTTATTTTACTTAAAAACTAACCTAATTGTAAATATTATATAGTCCTATAACCTATGTGCTGATTTAATGATTTGTATTATTTGTAGTACTTTATGCGTTCTATTCGTATTTCATGACAGAGAAACAAAGAATCATGAAACGAATAAAATCGAAGGTCGTTATTTTTCAAGTCCTGTTTGATTGGATATTTAATGGTCTGGTATTCGAATACTAAGATTTAATTTAGTTGAGTTTAAATTGTATCTAATCTAATATTTAAATTATTCAACTCGAGTCCAAACTTGAGCTCGAGAACTCAAAACCGTACTCGAGTCCGCGGACTCGAGTTCAGATTCGATTCTTTACTAAAATGAATACGAGTTACTCGATTCTCGAAATAAACGAGTTGTCGCATCACTAGCCTATTGTGCGTTCACTTCTTTAGCTTATCTCTATTTTCTCGGCGCGAGAATATCGATATTTCGCTTGCGATTATCGATGGTGATCGATAATGGCCATCACTACAGAGGGAACAAAGTTTATTTAGAGGCGACGGAAGTTAATGTACTTCCAATTTTGGTGCCACAGAGCCAGGCGGCAGCACCGTGTTAATTCGTGTGGCGATCTAATACGCACTATCATCGTAAAATTACGTTTTAAATATATGCCAACTTCTCTAGCCTCAAGAAACGCACAGCATTTAAAACCTGAAAATTACTGAAAATATTTGGTTTTTGCGCGTCGCGTTTTATATACTTCAATGGAAAGCTAGCGGTGATCCAATCAGCGCTTGAATACGCGCTTGTAGCAGAGCATCGCGCAACATCGCGCTCATTGGTTGGCTGCGAGTGGTGGGGGTTCGAGTCTGATCGGCGCATATAAATATCGCGGTTTCCCGCAGTTTCACGTTTGTGCAAGTCTGTGCAAGTCGGCCAGGGGACGGGTGCAGTGTATCACGTTGGAATAGTTCGCTCTCTTGTTTCGCACTGTATCCTTCCTCTGTCTGGAACGAATTACCACTATCTCCGCAAATATTCTGGATGAAGTCTCTTCGGAAGCATCCTGATCCTCCACTATCTTCGGAAGAATTCTGATCTCCGCTATCTCCAGACGCGTCCTGATTTCTAAAAGTCCTGATCATCTTTGCAGAGAATAAAACAACGAGAACGACGCGGAATTATTTACCAACGAGGTAATTACTAATAATTATTATTAAATTATTAAAAGTTTGACATGCGACGCGAGAAATATTTTAACAATAATCACCTTTAAACTCTCGAACATTTTTACTCGTTTACTCGAAAATTAATTGATAAATAAGTCGCGTCGCTTTTTGTTACGTGTGAAGTCACACGCGGAAAACGACGCCACTTCCCTATTTTTCGATCATTCGCGTTTCATTCGCGGAATGTGACGGGGATGACGCAAAGTGGCAGCGGTATACCGAGTCTCTAATTGCGTGATAAATATCGAAAAATTATTAAATACAAGTTTATGTTTTAATTACATTTGATTGCGCTGCCACTTTGCGTCATCCCCGTCACATTCCGCGAATAAAATGCGAATGATCGAGGAAGTGGCGTCGTTTTCCGCGTGTGGCTTCACACGTAACAAAAAGCGACGCGACTTAAATACTATAACAATCTGTTTGCGTAAGAGCTCATTCACACGATACGGTCATGATACGTATAGTTTTATCCATATAAAATTATAGAGCACGGCAACAGAAATTCGATGAAATTACCGAATAGTTAAAAATCAAAATTTTCACTTTTCGCGTTTCCGCTCATCCGCTGTAGAGAAAAGATACATGATCGCTGGTTAGATATATACTTTGGTATCGATCATGAAACTTTTTCTCTAGAATGGAAAGTGAAAAATGAAAACTTTTATCATTGAAAATAATGGAAAAATTTTTCAATACCCTGTTCATACATTTTCCATATTTCGAGCATTAATATCCGGATTCTGAGACGATCGAGTATATAATATGGTAATTGAAAATTAAATCTATACGTTTATCGTTTATTGCAGAGAAGGACTTTAACAAACGATTTGCTTCAACTAACAAATGTCTACGCAAAGTAATGGAAGGAGAAGAGAGATAGAGGAGCTGGCTCGACAACTTTGTACATGAAAAGGAGAGGGAGACATAAGAAAAGAGCATAATCGGACGCCGATGGAACAACCTTGCAGTGAGTAGGCTTATTGCTAGCATGCATAAAAAAATTAGTCTTATCAGGTTATTTTATATCGATTACTAAAAATAATAATTAATAAAATAATAAAACTGACAAGTTCAATTTAAAATATTAAAAACATAGCAATGATTAAACTGCAAAAATATTAAATGTACAAGTGATTTAAAAATAAAACAATGCCTTAGAAATAATGATCATTCTATAATTATATCAAATGTGAACATATTTTCCAGAAATCAAATAGACAATGGATTATTTAAGGATGAGACAGGATGAAGGCCTGAAAAACCGGAGGTCCTTTGGGAATCTTATTTAAATACACATATAATAAAGTCAGGTAATTTTATGGCGTTTTTATTGTATACCAATACTGAGGTACGTAAAAAAACTTTTTTATCTTAATTACTTATATATAACGGCAGCTGTGGGTACAAAGGGTAACCTTATGTTAACTGCACATTAAATTAAAAATTTAAGTTACTTACTCTTATAAAATGTGTATAACGTGTGTGAGAGTAAAGTGATTGTCTTGATTAAAATACACATCTTTTATAAAAAATGTAAACAATATTATGTTAAATATTTATAACAATAATTGAATAAAGGCCTAATGACGGTCAAGCAAGATTTAGGTTGCTACAGTAATGTGTGAATTTTATTTACCACGTATGTAGTTTTCTTTAATCGCGCGCCGAAATATTTTCAGTCTTTTACAAACGCAACTCTAAATAACTACCGTAGTAATATCACTAGTTAAATTGACACGCAATCTAACAATATTTGATGCTTAGAGCATCTTATAGGATCTTAATAATATGTTGAAAGACATATATTAAATTTTAATGATTTGTTATTAATTAATGTAAATTAAATTAACAATAAATCAAATTCTGTGAAAAATAAGATTGCGAAGAATATCACAAGTTGGCGTTTCGTCCCGGTTTCCACTACTAGACTCATCAGTAAGGTAATTGTAATGGAAACCTACCTTAGACACCTGGGGGAGATATTAGAAAGAAGTTCTATATAAACAGATACTTATGTATCTTAGCACTTGCGAGAGAAGCAAGCGTAACTATAGACCTCTGTAGGCTGGTCGACGTAGTGATATTCTTCACAATGCTCCCGTTTTTAAGTAATTCACAACGTATTTTGCAAGCACGTTGATTCTAAAATTACAAGAACTTCTTTCTAATATCTCCCCCAGGCGTCTAAGGTAGGTTTCCATTACAATTATCTTACTGATGAGTCTAGTAGTGGAAATCGGGACGAAACGCCAACTTGTGATATTCTACGCAATCTTATTTTTCACAGAATTTGATTTATTGTTAATTTAATTTACATTAATTAATAACAAATCATTAAAATTTAATATATGTCTTTCAACATATTATTAAGATCCTATAAGATGCTCTAAGCATCAAATATTGTTAGATTGCGTGTCAATTTAACTAGGATATTACTACGGTAGTTATTTAGAGTTGCGTTTGTAAAAGACTGAAAATATTTCGGCGCGCGATTAAAGAAGACTACATACGTGGTAAATAAAATTCATACATTACTGCAGCAACCTAAATCTTGCTTGACCGTCATTAGGCCTTTATTCAATTATTGTTTGAAATTCCAAAGGCCCTACTAATATTGTAATTTTAAATATTTATATTAAATATTTCATAGAAATATATTTGAATTTGCAAAGGCATAACAGCCTTAACAGATCGCGTGATATGAAAATAAAAAAATATTAACACAATTATAGGAATTTTAATCCTAATAAATATTAAATATATAAGTAAAGGACTCTTAGTATTCAAAATATAATAAATAGGCTAATAAGAGTAAAAGGGTAATAAAAGTCAAACATTTAAAATTAAAAATTGAATAAAAAAAAAAACGCATTATATATTTTATTAATGTTTAATTTTTATATTTAAGTCAATATATTTGCGTTGATTCAATTTTTAATTTTGGATGTTTGACACTTATTAGCCCTTTACCTATATATTATATTTCTAATAAATTTACTTCACTTAGATTAAGATGAAAATATGTGTATTTTAATCAAAACATCGCTTTACTCTCAGACACGTTACACATATTTTATAAGAGTAACTTAAATTTTTAATTTAATGTGCAGTAAACATATAATCTAAAAATTTTTTGACATTACATTAATGTGTTAAAGACGAAAAGTCGTGAACGACAAATAAAGAAATTAATTATAAAAATTATCATAAACACTATACAATAATTCCGACAGAAAAGCGCGCAATACATGTGTATTTTATTATTAAATATTCCTTTCCTACTTCCTAAAGACGTTTATCCTGACATAAACATACCTTCTATATTAGTCGCTCCATTTCGGTTTACTTAAACACTTAATTATGCCAGTTTTCTCTGATTAACAATAATTTCATAAAATGAGCATAATACCACACACAGGTTGAGCCTGTGCGTGGTATTATGCTCATTTTATGAAATTATTGTTCTTCGAATAGAACCACATATTTATGAGTTTTATATATTTCTCTGATTACTCGAGTGTTATTTTAAATGTCTCTTGCAATAGTCTCCATGACACGTGCAACAGACGCAGAATTTTTTCAAAATATTTTCGGGGTATTTTCGAAACTTGTGTAAATTCGAGATGCGGTCCAGTATCAAAATCGATACAATATCGTTAGTAAGAACATTTTTCACAAACAAAATTGTGCCAGTTTTCTTTGATTACTCTTGTATTATTTTACATATCTCTTGCAGCTCTCTCCATCACACGTGCAACAGACGGTGCAGAATTTTTAAAAAATATTTTCGGTGCGTATTCGAAGCTTGTGTAAATTCGGGATGCTAACCGGTATCGGAATCGTTGCTCGAGTACGTGCTCAATTCTCCTCACGTTTTTCGGTTTGTCGAGTTTATCTCGTAAAACCAGCGTCTAGCAGGCCGATAAGCCGGAGTAACCATGATTAACGCACGAGATGCGGGCACTGTCACCTGGTAGGGAAGTGTCTCGCCTCTCGTCTACCAGCCGAGTGGTTTACATTCTTTGAGTGTTCCATAGAGTATCATGGTTACGAAGGCCTCGTCGACGTTAGTCGCGTGTTAAACGTGAGTCGAGGAGCCGGCTGTATTCGCAAGGATTTCGCTGACGGTCCCGCATCTGTCGCGTCAATCTTAAGGTTCGGTCGCTACGTGGCGGTCCGGTAACGAAATTGTTGTTGGAGTACGTGTTGAATTCTCCTCACGTTTATCAGTTTTTCGAGTTTATCTCGTAAAACCAGCGTCTAGCGGCCGATAAGCCGGAGTAACCACGATTAACGCACGAAACGCGGGCACTTTGTTACCTCGTAGGTGAAGTGCCTCGCGTCTCGTCTACCTGCCGAGTGGTTTACACTCTTTGAGTGTTCCACAGAGTATCGTGGTTACGATGGCCTCGTCGACGGTAGTTATCGTGTGATAAACGTGAGTCGAGGAGACGGCTGTATTCGCAAGGATTTCGCTGTCGTTCCCGCATCCGTCGCGTCGGTCTTAAGTTCGGTAGCCACTTCGCGCAATTCGCACTGTCTGTTGCATGTGCCATGGAAAGCAGCAACCGCGATTTAATGTGATACGCTGGATACTATAAGAACATTTTTCACGAATAAAATTGTGCCACTTTTCTTTGATTAATCATGTGTTATTTTACATATCTCTTGCAGCTCTCTCCATCACACGTGCAACAGACGGTGCAGAATTTTTAAAAAATATTTTCGGTGCGTATTCGAAGCTTGTGTAAATTCGGGATGCGGTCCGGTAACGAAATCGTTGCAATACGTGCTCAATTCTCGTCTCGTTATCGGTTTGTCGAGTTTATCTCGTAAAACCAGCGTCTAACTGGCCGATAAGCCGGGAGTAACCACGACTAAGATACGAGGGATGCGGGCATTACCGCCCCAGAAAGTGGAGTGCCTCGCGTCGCGTCTACCTGTAGGCCTAATGGCTCACTCTTTGAGTGTTTCGCAGAGTATCGTGGTTACAAAGGCCTCGTCGACGTTAGAGTCGTGTGTCAAACGAGAGTCGAGGAGCCGGCTGTATTCGCAACGATTTCGCTGTCGTTCCCGCATCCGTCGCGTCGGTCTTAAGTTCGGTAACCACTTCGCGCAATTCGCACTGTCTGTTGCATGTGCCATGGAAAGCAGCAACCGCGATTTAATGTGATACGCTGGATACTATAAGAACATTTTTCACGAATAAAATTGTGCCACTTTTCTTTGATTAATCATGTGTTATTTTACATATCTCTTGCAGCTCTCTCCATCGCACGTGCAACAGACGGTGCAGAATTTTTAAAAAATATTTTCGGTGCGTATTCGAAGCTTGTGTAAATTCGGGATGCGGTCCGGTAACGAAATCGTTGCAATACGTGCTCAATTCTCGTCTCGTTATCGGTTTGTCGAGTTTATCTCGTAAAACCAGCGTCTAACTGGCCGATAAGCCGGGAGTAACCACGACTAAGATACGAGGGATGCGGGCATTACCGCCCCAGAAAGTGGAGTGCCTCGCGTCGCGTCTACCTGTAGGCCTAATGGCTCACTCTTTGAGTGTTTCGCAGAGTATCGTGGTTACAAAGGCCTCGTCGACGTTAGAGTCGTGTGTCAAACGAGAGTCGAGGAGCCGGCTGTATTCGCAACGATTTCGCTGTCGTTCCCGCATCCGTCGCGTCGGTCTTAAGTTCGGTAACCACTTCGCGCAATTCGCACTGTCTGTTGCATGTGCCATGGAAAGCAGCAACCGCGATTTAATGTGATACGCTGGATACTATAAGAACATTTTTCACGAATAAAATTGTGCCACTTTTCTTTGATTAATCATGTGTTATTTTACATATCTCTTGCAGCTCTCTCCATCGCACGTGCAACAGACGGTGCAGAATTTTTAAAAAATATTTTCGGTGCGTATTCGAAGCTTGTGTAAATTCGGGATGCGGTCCGGTAACGAAATCGTTGCAATACGTGCTCAATTCTCGTCTCGTTATCGGTTTGTCGAGTTTATCTCGTAAAACCAGCGTCTAACTGGCCGATAAGCCGGGAGTAACCACGACTAAGATACGAGGGATGCGGGCATTACCGCCCCAGAAAGTGGAGTGCCTCGCGTCGCGTCTACCTGTAGGCCTAATGGCTCACTCTTTGAGTGTTTCGCAGAGTATCGTGGTTACAAAGGCCTCGTCGACGTTAGAGTCGTGTGTCAAACGAGAGTCGAGGAGCCGGCTGTATTCGCAACGATTTCGCTGTCGTTCCCGCATCCGTCGCGTCGGTCTTAAGTTCGGTAACCACTTCGCGCAATTCGCACTGTCTGTTGCATGTGCCATGGAAAGCAGCAACCGCGATTTAATGTGATACGCTGGATACTATAAGAACATTTTTCACGAATAAAATTGTGCCACTTTTCTTTGATTAATCATGTGTTATTTTACATATCTCTTGCAGCTCTCTCCATCGCACGTGCAACAGACGGTGCAGAATTTTTAAAAAATATTTTCGGTGCGTATTCGAAGCTTGTGTAAATTCGGGATGCGGTCCGGTAACGAAATCGTTGCAATACGTGCTCAATTCTCGTCTCGTTATCGGTTTGTCGAGTTTATCTCGTAAAACCAGCGTCTAACTGGCCGATAAGCCGGGAGTAACCACGACTAAGATACGAGGGATGCGGGCATTACCGCCCCAGAAAGTGGAGTGCCTCGCGTCGCGTCTACCTGTAGGCCTAATGGCTCACTCTTTGAGTGTTTCGCAGAGTATCGTGGTTACAAAGGCCTCGTCGACGTTAGAGTCGTGTGTCAAACGAGAGTCGAGGAGCCGGCTGTATTCGCAACGATTTCGCTGTCGTTCCCGCATCCGTCGCGTCGGTCTTAAGTTCGGTAACCACTTCGCGCAATTCGCACTGTCTGTTGCATGTGCCATGGAAAGCAGCAACCGCGATTTAATGTGATACGCTGGATACTATAAGAACATTTTTCACGAATAAAATTGTGCCACTTTTCTTTGATTAATCATGTGTTATTTTACATATCTCTTGCAGCTCTCTCCATCGCACGTGCAACAGACGGTGCAGAATTTTTAAAAAATATTTTCGGTGCGTATTCGAAGCTTGTGTAAATTCGGGATGCGGTCCGGTAACGAAATCGTTGCAATACGTGCTCAATTCTCGTCTCGTTATCGGTTTGTCGAGTTTATCTCGTAAAACCAGCGTCTAACTGGCCGATAAGCCGGGAGTAACCACGACTAAGATACGAGGGATGCGGGCATTACCGCCCCAGAAAGTGGAGTGCCTCGCGTCGCGTCTACCTGTAGGCCTAATGGCTCACTCTTTGAGTGTTTCGCAGAGTATCGTGGTTACAAAGGCCTCGTCGACGTTAGAGTCGTGTGTTAAACGAGAGTCGAGGAGCCGGCTGTATTCGCAACGATTTCGTTGTCGTTCCCGCATCCGTCGCGTCGGTCTTAAGTTCGTTCGCTACTTGGCTCAATCTGCACCGTCTATCACACTTACCATATGGAGAAGCTGCAATCGAGACATAAAATGATTTCTGGAACATTAAAACGATTTTTTCGAAGAAAGGTGCGCTACGTGGAATGTGTCGTAGGTGTAAAATCGAATATTGTTCAAGTTGTATCAGTAGTAGTTATTTGACGAATCTCGGAAATGGAAGAGCCGACCAAATAATAGAAATTCAAGAGGATGTATTAAGTACAACTGTTCTGGTGTTTTTAATTGTTCCTTCCCACCTTATTTTATTAGTATTTGTTCTGCAATTGCTCCTCTCGTTTTGCTTTGCCAATAACCTCTTTTCGAAATTGTTTTAATTGTGTATAGAAGTTATATTTTATTTTGATATATATATATATGTACGGCAGATTGTATTTTGTTCAATTTTTATACATGTCTGTAGTTTTATGTTGTAAATTGCATCCGTATTTATTTATATACATATTATTAATGCACGTATTGCTAAAATGTTGTAATATATTGTTAAGTGCGATTGGTTGTGTGTATGATGCTGTGGATCATGAAAATGCTATGCATCACATTTTTTAACCACACCGGGTATTCAATATTTGTATATCCGACAGTCCGCAGTCTGGAAAGTGAGACGGGAAAATGTGTTGCATTATATTTTTAGTAAAAGAAAAATAAAATGAAATTAGCGTGAACTAATTGTAACTTTTATAGTATTATTTGAAAAATGTATGAAAAATATATATTTATTACATAATTATTAATAAAAATAAAAGAATTCTTAATAATATTAGACAAATTGTGTTAAGAGAGTTTCTGAGCATTGTGTTAAGTAATGTTATTAACATTATTTAAGATTGCATTATTTTAGATTGAGAAACGGTATATTTCTCTATCTTAAATAATGCATACTTAAATAATGTTAATAACATTAGTTAACACATCGCTCAGGAACTTACTAGTATAACCGGTTATATTCATATGGATATGCGGCATGCGCGTATATGTTTGAATATCCCCACTATTGGTCACGAGACCCTTTTAATTCCAATTTTGGTGCTACAGTGCCAGCTGGCGCTAGGGAGTATGTCGCCCCTTCTTCCAAGATAGGAAGACCCCTCTGATCGCTGATCGCCGCCGGCTACAGCTGGTCGTGAGTTTGGCGGAGCGATTCGAAAGCAATGGCGATCGTCGCGTGCAGCAAGCCGAGGGGCCGCTGTCAATAATGAGAAACGAGATTTACGGGATATCGCTGCATCGGATCTGTACACGCGTCTGCTTGCACGCATCAACGCCGCCGTGTCTTACGCCCACTGAATGCTGATAAGGAACCGTGGTTAGATCCGTGCAGCTCCCACGCCGCTGGACCTCTGCTTGGTGTCACATGTGCCACGAAAATGAGCATCCTGCGAAAGAGGTAAGCGAGATGTCTGCGCGATTTGTTGTTCCTTGATTTGATGTGTTTCACGTATCTGCTTATTTGCGGATTGTTTTCAGATTAAGCGAGTTCGATGATGTTCTCGATGCAGACGAAATAGATACGGCCAGCCTCAGTAAAATATGTTTCCACGGTACATATGTCACTGTACATACAGCTGATAGTGAATTTGATCACTAGATTAGTGCATACTAAAAGCTGCAGTAGATGAGTTAGTAAAGTTATATGCAAAGGTATATAAATATTTTACATGATAAAACACTCTGAAATAATGATATTGTCATACTATTTACATGTATTATTTGATTGTCAAAGTTGATTATACAATATATCATTGTCTTTATTACATATTGTATGTAAAGCAGCCTTTACTATGTATTAATTTAGTAGAATAAATGATCAATGTTCCATGACTTTAAATCTGTTTTCTTTTAGTTAAACTTCGTACACAATTTATTTATTCTTTCTTTTTCTTACATGTTGGAGAAAAAAACATGAGTCATGTAATGCCCACAATCACTAATGTAGGATTAACTTTAATCTCGGTTTAATTATTCAATTTCAAGAATAAGAAAAACTAACAGTAAAACACAAGTTTTGAGATTACAGTTAATCTTATATATATTGGTGGAATCAAGTTTATTAAGTTCATAGAAAGAACAGACCTTTTGTTTCATTCATTGCTGATGCAATAATAGATAATATCATGGTTAACTTGCATTAATCATCTTAACATTAATAACTTAATAATACTAATATTAATAATCTTAATGGTCTAATACTAATACTATTATAATAATCTAATAATAATGATCCTCTTACATTTTTTTCTCATATCTCAGGCATACCTGATGAACCCGGTGGACTAAGGCCCTTATGTTGGAAACTGTTGTTGAACTATTTGCCACCAATAAAGTCTAATTGGATAGAGACTTTAAAACGCAAAAGAGAGTTGTACAATACTTTCATCGGTGAGAAGATATTTTTTACCATTTATTAAGCCTTCATTACTTGTGTGGGGGATATTTTAGTCTTATAAATTCTTTAAATATTCATAAAGGATGTATAGAATATTATTAATATTTCAAAAGTCAAGGATTGAAGAATTTGATTGAGGATCCGCCTTGGATTATTTACGTACCTACAACAACGTTGCACTCTCACATACCATTGATTTTTGATGTTTTTGAATCAGGAGAGTCCGTAAGGAGAATACGTTGGAAGATTATTAATATTCATTTAATTATAAATTATCAAAGAGAGAGAGAGAGAGGCAATGAAAATTGAAATATAATATTGAAATATTAGAAACAATCCACGCAAGTAATTATATTTAAAAAATATCACATAAAAATTTATGTTTTTAAATTTGATGATGTTACAGAGGATCTTATTGTTATGCCTGGAGAATCAAATACCGATGACAAAGAGAGAGTTGATGTAACATTACATGATCATCCTCTTAATTTGAATCCAGATAGCAAGTGGCAAACATACTTTAAAGATAATGAAGTTCTACTTCAGATTGACAAAGATGTTAGGTAAGAATATCGAATATATCTATAAATATTTTGGAAGTTTTTTTTCTAAAGTATCAATAAAAACACAATCAGAAAAATAAATTTTACATGTACAGGCGACTATGTCCAGACATATCATTTTTTCAACAAGGCACTGATTATCCATGTCAAAAGATAGTGAATGCTAATGGTCAGCGTTTACATCACAGAGTTCAACATACAGTGTTGAAAAGCGCGAACGTTGAGAGGAAGGGCTTAGGAGTGACCAAGGTAAAAAACTACAAGCAATTAAAACTTCCATCACTAACTTTTTTGTTAAATTTATTAATAGATTTTACTTATCTTTGCCTTACGTTGACGTGGAGAGCAGCAGGTATTATAAACGATGCAAGTAGAGTAATAATTCTATCTAGGATAACTTTAAAAAAAATTTTTATATTTTTATGTCTCTTGTGTATTATAATCAGAGAAAGTATAATAGTTCCATAACATCCTGCAAATACGGCTCATCTTACCACGTTGTATGATTATATTTTATCTATTAGATAGCAGTTTCTGTCAGAAAGGCTACGGAAGATTATGCGCCATTGTCCGAAGGTGGCGAAGCACACTGGGAAGTTTTGGAAAGAATACTCTTCTTGTATGCTAAATTGAATCCTGGCCAAGGTTACGTACAAGGAATGAATGAAATAGTTGGACCTATATATCACGCATTTGCTTGTGATCCAGATCCTACATGGAGAAGTATATATTATATAAAGTTGAAAATCATAATTGACATCTGCTGATAGCGATATTTATGTATTTTATGTTTCGTAGAACACGCCGAGGCAGATACTTTTTTCTGTTTTACTAATCTGATGGCTGAAATACGTGATTTCTTTATAAAGACATTAGATGAAGCTGAATTTGGAATTAATTCGATGATGAGTAAATTGACCAATCAAGTTAGAGTCAATGATCCTGATATTTGGTTACGTTTACATCAGCAAGAGCTATGCCCACAATATTACAGCTTTAGGTATAACATATCGATGATTATTGTCGTTATCATTATATTTATAATTTGTTGATTCTCTCTATAATTGCATTTTTTCTTATTATTCCTGTGCTTGGAACAAGATGGTTAACGCTCCTTCTTTCGCAAGAGTTTCCTCTACCAGATGTTATGAGGATATGGGATTCCTTGTTTGCTGATGAGAACAGATTCAGTTTTCTTATACATATCTGCTGTGCTATGATCCTGTCAGTAAACAAATTTCATCATATCTTTGGCAATAATTTTCGTCGTTCTTTTAGCACATGAATATATATTTTTAGATTACTCAGGGACCAGTTACTGGCCGGCGACTTTGCTACAAATGTTAAACTTCTACAGGTGAAAGATATAAATATGTTTTATTAATATATATATGCATTTATATTTTCTATTATTAAAATATAGTAAAAGGTGCGCTATATAAAAAAATATATTTTATGTCCAGAATTTTCCCTCGATGGACATCCAGATTGTGCTCTCTAAAGCTGCTGCCCTGGCAGGCAAGGCTTTATAATTTTCTTAATAATTAAAAATACGGACAAGATGCAATAATTTTCCGGTATGTCAATATCACGATTTTTCTCCTCTCCTTTTCTTGAATTGTTACAACCACATGTGCGTGATATATCGTATATAAAGTGTAATTTTATATAACATTTCCGAGAGGAGAGAAATGCAGTGAAATATCAATGATAATATAATATCATATACATAGATGTTCGAGCTGATAGCCGATCTTATATCAAATATTTAACAGCTGTATATATGATACCCTTACGCGAATACTGAGACCTGTATACAGCATTTTGCCAGACGTTAAATCTTTTGATATATACATATATAGAGAGTATATTTGTGTATATACATAATGTTAATATTGGAATGTAACATGTGAAAGTCAAAATGTAAATTTATGCAAAAGATATGATAATCATTTCGCAAACAGCAGGTAATAAAATGAAAATGAATGCCCATTTCTATCAATGTAAATTAACTTTAATCTCAGTTTAACTTACTGTTTGTGTTTATCTTTTTCTATACATATATAGTTATAAGAATTAGAGAAAATGATAAAGAGTAAATTAGATTGAGATTAAAATTAATCTATGTCTATTTATATATATATATACATATACATACACATATATATACACACGAGAATTGTCTGAAAAGTTTCCGACCTAACAAAGAAACAAGACATTTTTCTTCAAATTTATTTTTATTTTCCTATACATAGTCTCCTTGTAAGTCTATACGCTTCTTTCAGTGATGCTCCCATCTCTTCAACCCGTCCAAATAGTACTTGGCGTCTTTCTCTGCAAAATAGTTGTTTACGAAGTTGATGGCCTCCTCATTCGACAAAAATCTCTGTCCTCCGAGCGCAACTTTTAGCTTAGGGAACAAAAAAAAGTCGCTTGCGGCTAGATCTGGTGAGTAAGAAGGATAGTCAAGCAGTTCAAACCGTAATTCGTAGATTTTCGCCAAGGCAACCGCTGAGGTGTGAGACGGCGTTTTTGGTCCAGAGTGAGCAAACGCGGCACCCAACGCGCTAGCTTTCTCATGCCTAAATCTTGTTTCAATATGTGACAAACACGTTCTATGGACATGTTCATAGCCTCTGTTATCTCTCTAATCTTAATTTGACGGTTGTCTAGCACCATTTGGTAAACTTAAGCGATATTATCGTCAGTGGTTGCAATTTTTGGCCGTCCCAAACGTTCATCGTCACCCAAGCTGGTACGGCCAAATTCAGCTGCCCAAAATTTCACAGTGGCAATTGAGTGCAGAGTCCCCGTACACAGCGTCCAACTCGTCTTTAATTTGCGTAGGCATATTGCCTTTCAAAAACAAATCTTTAATGATAGCTCGATACTCGATTTTTTTTATTTTCACAAAAACACTCACATCGACTCACTCGAACAATTGTCAAACAATAACTGCGCGTCCAAACTGGCTGAAATTTTGGTGAGTATCTTTCAAAGCATACGCAAACACATTCCCCAACTTTTGTTGACGAGTGTTGCCATCTTCATATTGAGATCGGAAACTTCGGACAACCCTCGTATATATACATATATATATTATTCGTAAAAA
The DNA here is from genome assembly GCF_001594065.2 of Cyphomyrmex costatus. Classification (NCBI taxonomy): domain Eukaryota; kingdom Metazoa; phylum Arthropoda; class Insecta; order Hymenoptera; family Formicidae; genus Cyphomyrmex; species Cyphomyrmex costatus. The sequence goes on along the minus strand of NW_017279267.1, from coordinate 140,805 downwards.
CAGATGTAAACTGAAAAGGGAAATCTGATTTAAGTTTTCCCGATTGTCCAATATAACATGAATTTTGCAATAATCACATCGTAATAGATTAGTACCATTTATATGCGCCATAGTAATTACGCGATACATTAAGAGGATACAATAAGAAATTACATTTTGTAATTTTATTTTTGTAATAAAATGCGCCGTTCGAACTACATTTATAAAATAAAGGGAAATGTTATCAGTTCTCCATTAAGTTTACAAATTGCTGTACCATTCCATCCTATATATATCATACTATATATCTCTACTATTATGGATTACTTTGCAACGATCGACGACACAATTCGAGCTTTCTAGAAATATGCATTTTTTTATTCTACTTGCGAGAAAGAATTCTAATAGAATCTACTTATACCATAGAGTGAGTGAGTGAGTAAGAGAGAGAGAGAGAGAGAGAGAGAGAGAGAGAGAGATCGCTATTGGATTAATAAAGCCGTCGCCTTCCCTAGCAGAGTAAACCGAATTTCCAGATTTTATTTCATCTCGTCTCACTCTCTGTGGAGTAGAATGATTGACCCGGACGAGACGACAGGAATATTAATCAGGATACATCTCGGTTATTCACGCCGAAGCTACGCGAATATCCTTATTGCGATAGATGTATACTGAAATTATCGAAAACCAATAAGAGAAGAACTGAAAAAAATACTTCGTATATGATTAGGGAACTATAAAAAAATTCTTCGATTATATTATTAATAATGTAGAAATTAATAATGTAGAATTTTGAACCGTCCATCAGCAATCTGGGTTTTTCAGCTTCTCTCTCTGCAGATTTTTAAATTGTTCTGAACTGTATAAACTTGAAAATATGCTAGAAAAATTCGTGAATATTTGTGAAAGATTTATCGAGTTTTTACGTAAAAATTGGATTGTGTTTTACTTAAAAAATTTTTACCAATTTAAATTTATTAGAAATCATGATCAAAATATCGACTGTGCCTTTAAAGCTCAAGTTTGCCGACGAAGTATTAAAAATAACGCAAAATGGCATTGCGTGTAAACAGCATAGAAAATTACGGAGGCTGCGATTCAACCGGCGTTCCTCTTTATCACCAACGACCACCGACACGCTTTGTTGGGGGACCAGTCGTCGCGGCCTGGACCCCCGGCGTGGCGAATCGTTGCCGTATCACGAGATTTTAAGGATAGGCGCGATTCGAATACCGGGCACAAAAGTCGCGCGAGGGCCCGGCGAAAAAGCACCCGCACTCGTGTGGGTGGACTTTTATGGCGGTTGATTACCTGATTTATAATCTCAGTTCGCGCGGGGACTCATCTGAGGCTTGGCGACGGCAGTCGGGCTCTCGATCGAGCCCGCAAATCATCGTCGCGTTTTAGAGACGCAGAATATTCTTTCTTCGATTCCGTTTTGCCAAAAATATCGATATTTAAATAGAATGTGAGATAAAGCATAAAATATTATTCAGTATAATAACACTTATAAATAGGAAAAGACATTGGTAGCAACTATATAGGTAATAATTCAAGTTTTATGGAATGGTTTTTTTGCTGAAAAATATAAAATTTTGCTAGATATATAGATCTGAAGATAACTTTGTTAGAAACTCAAATTAATAGAATATTAAAATTTTGTGCAGCATTGATCATAATTTTTTAATTCCTAAGATAATTATCTTATGGTCCAACTAAATTATTTTCAAGTTTGTGTCCAGCAAAAGTTTAGATCTTTCAACAAAATCATTCTTTCTGTGTACTCAAGCGGAACAGAAAGTCATGATAACGTTAAATAATGTTAAAATGAATTGTGATTGATTTTTATAATTATTTTGAAATTATTTTGATATCCTCGTAACTTTTTGTTTAACTTAGGTAGAAATAATGTATGCAGTTGAATAAATTATTTTATGATTACAATAACTATATATTATATATTATTTATTCAATTACATACATTAATTCTACGTATAAGGTTTATACAATTATTATCTATATAGTTGGCACTATCTGACCATTATATGTCTTTTTCTCTAAATATATCGAGTTATGCCTGATGCTTGATGTGCACGGATGACAAGTAGTACGACCGTAATAGCGATCTGACGGCAATCAAGATCTAATGAAGAGTAAGAGGATCCAGAAGCCGCGGGCTCTATAAAACCTTATAAAAACTAGGCGACAGTAGATACCTGTACCTATACAAACCATAAACACGCCCTCCGTCATTAGGGTCGAAGCTCGAAATTTATTTTGGTCATCCCTCTCGCCGCTATTTCTCAGCTAATCAGAGATCGCGGATTTTATGATCGTTGATGCGATCGTTAAAGAATATACGCGCCAGGAAGACGGCTGCCGTCTTCTGGTAGTCGAGACAACGTCGGGGATTCATCAGAGTTCGCGTATCGCCCGAGGATAGACCCTCGTTCTTTTTATTAAAGCGGAATCCAATCCGAGATAGAAACGATTCTCGGTAATTACACTATACTTCATATATGATTGCGAAAAAATAATAGAGAACACATCTAAAGAATCCACTTTGAAAGTATGCAGTTACTTTGCGATTTAATGCTTTTTTACAAGCGTCGGAAATAAGTACACAGGAAAAGCGCTTTCATCGAAATATTTACAGATCTGAAAAGAATCCTTCTATAAGATACCTATCAAAATTTTTGAATTACTTGTGATATTACTACTCTGGCTTCAGTTTGACAATCAAAACGGACAAATAATTGGTGCACAATTTAGCTTGAAAATTGTATAAATTCACAAAAGAAATATGATCAGACACAAAGAGCTGCTTTGACCGAGTATGAGCTTTTTCAATTACGCATGTTTAATATATCTCATCAGTAAATTTTCTTTTAGTATGTTCTTTTATGTTAATGTTAGAAAGAACTTGGATCATCAAAATAATTATGCAGGCTATAAGATTTTTCATATTCTAGTAATTACTTTGATTATTCTTATACATAATCTATTACATTTACATTATATGTATGCCTTTATTTTTTAGAACACAATTAAGGTAATCCTATTGATTTATCTTTACGTATTTTGATTTTAATAAAATGATTTTCAAATCTGTATCTAACTACAATACATTTTTAGATATTTAAAAAACTGCAGTTCTTTTCATGTATGATTCGCGAACTCTTCACGAGGATCCGAGAATTCTGGCTACGCCATTGGCGCGGGGCTCTCGAATTTGTGTTGAATTCACGAGTTACCAGATCTCTCCCACGTCAGCTTGAAGAGGTGACACACGAAGCCACGGGGTTGACGAATGTGCCAAGATCGGCCGAGGATGACTCGACAGATTGTTGTTCACCAGCGTTCCCAGCGGTGGTCCCGGTGCGCCTGCATACAGCTTTGGATTGATGGATCCTGACCTCTCAAAGGAGGGCTTCGGCACGCCTTTCGGAAGATGATAGATTCGTGTGCGACCTAATACGGACTTGGGAATCGCGAGAGGGAATACATCGATCGGCCCACCAATCTATATCCTGTCTCGCTTGCACTGAAAAGCTTTCGATTCTCGATCCTTCCAGCCGAAAAATTTTTGCGACGTCTCGACAACACCATTAGACGACAGCATTACTTTCTTTGACTGCGTTTAGTATATATATATTCTAGAAAAAGCAGCTTTGCGACTATAGATTCCATATAGAAGTTTCCAGTATATTTAGATTCAACAAGAAACTATAAAAGGATAAAATCATTCATTAAAGAATCCTATATACATTATAGATCACATTTCAGCAACATATTGCAAAGTTGGATCTGTTCCTAGCTGAATTTCTTGAACAGTTCATCTCTCTTCTCTTCAGGTTGAAAAAAAAGAGAAAAGAGACATAAACTATGCAAGAAGTTTAACTAAAAAGAACACAGACTTATTGGAATGATCTGTACTGAATGAGATTCTTTAACGATTGATTTTTGCTTAGTTCCTTATTGAATACAAATGTATAAACCAATCATATTAAAGAATCTTACAACAGTCGCTTTTCCTGCTGAACGCAGCCAAAGGCTGTTTTTATCAAGCTCCAACTGGCGTTGTCTTTATCAAACCGTTTTAGCCGCGCGACGCGATGTCAAGATGCTATCGTGGCCGCGACACATCGGGCACTGTTTACAGTTAATTTACCGTGCCGTGCCACGGCGTGCTATATCTCCTATTCGTTGGTGGTCCGATGTATCAAGGATCTCAATCATTTATTTGTACCGGTGGATACACTCAGCGTGCGCGTCTATCTGTCGTTTCGTGCATTGTACATGGATCTTACCTCTCTCATGCCGCGCGCGGAGAGACGCGTCACGACGTTACGAAGCCGATTTTATATTGCCGCATATATGTTGTCCCATTACATAATAACTCGCTGCCATCCGGCCGAAGAGCCGAAGATCCGTAGATTATCGGCATTGGATCGATAGATGTCTACATCGACAACCGTCGCCGCCGCGATCGATCTTCAAGGAGGATCCTTTGGTCTTCGCCGCCATTCATCCTTTCCCTCCACTCGTGAATGCTGAGCCTTGTTTCCGGCTCGCGACGTTTCCGGCTGTGCAACACGGATATCGGTATACGAGGAAACACGTCTTCACGATTCAACGGAATCGATACTGACTTCCTTATAGTTATACGCGTTCGTATGTGCAGAGGTGTATACAGAATAGTATTGCTAAAGTATCTGTATCTCTAGCTAAATATTTGCTAGAATAACTATTCCTATTATAGCATGCCTTTTAATTTAATCATTATTAAATCAATTATTAAATATTGTAACATTAATTTTGTCAACTTAAGATCAATATCCGTTTTGCAATATTCCTTTTTCTTATAATACTAGCACATTCCTTGCGCGCGCTACGCGCGCGATGGTTCATTATACTCTTTTTAAATATTATGAATTATGTTTCTTTGAAACTTGTTTTGAAATCAACAACTTTTCTAATTCCTACTAATACAAAATTTCCCTGAAATTTGAAAACCTTTAGAATTTTATTATTGTTTTCGATCGCCACATTAATTCTACCATTTTGATAAACAATATTTAGTTTATTTTTTTATTCACCGTTTATGTCGAAAAATTCGACCCACAGTGTAGTTGTGCTGGTTCGTACAAGAGTAAAATACATTAAAGCAATCAATTGCCGGGACAATTTTGGTCTCAAAATGTTTCTAGAATTATTTGCTCTAAGAATATCCAGAATCCGATATTTTGCTCATCGTTTACGTCGAAAAATTCGACCCACAGTGTGGCTGTGCTGGATCGCGTACAAGAGTAAAGTACATTAAAGCAATCAATTGCCGGGATTATTTTGGTCTCAAAATGTTTCTAGAATTATTTGCTCTAAGAATATCCAGAACCCGATATTTTGCTCATCGTTTACGTCGAAAAATTCGACCCACAGTGTGGCTGTGCTGACTTAAGACTAAAGTCCATCCGCCAGATTAACGAAAACAGATTTTAGAAAACTGAATCGAAACGCCATTTTGAACTTTCAATTTTTAAATACGGATTCGTAACGAACGTCCCCAAAAACCACCTGTAACCAAATTTCAACAAAATCGAAGAATCTTAAGGATTTCCGTAACATTTCCGTCTGCCATATTGGATCAACTATTTCAAACTTTCAATTTTTGAGTAAAGATTCGTATCGAACGCCCCCTAAATCACCAATATACCAAATTTCACCAAAATTGAAAAATCTTTAGGATTTCCGTAACATTTCCGTCCGCCATATTAGATCAGCTATTTCAATCTTTCAATTTTTGAGTACGGATTCGTAACAAACGCCTCCTAAATCACCAATAAACCTAATTTCACCAAAATCGAACAATCTTTAGGATTTACGTTAATTTTACGTTCGCCATATTGGATCCACTATTTCGAATTTTCAATTTTTGAGTACAGATTCGAAATAATCGACCCCGAAGATCCCCGAATACGAAACCACATCAAAATCAGAGAATTCCAGCAGCCTCAACGAAAAGAGGCTTCAAAAAAGCGTGACACGCCAATTTTAAGATATATATATATGATGATGATTTTTTAAATCTAAATAATATTAATATTTTATGTTTTCTCAATAAAATGTTCTTTTTGTTCTTATAGTGCGCTCCTTTAAGGGATACTAGCCCTAATTTGTATAACTATCATGTGTATTGATTCGTTTTAATATAGGTACAGTTACAAAATAGATAATATATGAACACTTTAATTTATTTAAGTTAATATTGCATAAATTATTATTTTAATTATATATTTATAATTTCAATGTATGCTCATAACATGACAATACGAGCACGCTATACTAGGAATAAGCTTAAATGCAGTATTAACGAATTTACATCTCATATATTATTTAAAAAAAATTTACTATACTTTAATGGTTAAAAAATAGAATAATTGTGCCTCTCTCTCTCTCTCTCTATTATCTTTGATATTGTTTAAATATTAATGTTGCAATATAAGCATAAGAATTATTCGTTATACGATCTTGGAGTTGTCACAAAACCGAAAATCCGGAAAAGAAAATGTCAGGGAAATTAGAAACGGCTAGAGAAATTAAGGAAAAATCAGGAAGTTTTACAAAATTTTCTGGAAAATTAAATAAACTCTTTATTATATGTTAAATTGCTCTCTTAATAATAAATTTGACGGTTTCTAAATCACGGTGAAAATACAAAAAGTTTCAAAATATTATTGAAAGCATCAAGGAAAATTACGAAATTTTGTTTGAATAGCAGGAAAAAGTTATACTCTGAATGTGCTAATGACAATGTGCTAAATTGCTTTAGAAAAAAAAAAACTGTCACATAATTCTATAATTTTATAAATTTTGTTAAATGAAATTTTATCTTCTTTACTTTATTCATCATTCTTTTTTTTTTATTTAACTTCAGTTTAATATTACATTTTTTATAATGATATTTAGTATAATGTTTCTTGTAAAGGAAACCTTAATTTCTCTCTCATTTTATGAATTAAAAAAGATTTCTTTTTCTAAGAAAATAATCGTGAATGTACGTTATAATAACAATAGCAACATTAAGAAGAATTACACATTTCGATTTTAATAACTGCATTCTGTTTGTATATTTTCTTAGGAAAAAAAGTAAATTATGATTTAAAAATTGAATATTTTTTCATTAAAATCAGGATCGAGAAAGAGACATTCTAAAATATTCATTAATATTAAAAAATTGCTTATGTGATAATTGATTAGGATCCCCTTTCTCTATAAAAAAGAATTATTTCAATACGTTCATATATAGATGTAAAGAAATTTTCTTGAACTATCTAAATAATATAATTATGTCAAACTTTCAAATTGGTTGTTAAAACTTTTTGCATCATTTTTCATTATGCTTAAGTTTCCTACATAATTATTTTGATGGTTCAACAAAATTATTGTCAGATCTGTACCTACTTAAATTCCTGTATACTGAGCACAATCGTTCTTTCAAAAATGCCCGCATATGTGTGTATGTGTGTGTGTGTGTGTGTGTGTGTGTGTGTGTGTGTGTGTGTGTGTGTGTGTGTGTGTGTGTGTGTGTGTGTGTGTGTGTGTGTGTGTGTGTGTGTGTGTGTGTGTGTGTGTGTGTGTGTGTGTGTGTGTGTGTGTGTGTGTGTGTGTGTGTGTATTCGTCAGAATTTGAAGTGTATCTATTCTTATCGAAAATTCGGCGAGAGACCGTCTCTCATGTCCGAACAAAACGCATATCGCGCAATAATGAAATCCTCAATCCCCTTTACAGGAAGGGGAGGGCCGCCCTAGAGTTTAGCGATCTCTAATGAACTGCTAGCCCGTTAGTTAGCTCAGTCTCTCTATGTCTTTCTCTTTCCTTCTCTCTCTCTCTCTCTCTCTCTCTCTCTCTCTCTATTTCATCTATGTCTATGTACGTTGCGTGCGGATGTACAGTGTGTACCCATTACACTATACCTACACGCCACATATAATCCACTCCGCTTAATACAGCGAGAGAGAAAGAGAGAGAGAGAGAGAGAGAAAGGGCTTTGAAATGCGGAACGCGGTACGTACACGTAGATACAAATAAATCCTGTTAGCTGGTACGCCATGGCACGAGCGTTGCAAAGCCGAATTTTCGTTGCTCTCGGCTCACATCTGCGAATATTTGCCTGTGGGTAGCACATTACACCCCCGAGCCCGACTGCTGCAAACCGGCGCTTGTAACTACTGACTACTCCGCCTTTCGGGTTCTCCCCTGGAGGCTCCCCGATTTTCCCCGTTACGTGTGCAGCAGAATACGCCGCGGTTAAATCCGACCACGCGCACATACGTCGTCCGTTTTTCTTCCCGTCCGCTCGGCGCTGAGACGACGGGGAATTTGCATCTTTACTGGATTACGAGCATAACGGGGGATGTATACGGCGCGGCGCTCCGTGCTCCGATCCGGAGCAGATTAAGTTCGACGCTTACAACTGTAATAACAGACCATCCGGCTTGTGAATCGGCATGACAAAATCGGCTTCTGGTCTCGCGTGGTCCCCCTTTTCTCTAATTTCTTCTGTCTTCGTGTAGCGTATTGCGTTCCTTGCATAGCTTTGATCCGGTCGATTCGTATTTATAGTTGAATCGCTATGCGAGGCCATGGACAATCGATCATTCATCAGTAGACTGCCGCTTCGCTCAATTTTAGTTTTTTTTTTCCATGTCACTTGCGTTATACTTAATTAGGCATTAGCGACTTCATTGGGTCGCGCTGTCGTGAACACGCGTAATTAACACGTAAGTTGATCGCTACGATAAGGGAAGATGAAAATTGTCGTTGCGGGATTCCTTTGTGCTAATGTATACTTACATAGTTCGTAAGTATACTGAGTACATATTGTTGTTATGTCCCGTGCGGATTATGTGTGTATGCGTATTGTCGCGCGTGATGAATCGCGAATGATGAATCATCAAGAGTCTCAACACCGTACGATGTCGTTTTGCTAATTCATGAAATATTCAGAATTATCCGATTCTAAATTATCTATTCGATGTTATAAATTTGTCGTTCGCGTTTGGTTCCTACTTGGAAAGATTGGTTTTGCTGAAGTATGAAAAATTTAGCTAGATATGGATCTGGATTATTGAAGTAATTATTACTATATATATACTAAGAAAAATTTCTAATTAAAAATGTATAATTGTTGTGACGGTTCAAAAATTATTTTCAAATCTATTTAAATTTTTAGACACTTTAGTACTTAGACACTTTAGAAACTATATCCTTTTCGTATATTCACGTCTCGAGCATGGCAGCTGTACAACACAAAAATGGTGGTGGGATCCTGAAATTTCGCGAGGAAGCCGCGCCTCTCGGGACATTAAAAACAAGGGAGAACCAAGGTAGAGGCAGGAAAAAGAAGGGGTTACCGAGAGAGGCGGGAACCCTCTTTTAATTTTCTTTTAGCCGCCGCGTGAGCAGCTAATTTGCGGCTACGAGCTCAGTTTGACAGGAAGGAAGGAACGGAAGATGGGAGAGAGGAAAGAGAGGCAGGGAAAGAAACGATTGAGAAGCAGAGGGATCGCGCGGTTATAAAAGAGGAAATAAATTTCTCTCTTTGTGATTTGCATGCAATGAATTTCCAATTCGATCGGACGTCCTTTGATGCCGATCGCGGCTTGATTAATGCACGATCGCGTATCTTTCCGAATTTTTTTACGTCGTATTGACGGTCTATCAATTGTCTCGTCGTTACCGCCGTCTCAAACGTGGGGAGACGATTATAGAATCGAGTCGCTTAGGCAGCGTAAATTAATCTTTATCTTTATATCAATTTTCACCAAAATGTAGATTGATTTCCATCAATGTAGAAATTAACTTTAAACTTATTTTTTATTAATTCTGAAAATTAGAAAAAGATAAACGTAATATGTTAAACCAAGATTACTTCTCCGAAGCTGGTGATGGATCTATTCGAGCCATTCGTTGTATTTGTCAAAAATATAGAAATTCAATTTTCTTTATATTATATCTATAAATTTATTTTTTCTTATTTTATATATGTATATATAATATTTATTATTTTTTGTCATATTATTTTGATTGTTTGAATTAATTAATGCCTTTTAATTAGCATAAATTATAGATCTCACAGACGCAGCGTCATCAGTAACTGTGTTACAAATTTTCGCGTCAGCTCCTGAGGATTAAAATTAATCTATACTGGTAGAAACGAGCATTAGTCTTTGAAGATCTTCAGTTTTAACACAGAAGAGTCATTGATCTTCGTCACCCCGTCGATTCATTTGACGAATGCACATCGAGCAAGGCTCGCGTTCGCAAGGGCGCGCTATTTTTTGGCGTACAAAGCGTGAGGGAATAGAGACTCGCGTGGGTACACGAATGCATAGGTGCGTGGAGGTTGGTAACAGGATTATAAGGGGCGGCCACGGGGAGAAGCTCGCATAGGGGCAGCAGGCACGACCGAGGGGTGCCGACAAGTGGACCGAATAATATTGCATGGTGTGAGGGAACCGTGTAAAAGGAGAATCGTGGCGAATCCTAAGCCCGAGGTCATTCCGTATCCGCCTAACTCGATCGTCGATAGTTCATTTAACTGTCGTGCGGATATGCGAGGATTACAGAAGTTTCAAAGCGGAATCGAAATAATTCGGAATATCACGTAATCCGAGGGATGTAACTAATTATAAAAGATTTCAAGCGAAAGAAGAAATGGAAGGAATAGAAATTAATAGAACAGAATTTGAGAGTTTTATATAGTATATATAGATATAATAATAAGCGAAAAATATATATATACCATATACATTTATTATATTTTCCTCTTACTTCAAAACGATAACTAAAAAGTGGAAAAGTATTTTTAATCTTGACAGAAAAATTACTGATTAATTAAATTATATCAACGAAAAGAATATGTTCTTAACATAATCAAATACAATTTTTGTCGTTTTTGTTACGTAACTAATAAAAATCATACAAAAGCCATCTTTTTAAGTGATACGTAACTTTTTTTAAATTGAAAGTTGTGTCACAGTTTGACTTTTTTAAATGACTTTTTTTATTAAAACTCATCTTTTTTTAGTTAAGACATGTTTTAACAATTTTTTATGAAGTTGTATATACGTAACGTTCACTTTCGATGATTAATAGAACAACGTTTACTTAACTCTTTCGTGGTAATAATTTGAAAATCAAAGTTTCTGTGTCACACTTTTGAAATAAAGAAACAAGAAGTATTTCAAGATAAAAGTTTCGGGTTGAATCTTGCTGGTCTTTCAGCGATTAACGATTTATAACAACGTTACTCGTAATTACCGTTGATGACTGCATTGTGTTTTTGGAAATTATGAAGTATGCACTTTTTTCCCGTTAGTCCACTCACGTTTTATGTATACTCGTCGAAATTGATCAATCGTTTGTACCAATCGAGGGTGCATATTTATAAGCGGACACGGACAGAACGATGCGAAGTAAAACCTGTGTGACACTCAAGCGTGACGTTCACACACTACACACACACGGGCTTTTACTACAAGTGCTTTGAGAATTGTTACCCCGGTCTTTGTGCGACAGCGTCGGCATCCGGCGAGTTGCAGCGTCTTCAATAACGACCCTTCCAGTCGCAATCTCCCGAAAAATATTCCGCTCGCGTGTACCCCGCGCTCCGCTCGGGAGATGTTTGGGATTTGGGATTTGGAATTCTCGATTTCGTCAGGATGAGAAATACGAGGGACTCGACGAGAGAAAAAGAGAGACGCTCTCCTCTCTTCGAGGAGGATACGGGGGTGAATCCTCGGCCGCCGCGGATTGGTACATACGTGCGGCGCCTGTGTATCTCGCGGGCGTCGCGCACCGTCGTCGTAACACGACGATGAAGGGAGGAAGGCACGGAAGAATGAAATGATCGAGTTATGCCTGATTGCCGCTTGTTGTTCCAGCTCGATAAATCGGACCAGGACTCGGACCGAATTCACCCTGCTCTCCCAAATTGTTGCCGGATCCTCCAGCCTACCATCCTTATAGCTTAGCCGATAATCGTCTCGAAGGAGACCTCGTTTTGCGAAGACGAAACGCAGCTTCGACACTGCAGCCAGGAAGTGATTTCCCTAACTCGTCTTAATCTCGTCAATTGTAATCGTTGCGCAACCCTTTCCCGATAACAGAAAACCTGATTAATCTTGACGACACACAATTATCGGTGATCGCAGCTTTTTACTTAGATCGCTCGCGTTTTACGAATTCAGCCTGTTATTCGCAGACATGATCGATATTGATACGCGGGTGCCACTTGTTGGCACATATCGTTAAGTCCGTAAGGAATACTTTTGAGCCATTGGCCAGCGGCTCACGGTTGTCAACGACGGCTAATTCAGCGTGTAACCGTACGCGAGATCGAGTTAACGTTAAGATCAAATTGGATTTGGCGCCAGCACTGGTCTGGCTAAAACTTAGTCATCCGGCAGGACCCTCTTAATCCGTTTACGCTCCTTCGTTCAGGATCCTACCGTCTGCGTCTCCGTAGCTACGTTGACAGAGAAATAAAGAGAACGCGGGGTGGAAATGGGAGGAGGAGGAGAAGAAGAAAGAGAGATCGCCTCATTGAGACAGGGGTAATGTCTATACGAATGTCTGTTCAATGGAGATAAAATTAAATGCGGGCGGAGAACAATATCCGTTTTCAAGAAATTGTCGACGTCATGCGATTTGTCACGGAATGGACGCAAAAGAATCGACGATGCAAAAAAGTGGACGCAAAAGGATCGAGAGATCTGTCACCAGCGCTTTGCCACCCGGAATGAGATGTACCTATATATATATAGAAAAATTTCGTACTCGTGTCAAACTCTAGTCTTTATTAAAATGTTTGTGTGGATTTTTAACGTACCCAAGTGTTAATATTTAACATTTTTTAGTGTGAAAATTACATAATTTATGATTTATGAAAATTTTAAAAATGATCGAATAATATAAAACAATTTATAATTTACGACAATTTAGTATGTGATTAAATATAATATGAAAATATAGTGTAGTTCTAAAACATAAATTCTAAGATAAATGAATAAGAGATAAATATTAACTAATATATATGTATTAGCTTTTAATTTTTGTTGAATATATGTTTCTCTACAATTTGTCTTTTTAAATTGTGTAAAAGTCATTCAAGTAGAACAAAAAAATCATGATGACATCAACAAAATGACGTCAAAATAGTTTGAAAATGATAGTTAAAGATCACTTTTTGATCAAATATAGTTCATTTTAAAATATTGTACATTTAATGTTATTGTGACTTATTGTTCTGCTTGAGTACTTACATTACATATTTTCAGTAATTACATATTTATGTTACATATATCCGTGTTACTTTCTGACATACTCATCTTGTGTTAAATTAATAATTGTGTTAAATTAAACAAAAATTTGAACGAATCGTTTGGGACAAAATCCGTTAAATTTATTACTTTTTTAACTACGAATCGCACACCGATCTGTGATTCTTCCGAAGGCTCCTCGTGAAAGAATTAAAGAAAAACCAACACGAGATTAATTATACGATACTAATCTCTGTATCGTGTAGCTGTCACAAATACACGATTAATGTGACATTTTACGAAAAGCAACTTCGTCGCTTCGTAGATCTCAACAGCTTCCTTTCTCGACGCTTTGAGAGAAGGCACCTTGTTGGCGGCGGGATCCAGCTTTCTCGCTGAGGCCACTTATCCGTAAAATTTCCGGGAGATTCGCGACGATTCGCGGGGCGTTGGCGGAGGCGGCATGGAACGGACACGCCCAGCGTCGCGACGCTTTTATCGATCAACAAGAGCACGGCCGATGTACGCCAACGGCCATTTTACTTTTCCGCCGGCTGCTACGGGAGAGGATTGAGGAGGCGGAATCCCTGCGAGGTGAATCGAGCGATTTTGCACGATATTTTAACAAGCATAATCTATCGGCTTTTCTTTATTCTAAGCCAGGACTTGGCGAACTTTTATTTCTGTAAAGAGTTAAATAATATATCTTGGAGGTCAAAATTTTGCAAAATACAGTTGGCGATATTGTATAAGTGTTTATGTAATAAATGGAAAAATAATTTTGTATCAATTTTTTATTAATGAAATTTAAATTGTAATAATAATTATTATGTGGATGGGATTTAATCCACGAGTTTGTTAGTCTCTATTCTAAACAATACTCGTGTTTTATGACCAGTATTTTCGGATGAGGTTTGACAAAATTGACAATTAATATTATAATTGAAGGGTTCTCCTATAATGTGATGTTTTAATGAAAAAACGTTGCTTGAAAAAATATTGCATATTTTTTTATTTTCTGTAACATTTTTTAAATACTGTATCTAAGAAATATTTTTTTAATGTTGCAGGAGAGACAGAAAGAGAGTAAAGAAACATACAATATTTTTCCAAGCAACGTTTTTTCATTGAAACATCACATTTCTTATAAAAATGATGGTTACAACGTTTGTTCAGCAATCTCTTCAATTGATAAAGTTTGAGTTTTCGCCTGATTTCGCCATCTGGATTAATGAATTTTTAATGTGCTGTCGTCGTCGATGTATATCCCTTTACGAGTAAAGGGTCGCTATCGTTACCGTCTGCGGATGCGTATCGTATTAGGCCCTTAAAAGAGACTGCTAAGAATTATAGATTCTCGCGTATCTCCATACAGGGCGTTATCATATTTATGGGAGGTGCCGGTGAGCGCGACACGAAAACCGCATCTATCGGTGCGCATATTTTTAAATACTAATTCGGTGTGCGCGCACCTCTTTGTTCGTCTTGTCTGGTCCCGCGTTGAATAAACCCCATTCAGATTGCGCGATCGACTACTACGCGGCCTTATCCGCGGCTTTCGACGACACGAAGCAGGAAACATACTCGGGTCAAAGTAATCACCGATATTCGATCTATGCAAATGACTCAATAAGGAGACCACAGTTTAAGAGTTTCGATATATTTTGATTTTTTTTTAACATTCTCTCTCTCTCTCTCTCTCTCTCTAAATCTTTTTATTTTTCTCTAGTTTTAAAAATTTATTTTTTTTTGTTTTAACGTCTGTAACAAACGTATATTTTATATCATTATATTATATTACATAGACGCATATATTACATATGTATCTTTAGATATGTATTATTTTATTTTCTCTTTTTCTATACCCTCGTGGAAATTTAATATTCATGTATTTAATATTGGCTAATGTACATATATATATGTGTGTGTGTGTGTGTGTGTGTGTGTATACGTGTAATAATGAAAGACTACAACAATTAATTATTTATTTGGAGTATTAAAAGCGAATAATAAGCAATTATACATATTTTTAATAGGTACTTAAAATCAGTAATTATTTACTTATTTTTCAGTATTAAATTGACTATTGTAAATATTTTCTTTATTTTTTTATTTTCTTATAATAGAGACTTGCTCTACAATATTAATAAGCGTTTTATCTCTCTCTCTCTCTCTCTCTCTCTCTCTCTCTCTCTCTCTCTCTCTTTCTCTCTTATTAAATATGTGCTTGTTTTTAACTTCGTTGGACGTAAAAACGGATTCAACGGTTAGTGCATTTCGTAACGACGATGTGAGATCTTGTCGATGCAAGAGGCGGAAGTAGGCTCGCGGCAAGCTATGTTCGCTGATTCGAGAGGAATAATCGGATTACAGCTCACAGTACTACCGCGTGTGCGGGGTGCGGTTCATTGTTGAACGTTGACTCGAGAGGGATGAAACCCACGTGTAGCGACGGTGTTGCGGCGCGTTTCTCGGTGAGACATCGTCGAGCCCTTTCTCCCCTTTTCCCCTCCCTCATTCTCTCTCTCTCTCTCTCTCTCTCTCTTTCTCGAGCACTGTGCTCACCCGACAATCGAGAGATTCGAGCAATGTGGGACCAAATGAATCTCATTCCGGGGCTCCGAACGCCGACACGTGGCCTCATATGCTATTACATAATATAATATCGATCTCGCACGCTCCCGTCTGCGGTGTCCTGCGATCTTTGCCGTCCGTCCCGTTGATACCGTCAGTATGACTTCGGCCTTACAGACCGATCAAACGATCCCACGCGAGCACGTCGACTGTGATCTTATCGATGATCATCCGCGATGAGGGCCAACGATATGATTATACAATACACGCCCGAGGCGTACGATGTTTCGACCTCCTTTACGATCCGCGAGATTTAAACTATCCGCGATATCCGGATGAATTTTCTATTCTTCGATGATCCGTGCGTTCACATAGACGAAAAATGGATCATCGTATCCTATACGCGTCGCCATTATTACGAACGATAGAAATATCGGATGCTTTCCAGTTTTTCCATTTAGTGACACAAGTCGACGCTAACATCATTCTATCTTTCTCGGCATCAATGAATAATAACGATAAAACGGCACTCTTATTCGATTTGTGTCACCAAATGGAAAGTACTCTTTGTTTTCCCGTGCCTGCAGCATGACTCGATTTTCAGAGCTAGCGGTCCCTCGATGGAAACTGACAATCGACAATCGACGAAAGATGATTTTATCAGCGTCGCATCTCTCGCGTCGCTAATTATCGCGAATATTATCAGCATATAGGTACGCGAACCGCGCCGCGCCGAGCCGAGCCGACTCGCATCGCGCTGAATCATCGGTGCGGCTTTATTAAGCTCCGATGCACCTGCGAGCGAGGCGGAAGCGATGCGTTCCCATGAAGAAATCTCGCCACCCGTAGGAAACACCGTCCACGTACGTGTACACGGAGCCCGAGAAGGACGAGCGGGGATTTAACTGCGCGGGGTGAGAGAGAGAGAATTCAGGGACGCGGGAAGAATTGCCGTTCTCTATGTTTGTTTGTCGGCTAAGCGCGTTAGTCTTAATCCATTCGTCGTCGCTATTTTTTTGGTATCCCCCGTATGCTAGACTAACAAAACGTCCAACGTAATCACATGCAGCATCGGTCGATCGTCTCCCGGGAAAGGAAGGCAGCGTGAATCGAATGTCGCTTAGATCGAACCCACAGCATTCCCGCTCGATGACGGAACGACCTGTGCTATTACAGGTGAGCGAGAATCGTTGGCATGCGCTACCAAAACTCACCCATTATTGTTCCGCCTTTGTCGTCGACCGTCCTCGAAAACCAAAGGAATAACCTTCTTTTTAATACGATTTAACTCGATCTTAGAATTATATCAGAAAAACAGCAAGAAGTAAATGGGATGTGTGATTTCTGGATTTATTTGTGAACAATCTATTTTTTGCATAAAGATTCGAAATAGCTCTTTGTTTAAAAAAAAGAAGCGCTTCTTTATAGAGATCGATTTTTTTAAAATAGCTTTTTTTGTTAGGAAAATCAATTTTTCACAAAATGGATCGATTAAAAATCGCTAAATCGATTTAATCTTTTGGAGATTAAAATATTCTTAGGAGCTAATATAAAAATGTTTTGTTACATGAATGTACGATCGATTGAATTGAACTTCCTATAATGCCATGTAATTTTAAATTTTAAAATTGCATATTTAAATACAAATACAATATTTTTCAAGTTTTATTTTATTTTTTTTTATTACAACTGAATGTAGTGTTGCTCTATTCTTTATTGTAATGTCGCGACGCAGAAGTCTTCACAGCGATCTTTTTTTTTTTACAAAAGAATAAGATAGTTTATTGGACAATTATTTGAGAAGAGAAAACATTATAAAGTATCAGTTTGTAGAGATATTTCTATGTTTAGATAAAGATGTTTTTGAAACAAAATGTTTAAAATGTAACATATGCCTCTGTTTAATTTCAAATTCAAATTTTTTTGTGGATTTTTCCATAAGAATATAAGAATATAAGAACTGTATACATGCAAATATTATGACTTTAAAGTTATAAAGTTTATTTTTTAAAACAAAGTATTAAAATGTTGGAAATTAATTAGTTTATATTTCAATGTCAATATTTACTATTTAATATGTTATCTAGAGACACGATAATATCTCGACTAAGTTTCTTAAACATGAAAAGAAATTAGATTATAAACGGATTATAGATTTTGCACAAAATGTGAAAGAAGCTAAATACAGATCTAAAAATAATTTAATTGAGCTATCTATATATTAGATAATTAAGGAGATCAATTCAAACTGGTTGCTAAAACGTCAAATTTTTTTACATTGTACATTATATTTGAAGTCCATATAATTATTTTGATGATTTAATAAATTATCTTTAGATGTATTTAATTAAAATTTTTATAATACTTACATATTTCAACAAAATCGTTCCTCTCTGAAGAATTAATATAATTTTTAATTAATTTTGCACCAATACTATACTGGACGCTAAGACGTTATGTTTCATTGATGTCTATAATATTCAGAGATAATATCGTGAACCGATAATTTCAGAAATCAATTTTCTCGCACTTGTGCAATTATGGGGATGTTTTATCGGTTAATATTTGATCGCTTTCGTTGACAGAAGTGTGTTTCGACCTGCATTCGCACACACATTCTGCTTTTCGTGTGTAAGTAAATATGTTATTTATCGACTCTTGCAATTTTTTGATTCGATTGAACGCATGCGTAAGATCATCTTTAATTGCACGTCATTCGAATCGTTCTGTTACTATTCCTTGCCGTTAAATAAGATTTTAATTGCGGCTTAAATTGAAAGTGCGTGTCTTCGCGGAAACCATTTTTCAAATTTACGACCAAAACTAAATTTTTTTTCTCTTTTCCGGAATAATTATTGTAATATTGCTGAAGATGGCTTAATTAAACCGAAATGTTCAATTAATTCTTACCGTAATTAAGAGGTGAATATATTTTATTGTGAATTTATATTCCGTACCAATTACCGTGTCTTTTCACTTTTACTTTTTCTTGGAAAAGATCCTGATATTTTATTTATTACTAAATTTTCTTTTTTGTTTTCTTAAGCGCATCTCAAATAGGCGATGGATATTTATATATGTAAAAAAAAGTTCTTTATTTTATCAAAGAAATGTGAACATATATTGTGAAAGGAAGATAAATAGGTAGATAGTTAGATAGTTAGATAGAAAAAGAAGGAAGAGGGAGTGCAGGAGTTCGTAGAGCGAGAGCTGGTTTTCGTAAGGTTGAGTACAGTTTTGGCGATAACGAGCGGATTTGCAATCACGACTATATTGTGCAGGATCCTGCTGTTAGCTAACTTCAAGAGGGATGAAACACAGGCGTCCTGAGATCACAGAGCAGGAGGCTGAATGTAGGATGCGAAGAGGATGAGAGAGCGTCGCGTCGACTCTCCGTTACTGTCGCAATCGCTCGTGTCTGCTGCGTAGAAGGCACCAACTGAGAATTTCAAATCTGTACAATTGTCGCATAATTATTTTTTCCACATTCATATTCTAAACTTTAATTCATAATAGAACACGCGACTTCACTCCTAACTCCGTTTACAGTCTGATAATTTTTTAAAAAAAGTTAGTAAATCTAAAGATTTGTAAATAAAATGTACATTGAATCTGGCATTTTAATTTTCGAAGATATTTCGGAGCTTCTTTGGCACAAACATTTAGAGAAATAAGTTTGATATTTGTAATTGTAATTGCATGGTAAATTAATTAAGTTAAGAGCTCTATTTTTATATTTATTACTGCTGTGATGTTAATTATAATTTAATATTAATAATAATGTAATGTAAAGGGTAATAATAATAATCTATAAAAAAATATACATATGTTGGCATTGAAAATAACTACAAATTACAAATTAAAATAATGAAGGTGACTGTAATAATTTTATGTTTCGGGAATGAGATTCATGCTCAACGATAAAATGTTTTAGAGTTAAAGATCGAAGCACATCGTAAGCATGTACGTTTCACGGTGCTAAGATTTATTAGGCCAAGGCCTCTGTCACAGTTTGTCCTTCTGTTACAGTTTGTTTGTTCTTATCACTTGTATAACTGTTTCATGTGGTCCACGTAAACGCGGAGGCGAGGCAGATAGTACGTTGTTAAACACTCGCGTCTTCGGTTGAGAGGCAGCGAACCGGATTTTTATAACGTTCCTGCTGTTTGCACAGCAGGTGGTAGTGGTGCGAGCTAGACTCGCTATCCCGCTTTCTCGAATTTGTATTCTTTTACGAGAGCTGCGGGGATCTGGGTGACAATAGAGTCGCAGGTTCCGTGGCTCGAGGTCTCGTGGCACATCCCGGCCCGACGTTCGAACGCGAACAGATCCGATGGGTGATCATTTTAATGATAATAATAAAGTATTCCTATACACCCGGCATCGGAGGCTCCTCTCCAGACATTTTGGGAAACTCCGCGAGGGCGGACTCTTCTAACTCAGCGTGAAATGTGGAAAACGGGCGAGGGGTAGTCAACAGAGATAAAAAATGCGAGGGCGTAGCTATCGCGTGGGATCAAAATATTGTGCGACATCGTACCTAATAATCACGCCATTCAGTATTACAGTCCACCGTGTAATATTTATTTGAGTATCGTAAAATAGGATAACTTTCGCCCAGTCGGAATAACGTCGATCCAGATATTATAAAATGTCTAAGGCCCGATTGCACAAACGTGATTTTGATTTTAAGCGAGACTTAAACTGTCTCTGTTTCTATCTCTCTTCCGGCTTTAATACGAGATAGATAGAGTTTTAAGTCTCGCTTAAAATCAAGTAATGTTGGTGCAACCGTGCCTAAATAGCACGCATGCTTAAAAATTAAAATGAGGATACAAGAAATATAAAATACATAAATAAATAAAAAAAATCGTTTTAAAACTTTAAAAACTTTTTATGCGCGTGTTGTCTGGGAAAAATAATATGTGTATATTAATTTTAATAAATATATTTAGTTCAATACTGCTAACTAAACGTTTACTTAAGTTTAATAAATATAAGTATTCGTTCTCATTAAAAAAGTGACGGTTAGAATTAATGATTCTTTAGTTGTATACCGAATTGTTAATTAATAAATATAATATTTAGTTGGCAGTGTGTTCGAATAAATATTTATTAAAATTGACTATATCTTTTTTTCAGTGTAGACATAATTAAAATTTGGGTCAAAGTTACTTCAATTTTTTGACGTGCCTCCGTCTATTGTTAAAAAATTTAGACGAAAGTACAGTACTCGATATTTGTGCATCAATGTAAAGTTTACTATTACGGATCACTGTATAAAAGTAATAGCGGCGGTGCTCTCAGATACTCGCGATTGCGGGTACGTTATTAATTATCCAATTTTTTCCTCGTGGATGCACGTGACTGCTGTGCCTCTTCGGTACGTTTCTCGGTGACCGTCGACGGGCTCGGCTCTCGATCGCGTCGATTAATGGGCTCATACGAACGGCTCGTGGATGCGGGACCGTCGCGTTGTCGCCTTCGATTTGTTCGGCACCGACGGGACGGGGTGGAACCCCGCAGGTTTGCGCCACGAGAGAGGATCCTCCGAGCACCTCGCGAAGAAGGACCTTTGTTCACAGTTGGCTTCGCCACCGGAATAATTCGACTGCCATTTTTCTCGCTTTATGCCGGGTAAGCGTTACTAATGGCTGTTCTCGAAGCGGCGCGAGGCGACACGAGAAGACTTGGCGTACATAGGTAAATTTACACGGTTTTACGCGCTTGCTTCGAAGTTAATAAATAAAGGCGCGGACTCTCGGAAATGCACGCTCGTTCGTTTTCGTGCATCGAGCACGCAGATGTTTGCGAATGGCCGCGGCGCGGTCAGCAGAAGAAGCAGTCTTGCGCAACTGTTGTTATATTCTCTAATATGATATATTGGCTGCGTTCAGCAGGAAAAGCTTTGCAAAATTTTTTAATGTAATTAATTTACATTTAAATACATTTCAATCCAATGAGGAATTAAGAAGAAACCGATCATTTAAATTAAAGAATGTTGTAACAGTTGTAAGATCTTTTTTTCTACAAAACAGTCATTTGGTTTGGACACTAATATCTAGTGATGAATTAAGGTTAAACCAATCACATTAAAGAATTTTACACAGCTGCTTTTTCTGCTGTTTTTACTTAACCAATGTTTTGGAATGCCGCGAAAACGGTCGTAATTCTTGGTAAAATTATGTAATTAATCGCGCCGATGGAACACGATTTGTTCGATAGTACATACAACGACCATCTGTCTTCTTGAAGGAAGTCGAGCGTTTAAAAGGCGAGACATTTCACGGATCACCGATCGCCCAGCAATAAAACACACGAGCGACAGGATCGAAAACCCGTTTGACAGTTTTCCACAACGCGAGAAATTCATATTCATTTTGGGCGTGGACGATGGATACGCGCGCCCGCGCAGCCAAGCCAAACGGGATCGTAAATGTATAATGTACTGCATTGCGTTTGTGTGCACGGTGACACTAAACGCATGTAGAGACATAGAAGTGGCATAGACTATAGAATGGTAGAGAGTGTGGAGGATAGTGGTGATAAAAGCCGCCAGTCTATTCGGGGATGATTTACGATTCGGGCTGCGGCGAGGTGAAAATACAAACAGGTGCTCGAACTTCTTCGAAAACTCATATTTATTTGGATGAAAGAAGAAGATCCATATTTTGTGTCTTTGATTAACATAAAATTATATTAAACATTTTTTCATTCCGTCTCGCTCGATGTGAGCGGACAGGATAAAAAGTTAATGAAAAGATTTAGTTTTGTACTATCAGTGAAAGAAAAGTGTTTGGTATTTGTAACTATAATCGCATAGTAAAATAATTAGGATAAATGCTACTATAATACATAATTATTTCAATGTCAAATATGAAGTTTATTTGATATATAGAATTATGAATTATTATATATTACTAATAAGTATAAAAATATAGAATTCCTCGTAATTATATTGTACTGTACTATTTGATCAAAAAATATACCAAACATTTTTCTTTCAGTGAAATTTTAAAGTATCTTTATAGAAAAACGGTTTGACTGAAGTACTTAAAAATTTAACTAGATACAGATTTAAAAATAATTTCGGACTATTTAAACAATTAACTATGTTTCGATAATATATATTGCTAGTATTGAAAATGTGGAGTATATACATAACGTGAACATTCAGAACTAGATTTTCAGTACACTGACAATATTCAGATTGTCAAAATTTTTTGTATTGCTCATCATGCTTGAATTTCCTAATTATTTTAATGGATTTTAACAAAATTCTTTCCAAATCTGCGTCTCTACATACCTAAACTTTTTATATACTTCTGCAAAATCGTTCTTTTCTTTCGTATAACACGACGTTATATACGTGAGGAATATATTTCACGATATCTTTCAGCGAACGCAAGAGCGTAGGAGGGCACGCATACTTCTATTATACATCGAAGTGCGGCGCTGTATCGGATGTGCCCCTGTGACTCGTAAATGAAGTTTGCGCCAAGACTCGGGTTGGAGTTTGCGAATCACCGCTGAAATTCCATTCGACAGTTTGGCTGCCGACAATAAGGTACCCCAGCTCGCGCGAAGCGACCCACCGTCTACCACCGTTGCGCGAGCGTGCCGATACACCCCGTCTACCTACGTGCGCCCCCACCGACGTTTCGGTCTCGTGAACGTGTACCCCGCTCTACGCCGGGAGAACCATGGGCGGGTACCGTAGGCGGAGCTTATCCAGCAGCGTTCACCCTAACGTCCTAGCTAGAGTTCCCGATCCTCTCCGTGCTCTGCTACCTATTATCACCATCTATCTGTCTCGCAAGCTTGCAACCCCCCCAATACCCCGATACGTACGTAGCGCGAGTTGCGTGTGTTGCGCATTAGTATACGATACTTCCGATGAACTCTCTCTTTCTTTCTCTGTATACACACGCATACAATATATTACATTGTTTTAAACCTTATTTTAAATTTTATATTGGTACAAGCTTTATTTATCCAAGTATTGTTCATCCGGTGCTTGAAGAGACTAGTCTCTTAATAAATAATGCTCTCTCTCTCTCTCTCTCTCTCTCTCTCTCTCTCTCTCTCTCTTCTTTCTCTTTTCCATCTTGACGCCGTTTTTTGGCATCTTTCATAGCAAGTGTCACTCGTCGCAACTATATATACATTGATCTAGAATTTCGATTACAGTTCATAATGGATTCCAGCAATATTTCTCATCTAAAATGTATTCTTATGGCAGACAGCTCGGCTGTCATAAGACACGCGAGTGTTGGACACACGTGCGAGTGTGTTGGACCATCCCCACTGCACTTCCATCGCCCATCCCTGCGGCTCAACGAACGGCGTGGTAGGGGCAGAACCGAGTATGTCAGTCTTCTCTTAGCACCGACCGGGGTAGGGTGTCGTTCGATTCTTTTGCCAAAGCCCGCGGTTCTCGCATCTGCGTAAACGGATGACGGATGATCGGGCCGAGTGAGTCGAATTGCGACCCAAATTTATGGGATAGATCGGTGGAGAACTTGGTTCGCGGACTTCATAGTATATATGCGGAAGACGGGGTGAGAAGAGACGGCAAGACTGCGATAGTAATACGTGAGCAGGTATTACACTCCGACAGTAAAATGAAGAAAAGAAGAAGCGCGTAATCGCGTTTGGATTAATCGCGGCGGCGCAATTATGAAGGTAGGTTCTTTCACCTTTAAACAGATGCGTGAGTGGCGAGTCTATACATGTGTGCAATAAATGCGTCGGATTTTTTATTACTTTGCTGGCAAGATTCTTAAAAAATAAATGATTCGTAAAAAGAAAACATTAACTGTTTGATAAAGAAATTAGCAGATTAAGTGCTTTGCTGGTTGAAGAATATTTCTAAATCTAAATTAAAATAGAATTATATTCTTGTAAGTCTAAAAGTATAAATCCAATTAACGCAGAATGTTAAAAATAACATTAATTTGAATCCAAAAAGAATTAATTTTAGTCGTTCACGAAAAGTACGGTTTTGCTGAAGTACATATTTAAAAATTTAGCTACATACAGTAAAGTCAATATTTATGAATATTGCGTTTAATTGTATTCTTTAAATTACGACTACTATTATACATATAATAATTTGTGTGTTCGTTTCTCGCGTTCGTTCGATCGGCAGCGAATCATGATTCCCTGTACGAATAGGTCTTTTCTCTATGACTCTAAATATTTTCTATAGATCAATCATTTGTATTCACATAATAATTGATCTGACCGTGTATTGTAATATTTATATTGTCTTGTGCTGAATGTGCAGCATTGTGAATGTGTATTTATATATTTCTTGAAATAATTTCAAATTATCGAATGTTTGATACAAGTGTCGTGACAATGATTGCACTATATAAAAAGTTTTGACACTCTAGCAATCAGTTTGAACGTCCTATATAATTCTTTTGTCGGCCCAACGAAATTAAGTTCAGATCTGTGTCTAAATAAGCTTCTAGATTTTTCAGTCAAACCGTTCTTTCTGTGTTGGATCAATCTTTTGGTTGATCAGATAGTATCAATTTACAATTTCGAATACATACGATACTGAAATTGATTGTGAAACTGTAAGAAAGACGTCCGATAGCTCACTGATATGTTCATTATTCGGTAGTCGGGCAGTTTCGAAGTTCGCGCGTCTGGCCCCAACTTCGCCACCTCCACATTTCTCACTTTGTCAGTTCATCCAGCAACCACCGCTCAGGCTCGTTGACGAATAAAAAATGAGGCTATTATTCTTTCTCACCCGTTCGCTGATTGCAAAAAACGTTGCAAAACGAGCAATGGATACAAAGATAGGAACTCGTCAAGTTGGATATTCGCGTGGGAGAATATTTGGCAGAGCTTAATCTTTTCTTTAACGGACAAAGAGAAAGGGAAAATTCATACACGCGTGGCGCAAGTTACGTATTTGGACATTGATCATTCGAATTTCAGAATCGATTCATCAAGTTTGATCGCGTGTGTATATTATTTTAACTTTATTACATTGATAAAATAATTCTCATATTACTTTAAAAGGAAACCATATTACATAGTTCTATTTACGAATCGCAATAACTAAACAAACGACTTTTGAAAAATCTGCACGGAAAGAACGGTGTTGCTAAAGTATTCAGAGATGTAGTTAGACATAGCTAGACATGCAAATAAATTGATTGAACCATCAAAATAATTATATAAGACATTTAAATTGATAAAAAATGTCAAAACTTTTTGTCATTGTCATTGTTATCTGAAAATAATTTCATTGGACTGTTGAAAATAATGTATGATTTTCAAATTGATTGTTAGAATGTCCAAACTTTTTGCAGTGTAGCGATCGTCATAACACCCGTGTTTACAGGGTATCTCGTAAAGACCATCGCTTAACGATAAATTCCTGAGATTATTTTGAGATAAAATTCTTATGCCGAAGCTATAATAGTTCTTTGATTTATAATTTAATTTAATATTGACGAATCATGTCGCCTAAAGTTCGCGCGTTTAGATGTGATTGGCATTTTACGTTGATCACATTATTTCATCATTAATCACACCTGAACAAACAAGCTTCAGGCGGTATATTCGCTAATTTTATATACTTACAATTAAAAAAATATTGTAGCCTCGGCATAGAAATCTATATCCTTATAAGTGTTACGGTTTTTACAGGACACCTATTATTTTGAAATAATTTGAAATTATTTCGAGGGACATACAGACGTGTATTCATAAATGATATCAGTGCTTAAGCTACATAGTTATTTTGATGACCCAACAAAGTTATTTTCAAATACTTTAGCAAAGCCATTCTTTCCGTGCAGGGCGCAGGCTAGATTCCACACCGCTCCAAAATTACCTGTTTGAATTCAGGGATGCGGTCGAAATGTCATAAATTCGAACAGGTATACACTAAAGTTCTACGGTTAAACCTATTGAGAGAAGTCTCTAACATATTTTTGGTGGACATTTTTATTTAATGGCAAGTGGCGCCGTGCCGTTGCTCTTTCATCAACACCCTGGAAAATTGCATGTAATGCGCTATTCCCTTTTCTCGTCTTAAGCTACCATTTATTTTCGTTAATTTCTACATTGTGTACGCTCATTCACGCGTTAATTCGAACGACTGAAATTAGCATAAATCCATCTTGATCAACGTTAGACGTTTGTTTAGACGTCCATATGGACGCCTTGCCTTCCGCTATTCGTATAACTACTATAACTCGTTTCGACGATTTTTCCATTCAGTCACATCCCGTGACTGGAAGCGCTTCCCTTCGAGGGGCTTTTGCACGACACTTAAAACTCATCGTCCGGTGCGACGATACTAATAAATCGAGGTATCGCGACGCGGCGCGCCGGTATGCGATACGCGAAGGTGGTTTCCACACGCGAGAGAAGACAGAGAAAAGCCACGAGGCATAAATCACTAGTGGGAAGTTCAGCTTCGCCTTCGGGCGAGTCATAAATCAATAGCTGTCCGGTTGTGCACATGAAATGATTACACCGGTCCCGCGTGTAGAGTCGAGCGTGGAACTTGAGTTCCAACGTCGACGAGGGCAGGAGAAGCGGAAGAGAATCCTCGAAATTGGCCATGGCGGCCGCCGCGCCGTGTCAGCTTCCCTGCAGATGTTTGACGCGATACGTGAGGTTTTCGCGTTTTCTCGAGAGAGATTTGCCACCGCTCTTTGCTCTCCTGGGGACTCTAAAACTTTGCACTGATTCAATAAGAAAAAATTGTTCATTTGACTAAATTATTTTAGTTCATCTTTATTTCCTTCGTTGGAGAGAATGTATGTATTTAAGTCAAATACGATAATAAATTTGATTTAAGTCAAATAAATAATTTTTCTTTCATTGGAGAAAGAGGAGTTAATTCCGGTATTCATAATCGGTCCTTATTTCAAAACCCTCTTAAATAGTGTCTCAAGATGTCATAAAGCAATCATGGAACCATATTAGCATCACTTGCTACTTTCCCGGTTTTCAACAGGGGACTCCGGCTTGTTCGATGAAACGCCGACTTTCTGGCAGGTAGAAAAAATCTCCGATTGATCACTTTAAACCCTGAATTTTGATGATGTTTTTTTTACAAGGAAACGGTATTATACTCGGAATAATTTTGCTGAAGTATCTAAAAATTTAATTAGATGTAGGTCTGAAAATAATTTGGTTGGACCATCAAAATAATTACATAAAAATCTGAGATGTATGATAAGCATTGCTGCAAAGAGCTTTAACATTCAGAGTTTTATTCAGTGTTCTATATAATTAATTATGTATAGACATCGCATTATGTCAAATCCATACTCATATTTTTTAGAATTTTTCATAGTTTAATAAAATTATTTTCACGAGTCAATAAAATTTTCAGATTTGTATCTAGCTAAATTTTTAAATACCTCGGCAACACTTCCGTGTAGACATGACAACGGCAACAATCTTATAGGTCTCATTAATACACACAATTAAATGACATGAATGAATGGTAATTAATTATATAGAACTTACATCTATACAATTAAATAACATCATAGAAGAATGGTAATGGACTTTTTACTTTTAAAAAGGATGACCTTCCCTTGTTTTTTAGAGAAATTATTGCGTGCCAAATATTTACATCTCTTTGTTCCTTTTACCTTTTGAAAATTTTAACCTCTGGCGGAATAACCGTGATTGTTTGAAACAAGAACCAACTATAAATATTAACACATGAGTTAACTCTCTTATGTCCATTTCTATTAATAATGTAAATTAATTTTAATTTCAGTTTGATTTACCTTTATCTTCTCAGAATTAGAAAAAGATAAAAAGTAAATCGAATCGAGATTAAAGTCAATTTCTCTACATTAGTGACTATTCAGAGTAAAGGAACGCAGCTCCGACAGTTCGGGAGAATCACACGTTCTCTAAGCGTCGGCGAAGAAATCGCATGAGAGTGGAGAGTTCGCGAATGAGCGCTCCGTGCCGGTCGCTCGGGGTAATTAACTCATCGCACGCCTCCCGGGGCGAACAATAACGCTTGTGCGCTGCTCGCGTGCCAATTAATATTATCGGGTATCACATACGATCTGCATACGATCTGCAGCATGCGCGCGTGCCGTGACGGAGCACGGCGAAAGAAATCCGCGCGCGGATCTGATAGACGGTATCTCCGCGTTTATCTCCGGCGCGGCGACGCATCGTACAATGAGTGCCGTCGCCGTCGGCCTGGAATCGATAGCGAGAAAAAAGTATTACGGATGGATGATATTAACGATCATTATTAATCGCGACGTTCATGTAGCTCTAATAGGTTGCGAGATAACAGGTCTGTTTTTTTGTTATAGTTAAACTATATACGGTGTATGCTTTTCATACTTAAAGCGAAATATATAGGTATATATATTTGAAATTTGGCGAAAGCGAAAGAGAAAGTTCTAGTGCATTTCCGTGTAGCAATAAAAAAAACAAACCGAATGTATCGATACGATAAGATTGAACACATAAACCCTAAGACACAATTTTTAAAAGCCACAGATAGTGAGAACAAAATAAAAGATACCAAAACCATTATTCTGCTTTCTAATATAGGTTCACTGAAAAGAATTTCCGAATTCTAGTAATTTTATCTTCGAATTGTAATAAATGCAACTAAAATATTAATAAACTCAACCAAAATATTCTAATTTATTCATTTTCGAAATTCCAATTAATGCAACCTGACTTTTTTTTCTAGTGTTGAAATCTGTTATTTTTATTGTCTATGTTTTCCATTTGTGTCCCATTGATAACTAGTATCTTAATTCTGTACTCTCTTAACAACATTTCGATATCGTTATTGCTTCATGTAGATATTATATATGATATAAAAGCTACACAGTGAGATAATACAACGATACTGAATTGTCATTAAAGAGTTACAAAATCGTGGTATTGGCGCCAGTTTTGGCGCCCGCTTTAAAATCGCGCCGACATGAACCCGCGGATAATTAGACAATCGCGCGCGGGCAATCCCGATGGATTTGCGTATACGCGATTATGCGTCGTCGAGTCTCGAGGGATCATTTATCACTCGGCGCGCCCTGACGGCCCCCGAAGCGGTGGATCGTCCATTATTTCACTTTGCCAAGCATTAATCGGCAGATTCGGAGTCCTAGCCCCGAAATCGGATGTCTCTCCGCGAACGATGCTTGCCTCGGCAATCAGCTTTGCATCTTTAAGTCTTTCATGAATCAACTTTCTCTTCTTTCGCGATTTACGTGCGGCAAACCGCAAACTTACGTTATCGTGTTTAATTACCACTTAGGGAAACCTGTTCTTTCATGTGTGCGGTACATATTCACGTAAAGAACGATTTCAGTGAAGTATTTTTAAGTAAATATATAGATCTAAAACAATAATTAAAAAGAAAATAACAAAGGCTCTATATATGAATAAATAAAAAAAGTGTAAATAGCAGAAGAATCAAACGCAGAATTATTATAATGTAAAGTTTTTCTTTATAAAACCGTCGTGCGACTACGCTAATTCACACAAAATTATTTCAGCGCTAGAAATATAGATAGACCGTTTAGGATCCTTATTTTTCAATCGTTACACTATTACATAAACAACACGACGCATAATCGCATATCTGTAACGAATATCTTGTTAACACGATTCCACATTCTTGCAGACTGAAATGGAGACGGAGTCCGAATGTGCGGACGGCGTTCTGTGCCCGAAGACCAACAACAATAACAACAATAACAACAATAATAACAACACGAACAACAACAACGTCGCCGTCGCGAAAAAGAGCGGCAGCGACAACGGATACGACGCTATGGAGATGGATTGCGGCGGCTGCGGGGAGAGCGTACGAGAGCGCACCGTTCTGTGCGTAGGGGGTCGTACCTGGCACTCGAGATGCCTAAAGTGTTGCGCCTGTGCACGACCCCTGCACGATCAGCACTCCTGCTTCCTGCGTGGCATGCGACTCTACTGCAGGCACGATTACGCCTTGTAAGTGCAAACATATTTGCATGCTGAGTTTACCCTCGTCTCTCTCACCGACGCCTCTCGCCATAGCCGGAGAGGAGTCGCATTTACGGCAAGCGGTTCGATTAGAATCACGGTTGACACCTCTTGGTTTTCGTTTCGACCTTCAACAAATCTCTACTTTTTTTGGTAGATGGGAAAAGATCTCCGATCAATCGCTCTATATTCTAATATCTTCTTTTCGACGTCTTTCGATTTTGAAAAGAAATCTTCGACAGCATCGTAGTTATCTCTGACTGTAAGCCAATCTTCTGATTGGTCCATGACAGCTTAAAACTGTACTTACGCGATGATATAAGAATCGACTATAAATATACCAATCGGAAAGTCATATTAGCATCTTGCGATTATATTATCTATAAAACGATCTTGAAATAAGAACCAACTATCAATACTTTATAAACTCGAACGTATATATAATTATCTTTCAACAATCGATTTCCGGCAGGAGGACAGTTGAGCTTCAGCAGAACGAGTCAAAGATGGCAATCGTGATTAGCATCCGGGCCCGGAAATCTATTCCAGATTCTGGATGCGGACGTTGTCTGATATTTCATTCGATGTATTATCCGTTCGATTCGCAGGGGGTGAGGGGAGAAAGAGGGTCAACCTGTTCTCCGTGCATAGATCCGCATTCCGAGTATTGCTATCGCGAGATGGAGGAAAGGAAAGATTGAAAGGATGAGGGGAAGGGGAAGGGAAGAATTACTGGACATTATCGATGAGCCTACTAATAATATCCCGCTTCGTCGAGGGCAACTCGGGCGCCCCGCTGACGCGATTCGAGATCAAGTCGGCTCAAAGCCCAGCTTAAGAGGACACGACTTGGCTACCGTGATCGCGTGACCCTTTCCTCCCTGTTACCGCCGCAGCCGTCTGTCTATAAGGAGAGAATTACCACACGAAAAGCTCGAACTCGCTCGATTCCGTTTGCTCTCTTCGTCGAAAATTCGGCGATCGAATGTTACAATCGAGAATATAATATTCAGTTCCACGCCGTTGACTCGTTAACCCTTAATTAAAGGCTAATTTATACAATGTGTTCTTTGCTTTCTCTGTTTTTTTGTTTCTTATCACTGTTTCCTTTTGCTCTTTTGTCTCTTATCCTTATCGGTGTATTTCAGTCGGAGTACGGGGTACAAATTTATTTTCACACAGAAAACTTATTAAAATAATTGAATTAAAATTAGACTTTAAAGATCTTAAAAAGCAATTATAACTTTCTTAGATGCTTATTTGCAGTAATAATATATTAAATTGTTCACCAATTTAATATTTATGATATTATTATTCTAACTATAATTTAAAATGGATTAGAACTGTGTTCCAGGACTAACAAATAATCGACGCAGTTGATTAATTTGAATTAGAAATTGTATAAATTCACAAGAAATACTATTAGGTAGAAGAATTAAAAAATTATTGGAGTGAAAAGCCTAATTTATCTTGATCGAATATGGCATTTTTCATTTATGTATGTTTAATCTAATCGGTCAATTTTTATTTTATCGTTTTATAATTTTTGTTATAAAAATGATTTTTATAGTTTATCTGTTTCTCACTGCCAAAATTTAGAAGTGGCAAGGTTCTCTCCTGCCCCCCTTGCGAATGTCCATGATTATGTTTCTTCGCGGTTTTCTGCCGCTCGATCTAAAACCTATTCTACAATGTTCTCTTTGTTTCCTGTTTCTTACTTTTTATCTCTTGCTTTCTTCCCTCTTTACAACCGTTTTATTGACAATTTTATTGGCAACTTTTATCTCGGGCGATAGAAAACGTAAAACGGGATAAGAAGCAAACAGACAAGAGGTGAAAAGCAAGAAATAGGAAACAAAAACACATAGAGTAGGTTTAAAAGTTGACGAATTTCAGAAGAGATAAGAAATACGATTGTTTTGATAAAATAATTGTAAAGAGATAAAAAGCAACATAAGAAGCAAAGAGTACATTGTAGATTAGTTTTCAAAGTCACTATTATTAATTACGCACATTTTTCTACAATTCATTAGTATTCCAAAGAGAAAAAGTAGGTATAAATTCTTGACTTGGGTATCGCGATTATGTAACTTGTTCCCCCTAGGGCAGAAACGTGACAAGTAAAAAAATGTTTCATATCTCATATATGAATAGTATAAAAATTCTCACTGTTCATGTTCCTTACCACCCTAGGGAAAAAGTTACATAATCGTATTCAGTAGAGAAAACTTCTATCGTAAAGACACTGAGCTTTATTCTCTTGCTGCTGGAGTGTAAAAACTACATCGTAGGCGATTATTCCCAGGTTAAGGATTCTTTGTTCTTCGCGCGAAACAAGCACACGGAGTGCGGACCGTCGATCAGGTCGCTCGTGTGAATCGTATTCCCGAGTCACGTGGCTCTATCCGCGCGTGTTGGCTATACGGATGTGGTATTTCTACGTCGATAGACATCCATAAGCGCGCGTATTGGGTGTCCGAGATGTGCGCTCGCGAGAGAGTCGCCATTGGGTGATTAATGTCTTCCAATGTAGTCTGCCTCTCTTCGTCTTCTTCTTCCTCCTCCTCTCTCTCTCTCTCTCTCTCTGCCCGCGCGGACCTCACGTATAGTCGGCTATTCACGTCACCGTGCATTCGTGTATCACGCATGCTCACGCACAGCACGAGCTGCGGAGTCACGTTGACGTCTCGACGTCTCACTGTCTCGCGCGCGCACGCGGCGAACGCGGAAAAAAAATAAATACTCTTGTCCTGAGAGAGAACATTCTTTCGCGAAATCCTCTCCCGCTTCGGCTTTTACGTGATGCTACTCCCCGCGTCATTTTTGTCCTCCCCTAAGACGCCGCGTAATCCGTTTATACACTTAGAGACGTATCTTTCGTTACGCGATACTCACGAAGCATTTCTCAAGTTCTGTCCAGGCGATGTAGAGAGAAAGAGAGAGAGAGAGAGAGAGAGAAGGAGAGGGCTCGAAAGGTCCGACGATACGAAAAATAACACGCTAGGATCTGTACGGTATAGCTGGCGGGGAAGGAATTGCCCGGCTATCATTAATTTATCAATGTCCCGAAAGCGGGTTACTTCGCGCTTCGTGATTCCGTATACCAAATATACACGTACGTGTATGTGGGTGCCGAGTCACTCGAGATGGGACTGCCTAGTGTCAGTGTTCCGGAGGACTGAGGAATTCGCCTCGTAAGGCACCGAAGCCAGCTGCGATCCTCGAACCGTTCCTTCTTCCCGCCTTCATCCGAGTGCGAGCCGGCGCGGTACTTCTTTTCTTCCAGGTGAGCGAGGGAGCGAAGAGTGAGAGAGAAATAGAGTGGTCTTTGAAATTAATAAATATTCACCCGACCCCCGGGGCCCGTGCGCCCCCTATATTCCCCAATGTCCGGGGCCCCAATCCTTTCCCCGCTTTCGTCGCTTTCGTACGTTTCGACCGAAAAAAGAAGAGTTCAGGCGTCGAAGTGATTCGTGGGCTCTCTCGCATGCGGCAAAAATCGCTCTATTAGCGATTTCCGTCGAAGCCCATGAGATTCTGGTTTTTTCGAATCGGCACGATCAGCGCAGAAGCTACTCGCGTCGCCCAACACGACGTCGGGACCACCTGTCGTCGTAATCGCAGTGTTATCTTCTTCACCTCGCCGGCACTTAAGGCCGCATACCTCGCGGCTGCCGGGACACTCGAGACGTAAGCAAATGATCGCGGTTCTTTGAGTTGGCGAAACGTCCATGGGACTGAATAATGCGTTATATATTGGAGCGATAACTTTACACGATTGCAGTTCTTCTTCGATATCGTTCATCGCGGAAACACTCGTTCAACATAAAAGTTTGTAACAACATTGCTGCAAAGTTACTGCACGATATCGTTGGAATACGTTTCAGTGTTGTTATAATATTGCTGGAAGATCGTAGAGTGTTATCGAAATCATTACTGGACTGTTGCAATATTTCTGCATTATGGCACGGTGGAGTGACATTATTGATGCAGTGTTATTGAAATATTACTGGAACGATCTGTACTGTACGGGATATATACAAGGATTGCTGCGTAAATCTAAATTATGACTAGCTGTTCTATGCTACCGAGACGCAATTAACTTGGATCGTCTCGACGTGTACTTCGCAATCCTCAGTCCTCAATCGCGATCCGTACGCCGGCGGGGTTCGATCATGCTCCCGCAAGCGTCTTATACCAGCGAGCGCCCAACTTAATCCCCCGTTGACTTATAGGGCCCGCCTATGTGGAAGAACAAATGAATAAATTAGGGCGGGGCCGTTTGGTAGCCGACGCGCGCGTACGGCCCTGAAGATTTATAGATACCCGATACCAGTTCTCTCGTCGCCGCCGGATACACAGGATTCCCCTCTCGTCGCCCTCTTGCCCTCCTCGGTGTGTTAAGTCTTTGCTTTTCTGGGGTACGAAACCATAGAAGGATGGACGGGGGGAGCAGCGGGCGCTACTATTTACCTGAGGCGACACTCGTCGAATGACACATTCACATTTTCACGATGGAAGATCTCCTTGTCGGGGAAACTTTTTCAGTTGTCGCGTCCATCAAAAAAGTAGCTTTACAACTGCTGTATATGAGATTTTTTGATACGGTTGTTTTTAGTTGTTTACTGGATTTAAATGTACAAAAACCAAAAGAAAACAAAAGAGCAGTATATCGTAATAGCCTAATTGTAAAATGCAAAATTAGTACAGTAGACTAATTGCTAAAGATGGCTAAGAGATTAGCCGAAATATGTACACGTGATAATGTAATGTTATTGTGAATACATTCAAGTCTTATTTGTATTGTATTGCGCAACTTTAACAGCGCGAAATTCCTGCAGCAGTCTGTTTTTAACTTTCTTTTATTTTTTATTCATTTTGGAAATTTGATTATTTTACTTACAATTTTTAAATGTATAAACTAATTATATGAAGGAATCTTACAATATTGCAATACTGTTTTTTCTGTTAAACGCAGCCAATGTTGTCAAATTCACTTCTTGCGGAAACGCGCAAGGAGGATCTTCTTGAGAAAGATCGTACTAATGATGAGTAGTAGGCGCTAACTTCAAATCAGTCGAAATAATCGATATCAGTGTGGTCCAAGATTTGTAATTTTGTGTATTGACTTGATTTGAACTTGACGTATATCACGTCTGTTATCTTTCTTTTTTTATATTACACCACTATTAAGAAAAAAGAAAGTAACATATATGACGTAAGGAGACCTGTAACTATCGCATAATGGCGGTTAAATATTTTATTTTTTTTATTACTTTGTATTAGTTTTTACGAGATTTTCAGCCAATTTTTGATTGGTCGCAAGAATTTGAACGATAATTGCGCATTCACAGGAATATTACATCTGATAATCTTATCCACGATAACAGATTTGAACATCTATATTAAGTCAGTGTCCATTTTGGCGAAAATAAAGATTAGAGCAAAGTATTATATATGTAATGTAAGGGAAGAGTGACACAGAAACACATGAATGAAGCTTCCGGGAGGCGAAAATTGAGAGAACAAAATGTAAAGGAAATGTTTTTACGCTTTTACATGTTTACAACCTTCTTCGACTTATCTTATAATTTTTATTTTCACCAGGGCACAATTACAAATCTTGGACAGTACTGATCGGGATGCTTTCGTCACTTCGATGTAAGTCTGCTCTAGACTAGAAAATAAATGGTGAAAAAAAAGGATGGGGATCATAGAGAGATCGCTGGTGATCGGTACAAACTAGCTCCTAGGCGTGCCCTTTGCGCGATCACCATAACCAATAATATCCCCTCCCCCGAAAACATCGCGTCATGCGACGATGACTATGCAGACGCGAAGACTAATCCCTCCATGAGCTTACCATATTTTTCCATACAATAACGCCATGGTCGATCGGTCGTTGATGCATTCTTCTACTTCTTCTTCTGCCTCGTCTCTATGCTCTTCCTCTTGCTTCTCCTTTCCTTTTGCTTTTTCTCTTCCTTTTTCTTTCCTTCTTTCCTATATGTCTGTGCTTCTTATCGATCCTTTTTCTTTTCCTTCGCTTCGTTCCTCCTTCCCGTTCCCAGTTTTTTTCTTTTTTTTTTTGCATATACTCCCGTATGCGTGATATAACCTCTGCTCAATTTCGTGTTTTAGTTTTCTTCGCGCTGCTACATCGTGGTCCTCAATCTTTCAGCTTCCTTCGGACTCTTTCCTCGAGTCCTCTTTTAGCGCTAGATTCTCTCCTCTCGTCGGCGTGGATTCAAAGAAATCGAGCCGATTTGTATAGGGTCGGAAGCTGCACAACTGAGACATCGAAATAATCTCGACGTAATCTACTCCTCGAATCGCGATAACGATCCTTAAACCGAGGTGGCTCCGATGCCTCGTCGGGAGGACACCGAGTGGCTGAGTAGATATGTTAATGAGGACAGGACTGCTGCCGGGTCCTCGCGTTCTCGGAGGTCTCGAATGAACCTGCCATCGACGGGATAAAAATAGTATTTTCGACCGGTGTGTCCGCGCGCGCGACCGAATCCGTTATGCGCTGCGAGAGAGCCGCGGCTATTGCCGAGTCCATTCGTATAGCCGCGCGCCAAAAAAGAGAGAGACTCGCGTGAATCAATGAATGATGAATGACGGTAAGTGGGTGATAAATGGGCGGTACACCGGTACATCGATCGGCCGAGCCGACTCCCTTTGTCATTGATTACGCGCGTCGATTAACTTTTTTTTTTTTAACACTCGCGCACGTTCGAAAGTTGATGGCAACACGTCACGTGCGGCTTTCACATGGGAGAAATCCCTACCGTTTGCGTTTTTGCAGAACATTCGGCGCGAAATGCGCGAAATGCGGGCGCAGTGTGGGCGCCGGGGATTGGGTGAGGAGGGCTAAGGACCGAGTCTATCACTTGGCATGTTTCGCCTGTGACGCCTGCTCCCGTCAACTCTCCACGGGCGAGCAATTCGCACTTCTAGACGCTCGACTGCTCTGCAAGGCCCACTATTTGGATGTGGTCGAGGGTAACAATACTTCATCGTCGGAGGATTGCGATTCCGAGCACGGCGGCAAAGGCAGCAAAACGAAACGTGTGAGGACGACCTTTACCGAGGAGCAGCTTGCGGTCTTGCAGGCCAACTTCC
This sequence comes from Cyphomyrmex costatus, assembly GCF_001594065.2. NCBI lineage: Eukaryota > Metazoa > Arthropoda > Insecta > Hymenoptera > Formicidae > Cyphomyrmex > Cyphomyrmex costatus. The sequence goes on along the minus strand of NW_017279267.1, from coordinate 102,801 downwards.
AGATGGACAGCAATCCCGACGGGCAAGACCTTGAGAGAATAGCCCAGGTGACCGGCCTCAGCAAAAGGGTCACGCAAGTTTGGTTTCAGAATTCCAGGGCGAGGCAGAAAAAACACAGCGGCAAGATCAAGACACAGAGTAAGTAATAACAAGTTAAACAAGATTGCTATATGAATTACATTAAAATGTAAAATCTATAATAATAGTGGATCTCAAAATAGCACGCAAACATTTTTTCATATATTACGCTAAATGCATGCGAGTATAAGGCTAGCGATTTGTACGTGGAATGATATAAAGTATTTTATACATGTGAATTTTGATATGCATTTCTACACATGTAGCTACATCTAGCTTAAATTTTTAACGATCAACTTATTGGATTTTCTATTGGCTATCTCAAATAAACAATGCTGCGCTCTAATTGGCTCTTTGCGGAAACTCCTTTTCTTTGAATGATCAATCGAATGTGGCAAAAGATCACATATATGGCTATGTTCAGATTTCCACCCGAGTGCCACTCAGATATCCTTCTATCCTTATTGTTTACCAAATGTTAAACAAGGATGACATGACACCTAGGGAGCACTCGGGTGGAAATCTGAACATGCCGTATAATGGAGAGAAACGTGTACGTGATTACGTTTGACGTTCCAAAATCGTTCGAAGCACACATTGCCACATTTAATTTTTTTTTTTTAAGAAAAAGACTGGAATAATAGATTCAGAAAAGCATATACATGAATTATAAATAAAAATAATATTTGGGGATACATCTGTGATAAATAAATAATTGAAGAAAAATAAAATGTATGTGATTATTTATTTATTTATTTATCATTATATACATAATGTATGTATAATAATAAATAAATAAAATAAATAGAAATTAAATCAAATTAATTTATTATTATTTAAATTTAACTCTTAACCATATCCGCACGTTGACCACTCCACACACGTGAAAAGTTTATTTCGGCTCGAATATGAACGGAGATAGCGATAGAATATAATTATGAATTTTAAAAGTGAAGACAACTTTATTGGCTGCGTTCAACAGAGAAAGCCTTGTATATAGTTTTTTAATATAATTAGTTTATATATTTAAATTTATAGTGAAGAAACTAAGACAAGACTAATTATATTAAAGAATTTTACAACATTAACAAAGTTATTTTCATCGCTGAATGCAGCCATTATTATATTCCCAGCGCGCGCTTTACGAGATTTTAGTGTAAATCAAAGAAGTAAGAAAGCGCCAAATGCAGTCGAGTGCCTAATAATGTTTCTATGTAAATTTTAAACATACCTGTCAGTTATATAAATAATGTGCGCCATTGCTGTTAAACTGAAAACACAATCATGAACTGAAGCTGTAATAATAATATATGATAATATCACAAGTTAAATTGATCGTCGATTTGACAATGATACTACTGTAGAAAGCACACGTTGTATAAAGTTTTTACATAACTCCCTCGAGAATTCAAAACGCCTCTTTTCGTGTGCTTGCAGTGCATCACTCGCCGCCGATGCACCATCATCCAGTCGACCTGTATCCTAGTGGGATCAACGTGGTCGGCGCTTATCTCGGCGGTTATCAGGCCAGCAATGCCGGTAGCGAGAGTCCAGGTAGCCCGTTAACGCCCCTTACACCTTTGACTCCGCTCACACCGACGACGCCGAATCATCTGCAGGCCCAATTCTGCCATCCCGCGGGTTAAGTCGATCGATATAAATATTTTCACGAAGCTGTTTATGTTAACCCTTCGCACTACGTGTGCTTTCATTATATGATTATATAATTCGGAGATTTATACAAAAAATCGTGACAAGAATTTTGAAAATTCGAAAAGAGTCATATTTATTTTTTTTTCTTATATTCCGTGCACAAAAAGTCAGACAAAAGATATATAGCGAGCGGATTCAATTAATAACTACATGAGTTTTTAAGGCGAATCATCCTGTATATATAACATTTTTCAAGATGTAAAATAAGCGCGCGTTATCGTTAATATAATATGTAACGTATGAAAGGTACAAGTTTTTCGTATTTAAAGTTAGATTAAGCTTATTTATTCCGAGCGTATAAAACAATTTCCATCTATCTGCAATGGTGAATAAAATCTCTTAGACGATGCGAAATGGAGGAAGAAGGATTTTAGATTGTCTCGTCCATTTTTCGAAATTTTGACGTAGATATTGTTTAACCCGTAGTACGAAATTGTATATAGAACGAATTGTAGTTTTTGTACATATGTCTTCTGTAGGTAAATATAATAGGTATATCGTGGAGAGTGAGAAAGAGAGAAGCGTGATGAAGATCAGAACTTGATATCGCATACTTGTCGCTGCAATATTATAAACCGTATTGTTATTAATAAAACGCCTTTTATTGTTAATCGTTGCAATTGTTACCCTTTCATTATTATCCACTTCTCCGATTACAGATGTTAATAGACAATTCGAAAGAATATCGCACGGGAAATATTCGGAGTTAAGGAGATGGTTGGATTGGTCAAAAAACAAAGGCCATCCTTTTGTTCAACGTGTGCAATCGCATATATTTATATACGTTTAGTTTACAATATTTACATCACAGGACATTCATATTGAATGATTTTACATGACTATTGAGAGATTACTATGAAAGATACTTTCATTTCAAGCATTGCTACGCGACACGATGCGACGGCGATTACGTCTCCGCGATGACGTTCTCAGGACACTTAAGTATTATGTAACTGTTCGCGATTCCGATCAGAATTACGAGTTTCAGACTCGCGAATTTCTGATTACGATTCCATTTGTGTCTTCAGCTTAAGAAATCCTATCGAAATATGAAAATGAACGAAATAGGCTTTCTACATGAACAACATATTATTTTGACAATAAAAATAAAAGTAGATAAATGTATATGAAATGTGCAAAATAAATTGTTTTGTCAATCAGTTTGAAAAAATTTAAGCGCCATAGTGAAAAGATGATAAATAATATAAATAAAAAAAAAATAATATTTAATTTTTTCTAACTTCATATACATAATAAAAAAATAATACAAAAATATGTAAACAAAATTAAAAAAATTGTAACGTGTAGTAATAAAGTAAAATAATTACACGTCAATCTTAAATATAATAGTTCTTATGACGTATTATAAATAAATGACAAATTAATTTTCATCATATAATTTTGTTAAACATCCTAATAATAATATTACTTAATATATTATGACATTAAGTGATATTATATAATATATTTTTTAGTAATAATATATATTAATAATTTAATTTAATCTGCAACATGTCGAAGATAAACCTTCACTTTTAAGATCATAAAAATAATTATATTTAATATTAGCTTAAACTCTTTCAATAAGTTTTTTCAATAAACTTTTTCAAATAATGCAGTAGAAAACTTTTCGATCGTTTCGAATGCAATCCGAATGTCTATATAATAGATCAAGTGACAAGAAATGGAATCATTCCGAACGGAATCATATCATAATAGATGTCCTACGTATCCGCCTCTCTTTTACGCCTATGTTCGCTTTAAAGGCTTCGTTAAAGCGATCCCCTTCTGGTTGCATCAAGCACCGATACGAAAGGAAGAATAGAGAGACGAAGGAGAAAGAACGAGTACAAAATCACAATTCACACACAACCAAGAAAGAGGTAGGCAGACAGATCGATTCAAAATTGCAGACAAGTTACACACGCATACGCGCGCGCACACACACATACACATACTCACAAGCATATGCACATACGCACGAATTCACACGTGCGCACGTACATATCTTTTCGCGTGTAACGCGGAACAATACTGTGGTTTCAGTAAGATTCAACACCGAGAGCGCAAGATACAATATACGTTGCGAGCGAAACTCGAAAGTGCGTCATCGAAGAGCGCGACGAGTGAATTTTCCACTTTCCTTGAGGATAAATAAAACGAGAACCGCGGGCATGAAATGGCGCTTGCTCGAGGCGTGGATCTCTCTTTACCTTCTGACGCTTTTTCGAAGCAACGCCGAGTATTTACAATATAATTGAAATCGCCATTAAACCTCATTCGGCATAGATAATAGCATCGAGTCTTGCGAGAGCTCGTCCATCGACTGCTCCGACCCTGAGAACAGAGTTAATGGAATCGCAATTACACGTAAATGTACGATCCTGTTCAATCTCTAATCGATTGTCGAATTTTCCCAATCTAAAGTGTTCGATCGTTGTAACAATCTTTCATGTAGTTCCCCGACGCGCAGGGATATTGAGAACGACCTCTTACCATGATTGTGATAAATGGAGCCTGTCGGGCTCTTGCACGTGGCTGGGCTAAGCTGCGGTTGTTGTTGCTGCTGATGCTGTTGCTGATGTTGAAACGAGTACGTCAGATGCAGATTGATGTGACGACCGAAATCATTGGGCGACGCGGTAGAATTCGGTGGCGATTGGTGAACTGCAAAAAAATTCATTCCTTCGATGCTGATAATTAAAGTTATTATCTATCGATTGCATATAATCGCGACGACACTTTATGGGAACAGAGGTCGTGCTTGCGCTTATCACGTTTAGAATCTTAACTTTTTCTCTCCAATACCAGAATAATATATTTATCTTATTATTTTAAGCGCAAGAATTTTTAGAAATTTCAAACAACGTAAGTAACAATTAATGGATAGACGTTTTAATGCGATATGCTTACCATGCTGTCCCTTTATTTTGCCGGTGTGAAGGTGTTTCTTCTGCCTTGCTCTTGAATTTTGGAACCATACTTGCGTTACCCTCTTACTGAGTCCAGTTACGTGCGCTATCCTTTCAAGGTCCTGCCCATCGGGATTACTGTCCAATTGAAAATTCGCCTGGAGAACTGAGAGCTGCTCCTCGGTAAAAGTGGTCCTAACTCTCTTCGCCTTATTGCCGCCCTTGTGACCACTCTCGGAGTCACCGCCTTCTGCGAAAGTACCAATTAGCCGTACCTACTTTCCACACCGTTACGTCATCCATTTCAATCGATGTGCATTTTATACAGTAATTTAACAGAGGTTAATCACGAACAGTAAACCATGGAATTTTTAACCATAGAACGCTATCTTACGTAAGTTTAACATGCAAGTGAACAAGATCATTGAGCCTTAAATTATACCTTCAATAGTCAGCAAGATTGAATTTGATAATATGCTTATTTTTTTCTTTCCTTTTAACTTTTTGACGATTGGAGCTTTTTAAAGTAACTCCATGGAAGATCTAATTTTCTTAAGATTTTCAAGATTATTGGATTCTAGTCTCAGAATTCTATAAAATTAAAATTTCAAAATATAATCTGATTGTCATGAAACGCAGTTTTAGAAGGTTTTTGGTATCTTTGAATTTAAATTTAGCTTTATAAAAATATCAAATTTCAAGAGAATAATAACCTTCATGAAGGAGAATCACAGGGTTTATAATCAGAAATTTGGAAATTATTACTAATTATTTATGTAGTACTGATGAGCTTCGCAAAACTTGATGTTACTTTCCAATTAAAAATTAACTTGCTAAAATCTAGTTTTATGCGATAATCAAATTAATTTTTGAAATTTTGTCCACTTGATATTTTACCATTTTGCATTTTTTATGTATTCTTAATTTTTAAATAAAACATTATCAAATTATCCTGTAAACTAAGTTTCATAAAAATTGAGCGAATAGTTTATAAAATAAAAGGAAATCATCCCAAACGGGGTCGCCGGTTCATAAAGAGATAAATAATTAAGTCATTTGTGTTTGTATTATATAAAGATTTAAATTATAAATATTTTGTTATATATACACTGCAAGTAAAATGTGTCAAAATCTTGTGTTAAATTAATCGTATTACATTAAGAGTAGTCTATTTTTTTCTTCGGAAATTCACGTATCTCTCAATAACACAATACTGCATCGTTCAATATCGATAGCGTTCTAGAGTTCATTAATCATCAAATTAATTTAACTATTTCAACAATTATATTTGAGGAAGATTACTTGATAACGCCAACGTGAATAAATTTAACAAAGGATGTTACTTTTACTCGCAAGAATTTAAAGACTTAATTTTCTTCACGTATGTTTTTAAAATCTGATAGTTTCTATATCATACGCGTTTTCACAACATCTGTTTTACATTAATACTTCCTCGCGTGTGCAATGGCACGTTCGTGCGACATTCTCACCATCGGAAGAGGTGTTGTTGCCCTCGACGACGTCGAGATAGTGCGCCTTGCAAAGCAATCGGGCGTCCAGGAGGGCGAATTGCTCACCGGTCGACAGCTGACGCGAGCAAGCGTCGCATGCGAAACAGGCCAGATGATAAACCCTTTCTCTGGCCCTTCTCACCCAATCCCCAGCGCCTACGCTGCGCCCGCATTTCGCGCACTTTGCTCCAAAAGTTCTGCAAAACACGAGAAGCGTAACTCGCACTCGTGTTACCTGCGTAAACTGCCGCCAGGTGTATATCATTTATAAATGTAAGTAGGTATATACGTATCGTGTGGTATGTCTCGGATTTATTTTGCGATATACATTACAGCGACAGCCAATATAGCCGGGCTCGCTCGATACCCGATCGAACGAGTACACGAGAGGAGTGTAATGATAACCGCTCGAATGTATCTCGGCGAAGGAGAGGAAGAAGCGAAGGCCGACGGGCGGTATAGAGAAGAGGAAGAAAAGAGACTTTAGAAAAGAGATATTCGTGTCGAGGAGCAAGTGGTCTCCATCGGCGCGTGTTTCGCGGCCGTTTATTTCTTCGACTGCGCACGCTCTTCGTTTCTTCCTCCCTCCGACGAGCTTTAGGAAGGATCTGCGAGAGAAGATATCGCGCGACACAAAGTATCGTTCCCTCTCCGAGATACCACCTTCGCTCCTTCCGGTCAATACCCGCGCCGGTAATCCAAAGCTCTTGCGTTTTAATTAACCCCCGGTTGCGCGCGCGCGCGCGAGAAAACGATCGGAGAATTATACAATAGCCTTCATGCATTAATTAGCCGGAATTATACAGGTTGCGGTCAGTACATCGTCGAGATTCTCTCGCGGCGGAGTCGGCTGCGCGCCGCGATCTCTAATAAAGTGTATCGCATGCTTGCACGTAAATCCGCCGGATCGATTCTAATAATATACCAGCGCGGTATAAATAATGCTTGCGTTCGTGTGATGGGACGCCGTAAACGGTAGCCGTGTACCACGGCCGTGGACACACGAGCACGATCGGATGAATGGCGCACGGCCGGGGGCTCGTATAGATACTTTACCGTAGGACGCGACCGTGAGGATGCTCGTTCCTTCGGCACGGCACTCGTAGTCCTGGGTACAGCAGCCGGCCCGTGTCGCCGGGAGTGTCGTGGTCGATAATTAAACAACGACCAGACGGCCCATTAGCCCATTATCATATTCATGAACACGGAAAGTGCATCCGATTCGATACCCCGCCCGAGTTCCTTCACCCCCCCTCCGCCCCTCGCGCCGCGCATTTATGCGGATTGTGTTTGCGAATGCCTGCGGCGTACATCGGCGCGCTTCGAATACCTTATGGGTCGCCACGCGACTATCCCGGTGGTCATCACCCTCCCCCTCGCCGCCACCCTGTGCCACGGATGTTGTCGAAAAATCTCTCGCTCCGGATCGCAGGAGGATAAATGCACTTCCGCACGCACCCAAGAAATAGCTTTATTCTCGAGCTTATCGAAAGAGGCACGTGTGTCGTACATCGCGACGCCTTCTTGAAATCTTGTATGCTTATTTTATGAACGCAGATAGAGAACAAAGGGAATTAGAAACGCGACGATAGATTCTATCGCGCGACGTCTGGTAAGATTAAGCTTTCCTGATCTGCCGATACGCGCGCCTAATCCCATTGTCCTTTTAAAAGAGGCAGCTAATTCCTTGTCCTGGCGCTAAAAGTGATCCCCCGTCACGCCCACGTCGGAAGCTAGGGAAGGATTTGAATTTCGAGCGACTCTCGTCCGCGATTACGACACACGCTGTGTCGTACAACAGCACATCAATGAAGTATCTACCACAATTTAGTTACAAAGAAAATTTGAAAATTTCGCGACTTAACAATAATTAAAGGCGTACAATTTTAGTATTGCCAAAGCCTCGGTGGTCGAATAGTGATGACCTCTGCATGGAATACAGGAGATCTGGTTGCAAATTCTTGCCGAGGTAATATTTTTTGCAATAAGTTCCTTATTAATAATTTTTAAGATGCTACAATAATAGTACCAAATTAATGATCTAGTATTTCGAACTGATTGTGTTGAAAGTCCGAAAGTAATCGAGGCGCAATTATTCTGAGGTAGAAATTTATTTAAATGACATACGCGTATTAGTTTGACATATAATTTTGACCATAATTGGTGTTTTTCGTGTTTAGCTGATTTATTTGTATAAAAACGATCCTGTTTTTAATCTTAATTATTATTTATACAATTTTAGGTTTAAAATTGTTTTTATTTTTTAATATAGTCGTCACATGTGTAGTTTTTTCTCAGTATATAGATTTAAAAATAATTTTATTAAACCGTTAAAATAACTATGTAGAACACTCAAGCTTGTTAGAATATTAAACAATAAAGACAATAAAGTTGGTTGTAGAATATTAAATAAAGATGATAAAAAGAAATTAAATTTGAAGAATAAAGGCGCTGCAGTTTGCAGAATGCAAAACAAAATGTAAGTTTTGAAAATAATTTATAGATAATAACGTTTTCCTCAAATAGATTAATGGAATAAAAATGAAATCCATGATTAAATGTGCGAAGACAAAATCGATTCATTGTTCAACAGCGAGGAAGAATTTAACGTCATCAAGAATAAATACAAGAATAAAATATTGAGAGTGTTAAACTTCCTATGTTGTTTTAATAATCCAACAAAATTATTCTCAAATCTGTATCCATAAATTAAATTTTTAGATACTCCAGCAAAATTATTCTTTCCGTCAAAGGAAGCTACAATGTCGATGCGAGATGAGAGTAGATAGACGCGGAGGCGAAGTGAAATCTTACGTCCGATACTTTACTCTGAAGATCCCGCTTGCTTATATATTTTTCTTTCTTTTTTCTCTTGCCGTTTTGTCCATTATCGCGCAAGAGAGGATGGTTCTCTCGGAGGCGGTTGTCGGCGACGGTTGTCGACGGGTCTACAGGGTCCACGGGTCGTGTCGGGATCCCGCCGACGATCGGGTCATCGAATGGCAGCGTTACCAGGCAGAAAGCACGAATCAAAAAAATTACGCGGCAGATTCCTTCGGACCTCCCGCATACCGTTGCGGCCCGAGCGGCGGCGGCTCGCCCGAGTTAGCCGCAGCGTCGAAAACTCGGAACCGCGCTCTCGTGCAGTAATTAACGAGTAACACCTTATTCAATTCGCTCAGGCAAGAAAAGGGAATTAATTTCTTTCGACGAGCGATTTGTTATTTTGTACCTCCCGCTCAACTCCCGCACCACGCAAAGGCGCACTCTTGTTGGCGCGATAACGCGTGTATGAATTTAATATGAAATCAAACGTCAGACGTTCGCCATCTCTCGCCAGATGCGGCGTGCAGCGATCGGATATCAGCGCGACGGGCTCATGTCGGAGCTCAGTTGGTGCAAGAGACCCAGGTGACTGAAGTAACTGATTGACAGTTGGATAAACACATTGGGCAGGCTGCGCCCGAAGCCTTCCGTACAATCGACGAGTCACCGCGGGTTCCGTCGACTTTGATCTCCACGACCGTACGTCTTACATCGCTATCGATGCGCATCGCGCGGCAACAAAAATATTCCACTTATTCATTCAGCGATGCGAACAAAAAGAAGCGGCTATTTTCTCCCTCCATCTCTCTCTCTCTCCCTTCAACCGCGTCGTTCTCTTTCTGTTGACACGTATAACTCGTTGAGCCGATTTAATTGTCCAATCGAATCGCGCAACCAAAAAGGTAACGCGAGTATTATTTCAGGTGAAAGTACCAATCGATGGTTGACTTACCGATCGTAGTCGTGCCTACAGTACACTCGCATGCCTCTCTGGAAGCACGAGTGCTGATCGTGCAATGGCCTGGCACAAGCGCTACACCTCAGACACCTGGAGTGCCACGTACGTCCGCCTACGCAGAGGATAGTTCGCTCGCGTACTCGCTCGCCGCATCCACCGCACTCCATTACGCTCGGCGATGTTTCCGAGCCGACGACCAGCCCGCTGGTACCCTCAGGACAGGCGAGGTTGGGACCGCCGACGCCGTTGTCGCACGCACCATCGCCACTCGTGTCCTCGACTTCCGTCTGCGTATACCACAAAACAGCAAAATCCAGATTTAGTCTGGCAAACACGATCCGATAGCTTCCACAAACATTCCACAAATTTCGTATAAGAACGTCAAAAACACATTAACTCTAAATTATTCGCGTGGATTGTTTTGGTACTTAATTATATGTACCCTGCATCGGGTGCATATTATTATTCAATTCTAGATTTATTATCATTTACACACACTTTATTGGTACCTATTGATAATGATACTCATAATTCTTATAGTTAAGATGGTTTTAAGTACAACTTTGAAATATTATAAGCTAATCAAATGGTGTTCATAGTCAGTTCCTATATATTAAAACCGTCTTAAATAATGTCTCAAGCTTTTCATCATATAGAATACCTGCATAATGAAATCTCTAACTAGTAAAATTGTCGTTAAAAAGTTACAGAATAAGTCTACAGAGGCCTGTTCTGATTTCTACGTGCATAAATTTATTAAAATGGCGCTTGATAGAAATAGTATTGATGAAATATTAGAAGAATTGAAATTATTAGATATGCTCCTTTCAATATTTTGTTTAAAACATAATTTAATTATAATTTTAAATACTAAGGATGACCTAATTTCGAGATTGAAAAAAATGTTTATTTTATTAAATTTTATATGCTAAAAATTTTATTAAAATTATAATTGCGACACGATTAGCGTTGACTTCTTTCTTCATAGTTATTAAAAACTATATCAAATTATATTAAAATTATCAATAAACTTAATATGTAATTATTACTAAAAACAATGTACAATATTACGTTCATACTTTTCACTCTCCTCACCATTTTAGCGTTCGGCCATCTTTGCTTACTTTTCCTCAAGATCGAGGATAAAAAGTGTTGTCCAAATTGTACTGGCAACACGAATAGCAGTTATGACATGACAGGTCAAAAACTTTTCGTGCATAAATATATAAAAATAATATATATAAAAGTACAGAAATGTGTATAAATATTCATAAACACATATGTACAATTACAAGTATATATGAAATATCAACACATGTTCATTCTTTATTTTATTGTAATTATACTTTTTACCGTAATAAAAATAATAATAATGAGAAAACGTCAAAATTAAAGCCACAATTTTTGCATTGTTCATTTAAAAAAAATTAAGTTTAGAAAAATGTAAAAAAAATTGCTCATATACACATATTATGTAATTACTAATTATATATATAATTATTATATATAATATATCAGCAATTTTTTTACATTTCTCTAAACTTGATTTCTTTTAAAACAAATAATGCGAAAATTATCCTTTTAATGTCTTTTTATTAATATTATTTTAATTGTACTGAAAAATAATTTTACGAAAAAGGACAGAAATAATGGACATATATAATTATATATGTTTATTAATATTTATATATGTTATGTATGTTTATTATACATATTTATATATATTCATGCATGAATAATTTTTTACCGGGGTTCGACAATAGAATCGAGTTAGTGTACACTTAGTGCAAAAGTACAAAAAGGTTCATACAACGCGTACAAATCTATGGTAAAAAAGTTGCACAATTACACATAACGATATCGATATTGTCGTTAAAAGTTACAGAATAGGGTCCCTGCGTACTTCCCGAGTGTCATGTCATCCTTGTTTAATGTTCGGTGAACAACAAAAATGACATAACATCCAGAGAGCACCCAGGTGGGAATCCAAACTTGTAAGTCTATACTTCTATTCTATAACTTTCAAATGATAATTTAACTAGCTAGGAATGTCAAATATAAGTAGAATACTCGACTAGGATTGGTCACTTTCTACGATTTGAGACTCTGTGTATGACCGTCTACTGGAGACCTTATTCTCGAAAAATATCATATATGAAAATATTAAGGAGAAATATATAATGTACGTAACTATAGTGTATTTTCATACATTTTTGTATACAATATTCTTCGAGAATATAAGACTCCTGATATTAATGTTACTCATGCGGATATAGCTGCCGTATATCGTTACTATCGCTTCTATTATAATACAGTGGTCACTGCAACAGTATATTATTGTGATGATATTAGCTTCGTCTCTGTTAAAAATCATGTTCCGATATACATAATACACTACCAATGCTAAAAATCCATTGGCAATGTACATCGGAATCGTAATTGAAAAAGTACGCATCGAAATTAACGTTATCGTAATTTCAAATAACATTTTCTAAATTTTTTTATTATATGACATAATCAATTTTTTTTAAACATTCCAAGAAACTGAATGCATTTTTTCTTACAATCTAAAAGATCAGTTAGATTTCTCCAAGATTTTTATCTCATTAGAAATTTATTATATTAAATCATGAGAAAAAAAAACTACAATATATGTTATTATACAATACATGCATTGTACATTTCCCTAATATTTTGTATGCAATTTTTTTTTTCAAGAACAGGGCCCTTGTATACCCTTGTACTTTTACACTAAACTCGACAATATCAGCGCGTAGCTATAATACAAAGAACAAACCATATTGATAACCGCAGTCTTTTTTCGAGAACGTCAAACAGACGCAAGGCCCCGAGCCTGATTTATATTATAGGGACACGCCCCCCTCGTTCGAGAGTCATTTCGCCGATGACATCGAGGGGCTGCATAGTCGACGTTAACACCCCGGGTTTACCGTAACAAGACCGGTAACATAATGACCAAGAGAGATTCAGAGGCGACTGGCTACCCGAACGGCCATTATACTTCCCATCGGCGTTACTGCAGCCTCCCTTATTTGGGGGAATGTGTCGCGGGACATGTTGCGGACGTGCGGGGACGTGCGTGCTTGCGTGTGTTACTTCGGGCGTGAGAGGTGTCGAGGCGAGAACACGCATTTACACGCGGTGCGAGTACCAGCACAGCTCGGGTTGACACCGACACGCGTGTCACCATTATTGAAAAGGAACGAGCGCGATTCGTGTCGTCTATTATGGGGTGAGGACTACGAATCGAGTGCCGTTGGCTGCCGCTGATCGCTGCGGTTACGTTAGCTCACGGTGGGGTGCCTTTTGCGCTTGACCAGCTGCCTGGTGGATCGTTTACCGGGTTTGCAGCTCCACAAACTGGATACGCGTGAATCGCGCAAGTCGTTTCGCGCGCGGAAGCGAAATCGCGGAACGGGTGCGATATCGATAAGACACGAGCGATAAATAACCGGTCGGTTAAACAAATGTAAGAATCGTTATCTCCCGCGATCTGCGCGCGGTTCACATAAATTCAATTCTCGAAACGCAGCATGGTTGAACTAATTTGTTTTAACAACATTGCAAATCCGATTAGCGCGCTTTCCGTCTGGAGATTCGTAGATAATTGAAAGCGCGAGGAGAGATACGATATCGATGTTGTTCCACGCGTTCGAGCTTTAGGAGAGTTCTGTGACGTGTGTAATTTATATCAGTACATTCAACGTACATATTATACAACGGTGCCTCTCGCTGTATACGAGATCGGATGAAAGAACGCTATCCGTGTTCCGCGGGATAGTAAACGTATCAGCGGTTAATCCGCGCTTATGCGTACACACGCGCACGTTGGCGAAGAGACCGGGAGTCATAGGTGACAATAATAACTTCGAGTTACACGCGAAGCGGCGTCGTAAAGCGCGGGATTAGACCTCTTCCGTCTAATGTATGTGCCTTCGAAAGAGCTCGCGAGAAAGGCCCTGCAGCGAGGCAACGAAAGTGAACCGGCGGCGCCTGAGACGTGGCTGAGAGTTCGGTTAGATTTATACAATTAAAGGTGTTCAGGTAGGCTCGATCGAGGCGAACCAATTTTTCTCTTTATTTCACGAATAAGACGCGAATTTATCACTACAACAAACTGACGGTAACGTGAAGCTTTTCAAGATGACACTTAGCGATGAATTAATATCGATTATCATTATTATTGTTATTCATATATAGGTTTGATACAGTCATTGAAAAAATGTGATAATAATAATCAAGCTTAGAAGACAATTACTAAAGTTTCGGTGAAAGAATTTTAATCAAATGTTCGATTAATAACCAAAATCAAATAAGCTCTAATTCTACTTTTCTAAATATTATTTTATTTTTCTAGTTATTATACACGAAATAATTAATTGAAAAATCTAAAATTTGTCTAGATACAAATCTGAAGATAATTTTATTGAACTATCACAAGTAATGATGCTGCATAGTTACATTATCCAGCAAAATTATAAATTCTTTGATAAAATTGTTTTTTTTATTTATCAAACAATTGCTATTTTCTCTAATTATATTTGTTAATATTTATTAAATAGTGTATCATCATGCTAAACAAAATATATTTGGTAGCTATTGCAGATTTTTTTCAGTATTCTACAATTAATCTGATTTTATTATTCCAAGAGAGTACAAGTATATATTATCTTTTGGAAGTAATAGAGATGTAATTTTCGTATTAACGCGCATTGGTGACCCTTCAATCCCGCATAATCGGATCTAAAGATTTACCTATTCTGGTAATCCCGCTTTTACGATGTTATTGACTCTTACTGGAAGAAAGCTCTCGAGTGGTGTGCCATCGCGAAGACAGGGGACTCACGGTGAACTTGTATATTTCATACCAGTATTGAGTTCTCGTGCACGCCTCTGTTTAGAATAGCCGTGAGGTCCTATTCTTATAGAACTCGAGTGGTTTCAGTTTCGGTTTAGGTCCCTTTTCCCGAACTATAGACACTACCATTGGGTAGTGACTTTCAAAGTTGAAAGCCTGTCGACGGGGGGGCCCGTAGGGGTCCCACTACAAGCTTCCCGCCTTCATCGGCCCTTGCGGCTTCGTGACAGTCTGGGACACGTTTGTGTCCATTGAAATCGATACTTCTTTTCCTGGCGAAATCATTCCCGTAGTAGGTATGCCATTCGTCCATATAATAATCATAATGCGATCTAGCACCGTAAAACCGAAAGTTAACCGACACAACGAACGACGCCTTTTTTTTTCTCTATCTTTTTACAATACAATTGTTGGATTTTAACTTCGATTAACTCGAATTGCAAATATATAATAATAAATATATAATTTATTACTTGAGATTTATTACTAATTTATTATTAATTATTAAATACTAATTTGTTACTTTTAATTTTTTGAAGCTGATGATATAGGTTTATTGAAGTAAATCTCTCTGTTATTGAAACTAAAGTCGAAACGCTCAATAAGTAAATTGCATAAAGATTAATTTTTACACAAAGTAAATTTACGCCTCAATTACAGTGTATATATACTCTCATTAGCCCTTTGTTTCAAATATTTGTTTTGATATATCTCTTTGTTAAAAAAAATGTCAAACGATTCAATTTTCTTTTTGTTACATTTACAAATTTGGATTAGTGTCTGATTAAAATAAATTTAGTATTTATTCTTTTTTTATCCGAGTTATGTCACTTTCTTTAAAATTAATTAGTATCTTTTTCAATTGACATAAATTAAATAAATTTTATAGACCTAGCGCATTTATGTTACAGATTTTGGTTTCAGAATCGGACAGTTAAATTTTATGAATAATATATAATCAACGACGGAAGAGAGAGTCGCGTTGTTTCGGCTTGAATGAGCAGATATTTGGAAATGCAGAACGATAACGATGGAACGCTGCAATCTTTGAACCGATTGTCGTGTGCGTATTGGATGTAACTAGAATTACGTGCCCCAGGGTCTCCTATCTTGTCACACGCGGAACGCAAATTCGTTTTCAGTCGCTAATGAACATGACCGTTAATTAGAAACGAACACTTTGTAGTAGACTACCTGCAGGATGCGCGAGTGGCGTTACTATCTAATAGAATTTGCCAGCACATACGGACTCTCGTTAGAGGAATTTATTAGAGAGAGAGATGTATATATATACATATAGAACGCACAGTGTGCATGCACGACGGCGTGAGAATTATGGACGTCGAATATTCGCGTCGGACGACTGTATCTCCAAACGTACCGATCGTTATTGTAGGGCGGAGTGAGGTTCTCTTTCGAACGTCGATCGCTTGTCAGCTTTCTCCTTTTCTCGAGCAAAATCAAACTCAATCTTGATCTCTAAATCGTTTATTATTGTTCAAATTTAATCTGCTATTGCGCGATTGGGGAGAAAATATGAACTCTAGAACACTATAGATATAGGTATAAATTTGACGTGCGATTGAGCGAGGTCATTGAACGCTAAGTTATGTGCCTTTAAAGGTCATTAGGTGGTCCAATCTGCCATGTTAAAGCTATAGGACAATAGGGATAAGCTTTTAAAGAATTAGTCCGTTATATATCAGTTTAGACTTGCTGACGGTCAGTATTATAAAGTATTGTAACAGACTGAAGTAAGTAATTTAAATTCTTAAGTAGCTTTTTGTTATCATGTATATTTTGTACTATATTAATAAGTGTTATGAGAAGACACATTGCAATATGGACTACTCCATATTATTTGAAGAGTGAATTTGACAGCGTTATTCTTTTCTTGTTTTAAGTTCATAATTACATAGATCATTTGTGTTTAAAGTATAAATATCTTGTTACAAAATGTATAAAAATCTTGTGTGTTAACAATACAAATGACAGTTAACATATTAATTAAGAGTTGTTTATTTCTTTGTACATAAAACTTACTACCAATACTATATCGCTCAATATCGATAGCATTCTAGGAATTATTAAACGTCAAGAGAACGGAATGTTGCGCGACGAAGAATCGGGACTTCCCGGGGTGAGAAAGAACGCAGCCCGATCCCGATCTATTCCGAACGGGGCGCCCCTAAGCTCGTTCTTTTCGCGTCTACACGGAGTCCAGGTGACAAGTTGACAAAGTGGCCGACTACACAGGCCCGACTGTCCTCCTGTCTCGAGACGACGAGCGATCGGAAATAAATACTCCGGCGGGGTTTTGTGTATCTCTAGTACGGCCTCTTCGAAACGGCCGCAGTCGGCGTCGGAAGGTCCGTGGCGAGAGGGAAGGGCACGAGCCTCTTTCACGCCTTCGTAAAAGAGGAGCACTTCGCGTGGAAACGGATCGTTGCGTGCGCACACACACATGGACAGGTATAATAGACCTGTGGCACCGATCCGTCCGGAGGGCGGGAGGGACGTGGGGTCTCCCGACCGGCCACTCGAGATCCATTTAAATTGCCATCCGATTTCTGGTTTCGCACGCCACATTGTCGCCGTTGCCGCCGTCTATCTTGGGTCTGAGGCATTGTGCCGCGGGAAGAAGCAGAGGGAAAAAAAGAGATTCGTTTCACGATTAGTTCGAACCGCGCTTATTGCCCGAAGCACCTTGAAGCCGACGAAGTCGCCGATGGAGTAGACGTCGAAAGAGCCCGTGACAATGGCGCTCGGCTCTTTTCGCGCGCGTGCGTGCACTCTCGATGCGGTGTCCGCATCGTGTTGGTTCACGCTGCCCACGCGCGCGTCAGTGCCTTTGCGTGACGTTGTCGCTTACACCCGTGCATCCCCTGGACGCCACGTATAATGGAAGCCTGGCGCTCCAATTGTATTCGGTGGACGCGTGCAGAAGCCGAGAGTCATCGAGAGTCTCTTTACGCCGGTCTATTAGCGGCGACCAAGGGAGAGAACGATTTTATATTGAAGTATTTAAAAATTTAGCTACCCCCGAGTTGAGTACTGCGGTGAGATACTACTGTCCCAATACTAACTTTTAGTATTGAGTTACGATGTATAGGTACGAATATTGATAGAATGATATAGCAATGGGCTTAAAATATATCGATACTCTGTAAAACTTTTAGAATGAAGAACTTACTCTGAAGAGTGAAATCTCATTCTTAAAGATTGAAAATTGAGTTGTGTCTTTTCAAGATTGGTTCAATTTTTACTTTTTACAGTGATATTTCGCTTCAAAGGATTTAAAAAGTACTGTTACAGCTAGAACACGAAATTACAATAGCAATATATAGTGTATCAAATAATTGATACTGATTCTTAGTAATAATACTGCATAAAATATCGAGATCTGTTACATCATGTTTCTTCTCTTACCGGAAAGCGTTAAATACTATAATAATAATAATACATATTGTATGAAAAATCAATATCGATTTTCAATATTGCAATAGTAGCATAACTCAATAGTCTCTGAAATTTTATTGGATCATTAAAATAATTATGTAAACAACTCAAGCATGATATATCAGCAACACTAAAAAAGATTTATATGTAGCTAATTTTTTAAATACTCTAATAAAACTGTGTTCTTTATAAAAAATTTAAGACACGAAATTTTCGAATGCTGCACATTCGTGGCACGCAATCGAAACATCGAATCGTATTTCGGATTACACCTCGGATTATCATACAATTATTATGTTATTCACAGAGTCGCTGCCAAAATCGCAAATAGATATCGGCGATTTATCCGAGTTGCGTATAATTTATAACATAACAGTATTTGACTGCTAAATTTTCAAAGTTATCGTTTTGTTAACCCTTCTTGTATTAAACTTTCTTTCGTTACGTCATAGCGAAAAGAGTACGTAGGTAAAATATGTTAATAATTATTCTGAATTATAGGCTACGTATGACTTGCTTGTGAGCGATAAATCCGTTCTAAGCGAGACGCGCCTCGCGAATCGCGTCATCTTGCGTTTTCCTGCCACCCCTTCGTTTCGCTTCGTGTCTCTCACCCCACGTCTCTTCTTCGTCGCTCGCGCGTTACTCCGTTCGTCGCGACAGTGGAAGAGAGAGAGAGAGAGAGAGAGACACTTAAAAAAACAGCCATATAACTCCGGATCAGGCTGATGCGGCATTTTGCGCGCTTTACGTGGACAATTTACTGGACCACACGTGCGTGCGCCGCGGATCCTGACGCGTCGCCGATCCTGAAAGGATCGCCTTCAACTCGCGGCAACAACTCACGGCACTACCCTCTTGGCGTGGGCCGTCCCCGCGACGTGATCTTACGCGAATTTACAGTTTCGCTCGCGCGTAGGTATGCTTCATGCGCGCGTCTACCTACAGCCGGATGCGTAATTCATCCGCGTGAGTTAGCGTGAGTTAGCGACAGACTTATATCCAGAAACATAAATAAAGATCTTGAATCTCCTTTATGACATTAACACATCAAAGTTTATATTAATATGTACCACGCGGTTTTCCATTGATTTAATATATTAATATATGATACATATAGTAACTATACTGCGACATGGAAACGAAGCGAGATGTAAAGATAGAGTCTGAAATATAAACGATTAACTCGCTGGGTTACATAAAATTAAATGTATTCACAAGCTTTTACAGATAATTTTGATTTTACCTTTTTATTTAATTTTTTGCTAATTTTGATAAATACTTTTTTATTGAGTACACTATTCGTATTAATTTTGAGCGCGATATTGCAAAAATGCTGAGATATACGCGGAACAGCAATTCTATATTCGAACGTAAGCAAAGCAAGAGATTTTACTAACAATTATTTTACTAACAATAATCTAAAACGATCTAAATTCTACGACGAGATATCGTGTGGCAATTAGTTGATGATGACCCACCGGAATCGCGAAATTCTGGGGTTTACCTATCATATATGTATAGACGCTCTATTAGGTTTTCTTGATCCCTTGCGACCACGAGGTCAACGCACTAAAATTCCAAGAAGCTCGAGATGATAAACAGCTAAAACAAAGCGTCTGATTCGCAAGTTTTATCATCGCATATTTTATTTTACTTTATTATTGTTACTTATGAATAATGTCTCGACATTGTGGATACAATGTCAACAAAAAAAGACACTTTAATGATCACCGATCTTAACACATCACGTATTTGCACAAAAAAAACAAACAATGATATTGAATTCATTATCTCATTTATTGATGTATTGATTTTGAGCAATCAAATTTTGTTCAAGTTTTACGCGGTCTTATTTTATACATTAAAAAAATTTTAATTAATTGAAAATGAATGAATCAAAAGATTTTGATCAATCAGAATTCTAATTATCTTAACAAGAATTATAATAGATTTAATAAAAAAATTCTAATTTATCCATTTTCAATAAAACTTCCAATTAATGCAACCAGATTCTTTTTTAGTATACAGTTTTATTTTGCAAATGTTTGTTCGCTAAATTCTTGCAATATTTTTATCATAACATTGATATCAGAATTCTAATTATCTTAACAAGAATTATAATAGATTTAATAAAAAAATTCTAATTTATCCATTTTCAATAAAACTTCCAATTAATGCAACCAGATTCTTTTTTAGTATACAGTTTTATTTTGCAAATGTTTGTTCGCTAAATTCTTGCAATATTTTTATCATAACATTGATATCAGAATTCTAATTATCTTAACAAGAATTATAATAGATTTAATAAAAAAATTCTAATTTATCCATTTTCAATAAAACTTCCAATTAATGCAACCAGATTCTTTTTTAGTATACAGTTTTATTTTGCAAATGTTTGTTCGCTAAATTCTTGCAATATTTTTATCATAACATTGATATCATCTCTTTATAGTGTTAAAATAGATTTGGTTGGACGCACAAGTAAGCATTAGTGCATATTAAAATTGTTGAACACTGATTTTATGTGTAAAAAAATAAAATGTAAATATTTCGAATTATAAAATATAGATTTTATTTAATAGGATAATACAATCTATTGAGAATTTCACGATTTAATCTCTCTTTATATTTATGTTAAATACACACATTTTTACAATTTGTGTACGACGGTTTTAATTAAATGCACTAGTATGCATCCAATCAAATTTGCAGTTAGTCTTTTTATTTAAGTTCCAGTGCCGCGACTCGGAGAAAATTATAGTTACTGAGTTTTGTCTATTCTATTTTGAAAAGGTCATTGCTCGGAGATACGAAATAACGTTGACTGTTCATCATCTTCATCAAGTTTCGCATCAATGAAATTGCCTTGTTGCGTTTTGGCTCGTCTGTTTCCTTATTTCATCACGAAGTAATGCAAGTATTAGAGATTTTTTTCAATATTTTAATTGCGCCTATAATATATGCGCTTATAATTATTCAGAATTCACAAAGTACGATGATTTGTTTTTTTCTGTGGTTTTGTAATAATCCAAAAAAGGTCAGAAATTTTTAATACATTTTCAAGTACTGAATGCAATGTCGATCGATTGCATTGAGTACATCGTGAGATAAAACAATTTATAAGGTAAACTATGAAACTAATCGAATCGTATCATTGTTCTTTCAAAAATTCGTGAATGGTATTTATAAGAATAAGCAAAATTATGAATTGTTGTTTATCTTATATTTTAAATTGAAAGACCACTATCGTACGTCTATTCAAATCAGTTAATCATAAATAATTGTTATATGTAGTATATGTATATATTTTATTAGTTTCTTGAATCATTCTTGTGACTGAATGTTCAGCATTTTTACCAATATAGATTTAATCTAATAATCTCGGTTTAATTTACTTTTTACCTTTCTAGTTTCAAAAAAATTAGGAAATAATAACAAGTAAAAATTAAACCAAGATTAAAATTGCTCTATCAAAAATATACATAATTCAATTTATATTATAAGTATTATTATACGAGACCACATATATTCTAGCTCACCTTCTTCCTCACGTTTACAAGTATCAGCGATACGTACCTTCATGACCTTCGTGAGAGATCGACGTAAAGAGGAGCTCCCCTAAACTTGTGGATGCACCGGTACGCAGATAATAATAACCCTCAATCGTTCACGGCTGCTGTCGACCTTCCTGCGACATCGCACGGGACGTCACGGATGTGATCGCGACGGATGCGGCAAAGGAAATTATTCGCGAGAGTTACTAAGCTATCAACTCCGCGAGCACGGCCGGCGATCGTTAAGCGCCATGCGAGGAGGCGACGGCGACGCGCGAGAGGAGCACCATGATATACAATACGGGAGAGTCGGTCCACGCTCCGGGCCCTCTTGCTATAATAACGTAACTCCCGGTCTCGCGCGCGCTCGGCCAGGATGATGCTGTACGCCACACAGGCATAGAGCGAACGCGGCGCCGTGCTTGATCGTAAAAACCCTCACCCACCCCCTCTCGTCACCCCCCGATCCCGCTGTCGTCGAATGGGCGGCATGGGCGCGATGGG
Source organism: Cyphomyrmex costatus (assembly GCF_001594065.2). Classification (NCBI taxonomy): domain Eukaryota; kingdom Metazoa; phylum Arthropoda; class Insecta; order Hymenoptera; family Formicidae; genus Cyphomyrmex; species Cyphomyrmex costatus. Next base: position 80,404 of record NW_017279267.1, on the reverse strand, counting down.
CGGGATCCAACCCCCGTGACTGCGATTCGCTCGGCCACGTACGGCCCACCACGTTCACTGGGAGAGAGGAGAGAGCGAGAGAGGGCGCGAAGGTGGCGCTGCCACGCGGTCGCAATTCGCACGCGTCTCTCCCCCACTTGAATCCCCGCCGAGCGTGTCAGCGTGGATGAGAGTGATAGGGGCACGGCGACGCGTCGCGCTGATTGGCCGCGATCTCATCTCGATCCGCGGAAGAGAGCTGTCCCTCTCTGGCTTGTCGTCTGGCGAGAGGCGACGTCGACAGGAGGATTGGGGGGTTGGGGGGGGGGACATGGGCCTCGGGGCAGTTACTCCGTACCAATGCTCGCATTAATTTGCAAAAAAAGATGATACGTGTATTACGCGCGTGTGTGTGTATCGCTAATATTATTAATTTGCGCTGTATAAAATATATATTTTATTCTTTTCTACCTGTAACATAATAGGATCTTTTCTCCGATGTTGAGGATGCAGAGCGCTGACTTAATTTTGGCCAAACTTCGAGATTAACTTGTCAAACGGTATCCGCAGTATTTCGTCAACTGCATAGATATAATTATTAATTCTTTGTGGAAAAAATTAGATTAGTAACGATGGATTTTTTTTTTTGTACAGTCAGAAATTTCGGTGCGAGCAATTTCGCTGCTCGAATCGGTCGCCGATTGAGTTAATCAGAATGTGGCCGTATATAGTCACCCTAAGGGGATTGATTCGCGAATTGGATTCAGACGCGCTTTGGCTCTTCGGATAGTTGCTTTTATCATCCGTGCAGACGCGAAGTAAACCACGCATCTCGACGACACGTGTAAAATCTACAAACCGCGGGCACGCAGGGTGCAGGCTGCAGTGTCCCCCGGCGCGGAGGAACGTTGATATGAAAAATGGTCGGCGGGCACTCCCGCGTGCGCGCGGGGCCCCGTACGAGAGAGCTACGGCGAACATAATAAATAACAATACGGAGTCTGCCTACGGATACGGGGATCTGCATATAGGTCCCGGCCTTATACCTGAACTGCCGCGGCGCGTCATTAAAATTATTTATGAGGAAATAAGAATCCGAAGCGCGCGCGCGCGGGCCCCTAGAGGAGTTTCTGCCCCGAGGTTCGCGCGGATATCCCTCTCGCGTTCTATGAAGGTACGCGCGCTTATCCCCTTTAGCCGTCTACAGCGTTTGTGTGCGTTCGACGTTGGTAGATTAGTAAATTAAACTCGGACGTGTGTTCTCTCTTTCGTTCTCCCGTGCGAGCTGCGGCTGCGCGCGCGCGCGCGCTACGAGCTATCGATTGAACGCACCCTGCGTATAACCGTAACAACATCATCTGATAGTATACTTTATTTTCTACTCTTACTAAAGTTTAAAGTATATTGGAATCTAACTAAAATACTATTAGAACGTTCTTTGAGGAATCTTGAGGGAACAGAAATTTAAAATTCTTGCATCGTTCTTATATACATACATACTTTATATTCTCCGATATTTTTAAGGAAAGAACTATTTTACTAAAGTATAAATTTAACCATGCTGAAGTTTAGAAAAAAAATATATATTTAAATACAGATCTGAAAATAATGTTATTGGACTATTGAAGTAATTAAGTAGAAATCTCAAGCTTGATGAGCAATGCTGCAAAAAGTTTTAACATTTTAGTAATCAGCTTGAGTACCATACATAATTATATTTTGATGGTCTAATGAAATTATTTTTAGATGTTGTATCACTTCGACAAAACCATTCTTTCTCTGTTAGTGATAAAAATTTCGATCTATCTGATATCTTCTTATAAAAAACTGGCATTATTTTCAAATTGTACTTTCTGCTCGTATATCCCTGTGGAATAATTAAGATAACATTAGGGTATGCATTTCTCATGAAGATATCAAATTTCCGTTTTCTTTGCTCTTATTTCGTTATATTTTCCGATATCTTGATGATAAAAATTTCTGTCTTTCAAATATTTGTCTCTAAATATTCGTATTGCTCTCATCTATTTGTTCTGTGTTCGTATTTCTCCTACACGTGGAATAATAAAGGCATTTAACGTTAGAGCATCCTTTATAGAGATTCAAGAGCGAGCTCAAAAGAGCTTAAAAATTTTGCTTCCTCCGCTCTTACATCACTTATTTACATTACATATATTTGCCGCCGATACTTTGACGACAAAGATTTCGATCTGTCTAATACCTGCAGCCTGTAAAAAAATTCGCCTTCCTTTCACCTGTTCGCTGTTTGTTCGCGGCTCCCTTCGCGCGCGCACGCGTGCGTTACCCAATTAGCTACGCGCATCTGTTTATTTACATAATCTGCCCGCAGGGTATTTAGCGTATCGATCACGTAATTATCGAAGTGAGCCGCCGGATCTGCAGACCGGAGGCACGGAGCTCATTCTGCGCCGGTAAGCGCCGAGAAGCGCGAGATGAGGCGAGAGAGCGAGGATGAAGAGGTAACGCCGTAGGAGGTGAGAAATAAAAATAAAGAGACCGGGGAATTCTCAGCTGGGGGTCATTTCTGACGGGGTCGATTTTCGTTCGGGGCATCGACGATCGACCACCTGGCCGCACATAGTTACACCTTGTAAACGGTCACTGTCTACCGCGGACCGAGCAATAAACGCGACCGAGCTTGGCTGGATGGCTGGCTGGCTGGCTGGCTGGCGTGTACAACACGGAAAGGTATTCAACTGAGATTAATCGCCGTAGATTTGTCACGGGCATCGTTGCAGTTTCTCTCTCTCTCTCTCTCTCTCTCTCTCTCTCTCTCTCTCTCTCTCTCTCTCTGTTTCTCTTTTTTTTCTCTCGTTCGGGAGGAATGGCGTTCCGGAGTGATCGCGTCGACAGAGAGAGCCGTCGGGTCGAGAAGACAATTTTCAACGATAATTAATCTTACTCCGTTGCAATCCCGTCCATTGATCCCGTCACGGATCACGGCAGTTTAACGAGCTCGTATTTGGACAGTTAGCTCAGGAAGTGTCTTCCAAATGGTATACGCGAGATCCAACGCGAGATCTGACACAAAATGCGCTTCTTCTGGCGGCTTCCTTGTTTATCGAAAAAAAGTATGGTAATAGCTACCAAATGTATTTTATTTATTTAGCCTATTGGTGTAAATATTATTTTTTATTAAATTATTATTTTAGTAAATTATTTAGTAAATATTACCAAACTAAAACAACAACCGATTATGCTAATAATTAGAGAAATAAATGTATAATACAAATATATAATTTAAAACAGTAAAGTTAGCATTTAGTTAGTTTTGGATCTATTAATCAAATATTTTAATTAAAATTATTTCACCAATTTTATCAAAGTTTTATTAGTATTATATTATCGGTATTCATAATCCGTTCTTACAAGATTGTCTTAAGTAACGTCTTAAGACGCTAATACAGCTCTGTGGGTTGTTTCATATTGTCCATTCTTATTTTAAGATTGTCTTACATAATGTCTTAAAAGATACTAATAATTCTCTGATCAACTTATGACATCTTAAAGCGTTTTAAATATAAAAACTGGCTGTAAATATGGTCGTTCAAAGCAACGTAATGATAATATTTGTGACCAATCAGAAATTTGTCTCAAATTTTATAAGCCAATATGAAGTCGCTAAGTATTAGAAATTTGCTACTAATCAGAAATTGGCACAAAATTATATTCATTATGTTCAATATTATATCTACTTGATGATATTCTTATATTGTAGTAACTATTATTTAAAGATATTTGTATGCTTGCACGCGTTTTGCATTAAAAATCTTCGCCTTTTTTTCTCTTTTCAATGCTCGAATTTACATACATCTATCTATTATTACCAGATTTTTTCAGTATCGTAAAAATCAATTTTCTGGATACGAAGCGACCGCGCGACTCTTCTCGATGCGTTATTATAGGTCTATATTTATTCCGCAATCGAGTCGCAATTATTATAGTATCCCGCTGATTCTCAAGAAGGAAAATCCTCGCGAATCTCAAAGCGTGCGCTCTGTTCGTCACCGCTCATTGTTCGCCGGCGCGGCGGATCGACGACGGCGGCAATTTTGCAAACGACCGCGACTCGAGAATCGTGTGCGAAGTGGTTAAACGGCGCAGGCACTCGACATGATCGAACGGCCGGCGAATGATACGAGAGGAGCGATCATCCCCATGCGCGAAAACGGCGCGCGGCTCGCCGACTCGAGGTTATTCGGACGTGGTGCAGCGTAAAGACAGGCACCCGGCATTATTAATGCCCCCTCGGCACTCCGATACCATAGAGCTAACGATTATTTACTTCGAAATATTTATCCCGTATCTCCGTGCACGCCCCATTATCGCGGCCGCATGATAAACGGCCCCGTGTGAAAAATCGATTTTATTGTCGGTACGTACACACACACACACACACACACACGTATATAACGTGTACATGTGTATACACGACGCATTCTCTCGCGAGCATTCTCTTCACAATCGGCTCTCCTGCGCTCGCGCTCTCGCGGTTAACTCGCAAGGAGTATGTAACGTTTCGACACGAGCGTCCATCGACGGACCACGGATGATGGATACGCCTACTCTTGATATTTCGGTGATCAATAACGCGGGGTTCTCTCGCGGTGCCGTTCGCACCGAAGGAGGGAACCATTATTCACCCGTGCAGTCGCCGGTGAATAAATAATTTACCTCGTCATACCAGCGGCCATCAGAGGACCGACTTCGCGGCGGCGGCGGCGGCGGCAGCGGCGCTCACGCCGGCCAAGCCCTTTCCCTGAGCCCTTTGTGTTACCGATAATAAAGGTATGCGCGCGATTCGGTCTCTTCTTGGGCCACATCGTCGGAAACGATACGCGTGTAGAGACGCGAGCGTCGGGGATCTCCCTCGGCCGTCGATGTGTGTTTGACGGCTCGGTGCGCGTCGAGAGGCCCGGGCAGCCGCGGACTTTGAATGGCATGGTCGATTTATCTCCTTTACGCGAGACCGGGCCATCAACGCGATCGGAATAGCTCGTGTGTGCTGCCCGTTCGCTTGCTTGCCTGCCTACCTGCGTATATGTGTGAATACACGTCGTTTCGGTTACGCGCGTATGCCCATACAGACGAAAGCTGACCGCGGTCGGTCACTATTTGGGAGCATGATCGGTAGTTTCGATTCACGGCGCGGCGCAACCCCATCCCCTTTACCCTCACCTTCCTCTGATACGATTATTATCTCGAACGACGATAATTAGCGCCTACTTAACAATTGGCTTGTATATACGCGCCGCTTTTACGCTCCCCGACTGTGTTCACCATTTCGATCGGGATTTTTCTTTCTGCGAGATATATATAATTCTTACAAAAAATTACGCATAGTTGGGTGCACATTTTTTGAACACGAAGCGAATTCTTCTCATAAATTTTTGATGAAAGATTGAGTTTATATCTGGCGATGAAGAATTTTGTCGATGCGGTTACAGCGTTTGGAAGCACATTGTATCTGATGTAAATCTCTTTTGCTGGTAAAATTTTAAAAATACCCTAAAAATTGCAATGGAAACATATGAGACTATATCATCATTAAATGTCACTTAAATATTTCGCAGTCGTGAACATCTTATAGAATTCCGTATCTAAATTTCTATCTTATAAACGAGATTCAATAAATGATTCAAAGCTCAATGAAAGATCTACTTAATATTTTATAATTATAGCATAAACTTCTATAAATTTTTAATAAACATATGTTTGCCAAGGGTAACAACGTACGGACGATCAATATCTTTTATTCTTATATAACTTTTGTAAAAGGATGGACGAGTCAACTGGCGACATCTAGCAAGTAATCGTTCGCCAATTACTCAGATTGCGGTATAGTCGTCCTGACGAGGCCAAGCTTCAGAACGCGGGGCATTATCTTACAGGACGGGCGCACATTCAGAGAGATCTATAAAACCTAAGCAGTCATAAAACAGTCTCCGAGGTGGCCTTGTCTTGATCCTAGATTTACGCGTATTAAAGGGGAATTACAATATTAATAAGGTCTTTTTAATGGGCGAGCGCAACCTTCGCGTCGGAACCGTCGGAGCCTTCGGCTAGTAGATCCTCGCCTTCCTTTGAAACTCGTTACGATTTCAGGGGGGTTTCTAATGCCGAACGGGAATAGCGCAGCCGTAAATATCGACGAAAATATCGTTTATCGTTATTCACACGCATTATATTCGTCGGCGATATATCATTCCGCTCGTGTCTACACTTGGGAAAATCATGTTCCTTTCTCGTTCTTTTCCTCCTTTCCGTCTTTTATTAAAAACAGTCGATGCGGATAGATAGTCTCGATATAATCGATAGAACCCTATTAAATTTGTTCTTTTATCCGAAACAAAACAAAAGATAGCTGCTTTTAGCAGAAAAAGCAGCTTTGCATTACTGTAAGAACTTTTAATATAACTTACTTATACATTTGATCTTGTGAGAAACTAAGGGCGAAAATCAATCATATTAAAGAAACTTACAACAGTTTCAAAAATGCTAAACTTTTCTGCTAAACATAATCATAACGATATCAAAATAGTTCTAAAATTATTATTAAAATCAATTAAGAAAGATGATTCTATTTTTAATCAAAGCGGATTGTGAGTGTTTAATGTTATTAATGTGCAAATTTTTGCAAATACCTATATTTTCTTAATTTTAAATATCTCCTCATGCCTCAGTAATCAAATTGGTATGGTCTCGCAGAGTTGGGAGTTTCAGGTTCAAATCTTGACTGAATTATTAACAGCTTTTTAAAATGCTCTCTCATTAACATTATTAAAATTGACGATCAATTTCATTTAAGATATTATTATTTCAGCTTTAGTTTTCGATTGTATTTCAAATCGAACGAGCCAAATCGGCGATAAAGAGTTATAAAAAAATGTATTTGTAATATAAGTAACATTAAGCACTAAGACCTGCTTTATCTGAAAATAGAATTATTTCTTTTAATTGGTTTCTTCTTATCAATCTAATTTCAAATTATATTATTATTAAAAATCATTTTCTATCGGTCACTATTTATTTTAACGTCATTTTGACGTTATTGTGATTTGTTGTCCTGCTTGGAACAAATAGAGACTACCATCTTCGAGAGGATAGTCGAAGCGAAAATTTTGCGTAATCACTTCTATGCAATGTAATGTTTTAGGTTTCTGTTTTCATACTGTATAGTAAAATCAAGTTGGGCTTTTATGTACTGAACAATCGTTCCTTTATCACAATCTCGGGCTTCAGAATATTTTTTTCCAAATGGACAAACTATTAACTGGGGTGCAGACGCCGCCTCGCGACCTTTTAAATTTTAATCCGGCAATTAAAATATGTTAAGCAGCTACTTAATATCGTGCATGCACGTGTATGTGCATATAATATACTACGGGGCCGGGCTCGCAGTATTTCATATTTAACGCGAAACCGTAACTCGCCGCGGCTGCCGCTTCTCGCCGCTATCCTTTTACTCCCTTTTTGATTTATAGGTAATTTATTATGGTCCTCATTTTCTATCTCTTTTTCTTTCTCTTACTCTCTTCTTTCGTGGTGGCTGCGTTTCTTCGAACGTGTGTGTGCGCGTGAAACGTGTTACATGTATATATAGATCGATGATTTTGATGACGCAGCTATATATAATATTCTTATATATGTATAATAGAAACTTATATAGCACATTTATATATAGCAGAAAAGAGATAAATTCGAGAAGGATTCTCCGTGAACAAGATAAATAAATCATCCTTTCACGAATATTTTACGTTTATAAGTTTGAGTAATACAGTCCTCGCGTGAAAGGAATTCACGAGATTGAAATTTGAATTGATTACTCGACCGCGACCGACAGGACGATAAACAATGGCTTTATATTTTAATTTCTTTTTTTGCAAGATTGTGCTTTCCATTACTATAAAGTTCAAAATGAGAACAGGTCTTGGGAATCACGTTGATCAGGCGACGCCGAGTATGCTGCAATTATCATTAGCGGTCATAACGCGCCCCTTTGAGACTGTGGTGTAATAACAACTACCAACGTGCTTGCAGCGAAACGTTCGTTTTACTCGAGTAAGCGGTGTAATACGATCGAGAGCATTAATGCCAACGAATAATCGGCCAACGAATGTTGAACACCTCACGACGATATTTCACGATGTGTAATTTACTAATTTTTTCTCATCTCCGCATAGATTGATATACAGCCTCTAGAGACTTTTAAATAAGAATTTGGTGACGTAATTTTTCATGAGACAAATACAGCTACAATGGTTATGTATAGGATCGATCATGTAAGGTTTACAAATGTAAACCATCCTACAGAATAACAAAAAAATTTGGCCATAAAAAGTTTTGTGTTTATTAAATTATTATATATACTTATTAGTAACATATCTTTTTACATAAAAAACTCTAAAATATTAATTATATTTTATTAAATACCAAAAATAATAATTAATATTCTCAAAGAGTGACTACCTTTAGTTTCGATCATACAAGCTTTAAGGAACTTTAAAAACGCATTCACGTCGATCGCGTATTTCTTCACGGATAAATTTTCTGAAGTAGCCAATAGAACAATCTTCATCCGATAAAAAAAAAGACAATCGATAAAAGTTGTTTGATATAGCCTTTTTGATATTTTTAATTAAAATATATATACTTTAAATTCTTTTTTGTAATGTATTACGTTACTGACTAGATAACAAGTTGATGCTATTTGTCGTCATCTTAACATTAGAAAGACGACAAATAATATCAGTTTACTATCTAGATAATGATTTTATAAATACACGAAACTTTGCAGATAAGTTTTTTTCATTATTCTGTATATATATTCTGCAATAATGTACAGTTGAATATTGTCGCCATGTTTATCTCATAACTAGAATCTCACTTGAGATTCTCTAGCACAGCCGAGTTGTATCGTTTTATTGCATTTTAAACGGAAATGTATGTCTCGTATATACATATATCATAGAGAACTTCAAGCGTTCATGTGCTACCTGAACGGCATTAATGCTCCCGTGCGTACATCCGTGCGCACACCGGCAAAACGCTGATGGCCATCTACGAAGCCATCTCCCGACCCGTTATTAAATGCGTATTTCACAGGAAACGTTTACGAGCAAAAACCCACCGACGCCATTATAGATACTTCCATTTTTATTGCGCCTGAAGATCGTTTGCATAGCTGATTACGAGAAACGGAGAGCGAATGGGTGCGCGTATCGCGACTGACAGATTGAGAGAAAGGGGGTAGCGCGTGTGTTTTCTTTTTACACGGTAGAAGAAAGCTACAGTGAAAATATCTCCCAAAACGCGACGCTTATCAGTTGGCTGGTCTAAACAGAAAATTTCACGAAACCTGCGCGAGCAACGTGAAAGAAGACACGGGAATAATCGGAGTCGTCCCCCCTGATTCGCAATCTCGAGCCGAGGGTACTTGGAAGCAAAATGGCAAAGGAGTCACAAACGGCAATCACGGCGCTAAGTGCTAACCCAATCAAGCAACCACCCTCTCACTGCTTTGGTTCCTCTCTCTCTCTCTCTCTCTCTTTCTTCCCCCTAATTTCCGCAATGCCTACTTGAAGGACCCATCTTTCGTCCCTTAAATTATATCTCCACCTTAACGCTTTTCATGATACATGCAAATTTTTCCTCGACGTTTTCTTGGGACTCTAAAGTAGAATAAAAAATTACAATAACATTAAAATGGCATCAAAGCTCCAATATATATGATTGTCACTTAATTATTGTTTATTTTAACTTTAATTAGTATTTGTAGATCCAGTGAACATTTTCTTTAACTACACTGTAAAAAATCGCGTATAACAAATGTTTTTCACAATCTTGCATAATCTTAAGTTACATAATCTTATTCTTTAGATCTTGATCTTTAAAATAAAAAGAATCATTTAATTAGGGTTATTACGAGTTATTGTGAAAAAAATTTAAAATTAATCATTTTATAGCTTTGTAATTATCTAATTAATTTGAAAATTTCTTCTTTAGGAATGTCATATAAATCTTATACATATTTTAAATATATGTTATTAGATAATATAATCAATTTTAATTAAGTATGAAAGAAATTGCTAACTTATGTTATTTGTCACGAGTATCTTATAACATAGATTTATTTATGACAGTGTGAAGGGAAATTGTGATATTAAATATAAAGCCATATTATACCAAAATAATGGTAGTAAATCAGTATTCTGTAAGAGAATAACAAAATAAATTTTTCAAAATGTGTTTACAAATATTTATTTTCTTTAAAATAATGTTATGAATAAAATTTGAATTTTTAATAAAACGAATAGTGTAACACGGATTTAATGAGAATTATATGTATAGACATCACTATTTCTTTACCAGGTAAAAAAATTTCAGAGTAAATACCAATTAGAGTTAATGACATTATTATCGTTCTGCTTAAGACATTTGCAGGTAACAACGAGGAGAAGTGCTCGAAGAAATTTATGGTTGAAAATAAGGGAGAACAGCGAGAGTTTAGCACAATTCGTGACTTTTTTCTCTGTAAATACATCCGCGAGAGTATTAGGTAAACATATTTCTCTCTCCTCTTTGGGCTTTCCTCTCTCATTGTCAAAAGAACATATATCGCAAGGCGAGGCAGACGAGCGGTCCTCCGTTCTCTTCGTCCTTGCTCCAACTCCTATATCATTCCTTCTCCCCTTTCATAGTTCATATATCAAACGCTTAGGCAAGGCGGCGACACATAAATACCGGTACGCGGTGTATAAAAGCCCGCACCTCGGCAGGATGTATCCTCGGTCAGTAGATAAAATATATTAACCCACCTCGGGAGAGACTGCGCGACTGTTGCCGCGTGGGTTTCACGATTTTCGGGGACACTTCCCTCTCTTCGTTTTTGTCGTTTCTCGCTTCCTCGCCTCCAGATGACTTACGATGAGCGGCGCGCTTTAAGTTCTCCATTCTTGTATTATATCTGCATGTATGCTGTGTGTGCTCATATCGCGCGGGATTATAGTGAACCGCGGAATTGTAACGACTCGAAGTGAGAGGAAGGATATAAAAGGGTTCGATGAAGGCTATCGTGTTCCTTCGATACGCGGGAACGCTTTCAGTCTATAGACTTATATTCGAATATATAATATAGTACATGTTTTCATTGGAGACGCGAGGACAACATAAATAAGAGAGTAATAATTGGTCAGATGCTTTCATTATGTAATGTGTAACGGAGAGAATATTTCAATAGAGACTCCCAGTAAGGATCCACACCCTTAGGGCCAATTCCAATGGAATTATCCAATCGCATTTGTCTTTGACCAGAATGAACCAATCACGGTTGACACTTTAACCGTCGGTTTGCTTAACCGACGTTGGTGAAATTAGCCCTTATAGAATGTGGATACAAATATGGCGACAGTATTTAACCTTTTATATATAGGCTTTTGTAAGTTTTACGTTATTTGAGGGTTGATTACTTTCTGAGTTCCTATACTTTTGCATCTGACCAAATATTGCCCTCTCTTACTATTACTGTTTTCATGGAAGCACGCAGTCTATTATACAAGTCTATATGTTTTAGAAGAAGAAGAAGAAGAGGGAGAAGATGTTTCAGTCAAATTCGAGTAATATTTATAGACAAGGCTTCCCCTTCGGGCCCATCCTGCTGCCCCTTATCACGACGGCGAAATTAGATCGTTTGTATCGTTTGCGATGGTACCAAACCCTGCCGCGTGCCATTCTAAGGACGACAATGAAGCCCGTGGATTCTCGCAGCTAGAGTGGGATTGGGAGATGATCGGATTATAGCGGAAACTCCAGGAACGAGGAACACGTTCTGCCATGAAATAACTCACGCGCGTATACGCGCGTGACACGAGTAGCGAAACGCCGACATAAGGCATTGTTAGCGTCTCCGGCAAACCGGGAACAAGCCTCGGCCCCGGGGTCAAATGTTGTTAGCGTGAACTATCGAACTACCTCGATACTGTCGTCTTCTCCCGGTTAAGCGTATTAGGTTACCCTATCTGGATCATTATCGCCGCAAATGTGTAGCACGATCAATTCCAGACAAGCTCGACTTTCTGTTCTATAAAAAAATCTTTCTTCTTATTTTCATTCAAACACGATTCGGATGTCTATTAGTATAAGACATCTGTCAAATTGAGATAACACCAAAAATAACTATATGTATGCAGAATTTTTCCGAAGCATACATGGAAAGAACGACTTTATTAAAGTATCTGAAAATTTCGCTTTTATTGACAATGAGTAAAATATTGTTTAATTTGAATTAATTAATTGTTTAATCAATCAAATTAATTTAGTTATCTTTATTTCTTTCGTTAGAAAATGTAGGTATGCATTTAAGTCAAGTATAGGTAATATGTTTGACTTAAATGCATACATTCTTCAGAAAGAAATAAAGATTAATTAAACTAATATTTAATTATTTAAATTAATTAAATTGATCTCAAATTATTATTTAATTAATTAATTAAGTTAAACAGACAATTTTTTTCTCAGTGCAGATACAGATTTAAAAAAATTTTATTTGGACTCTTCTCAAAATAATTATATAGAATGCTCAAACATGATAAAGATGCTGGAAAAAGTTTCGACATTCTAGCAATTTGAGCGTCCTATTTAATCATTCTGATAATTCAATAAAATTATTATTTTCAGATCTGTATATCTAATTACAGTTTTAGATACTATTTCAGCAAAGAATCATTTTTTCTGTAATTATGCCGTTCTTTTATATGTATACAGATATTTAATATTAGCCGTTTTAATATTGCCTGATTTAATTAAAAGGTAGTGATTATTTAACTATTTTGAATATATTAAAACATAAACAATGGTAAACAATAATAAGAAGAAAGGAAGCACGAAGCAAAGCCATGAACGGTCAAAGCTAGATCACAATGCTTATTATAATGTGTGAATTTATATACTGCGTATGTAGTTCACTCAATCGCGTGCCGAAAATTTTTTCAGACTTACAACGCAACTCTAAACGACTACCGCGGTAATATCACTTTAGTTAAATTGACAAGCAATCTAACAATTTTAGATGCTTATAGCATCTTATTGGATCTTAATAATATGTTGAAAGACATATATTAAATTATATTTGGGGGATGGGAGGGGAATTACATATATTACTTTAAAATAAATATTACGAAGAATATTACTACGTCGACCCGCCATCAGAGGTCTATAGATATTCGCAAAAATTCTCGCAAATGCTTTGATACACGTATATCTGTATATATGTATAGAATCTCGATTTAATAATTAACTTAAACAGGCGTCTAAGGTAGGCTTTCACTACAATGCCTTACTGATGAGTCCAGTAGTGGAAGTTGGGACGAAACGCCATAATTACGTGATATTCTTCGCAATATATATTAGATTAATTTAAAAGTTTTTTTACAAAATTATTGGCTCATTGCCTTTATCTCTTTATATTAGTTGTTGAATACATATTGAGCCTTATCACAAACATTTTACATATATTAAAATTTTAACGAATATTAAAGCAATGATAAATCTATCTTGTGAAAAATAAGATTGCGAAGAATATCACAAGTTGGCGTTTCGTCTCGGCTTCCATTACTGGACTCATCAGTAAGGTAATGTATGTGGGAGCCTACCTTAGACGCCTGTATAAGTTGTTAAATCGAGATTCTATATAAAGAGATATACGCGTATTTCAGCACTTACGAGAAACTTTGCGAATATCCATAGACCTCTGATGGCGAGTCGACGTAATAATATTCTTTGCAATCATTTATGTAAACTAGTAATAACGTCTATTTTGGCGACGTGTATTTAAACAAATATAAGAATATATCTTATATTTGTATAAACCATGGTACTTTTAATAGTTAAAAAAATTGAGTAGTTAATATTATCACTTTCGAGTATTCTTAATGCCGTAAGAGATACAGGTATCGGGAGGCGAATTTGTTTGTTTCTTTTTCTGCTAATTTAAATTTCTTCTTGAGATAATATAACGGAGGAAAAAAAGTGTGCTTATCGTCGTTGGACCAAAGTGGATCGAAACGAAAATAACGAGGCGCCGAGGTAACATCGAAGGATCGCGCGGTAACCGCGAAGGAGATCGCCAGATCGTCGGAGCGCGCGATGCCCGAAGCGGCAATTAAAACCGTTTGTCGTTTCATCGCCGAAGATAAATTCATAAGGGAGTGCGCGTAAAAAAAAAAAGAGCAAAAGAGAAGAGGAGAGGGTGCCCGAATACACGTCGGTGTGCGTGTGCGTGGCGTGCGCGCAGCGGCGCATCGAGTCAGCGATGATTTACAATAATCGTACGCCCGGTATATACGCTCTCTTAAGAATGACTATAAATATGCCGAGAGGGTGGTTTAATATGCGGTAGCCCTTTAATTTATAACAACTTATTAAATAAAGGCCCGCGGCCATTTACGCGCGACCGTGAAGGCGAAACTGCTGCCGGGCGCGTCGATCGGCCGCGATAAATAAACAGAGCTGAATCCCTAGTTCTCGTTTATCGAGTCATTTATCGGCGCGACTCGATACTCGCTGCTACCACTATCGTTTTCACCGTCGAGGTATTTGCACTCCTCTCGGTATACCTATATGGCTGCGCTCTCGACATCGTATGATCGTATCTGCGCGCATTGACGCCGAAACGTGAGAACGCGAATGATATTCTCGTTTTAACATATACATACGTTTTACGTACGTCGAGTGTATGGCTCGATGCACAATTGCGCACTGCCTGCGGCTATAGAAAACTATTTAGCCTCCCCCGGGATTCTCTCTATTCGGGACGCGTGGCCGCGTCGGTTAATAGGTGCATTCCGCTTCGTGGCACACCGGAACGTGCGACCCGAATTATTTATTCTTCGTCCCCTAATCGCGATCGAGATGCCTCTGCTTTGCGAAATCGTCACGTTTCGATTGCGATCGGTGAGAATGACGGTGGTAGTGAAATATTTTTTCCGAGAAGGAATTCAAATTGAAGAACATCGTGAAAATCACTCGTTGAAGCTTCACGAAGAAGTCTTGTAATAATAATTAAGCTTGACAGTTAGATGATATTTAGGTACTAAAACTTTGATGAAATAATTTCACACAAATGGTTTCTTTTTAAATTAGAGGCACTAATTATAAGTAATTAGTTATAACATTTATATATAATTTTTTTAAATACACAACTTTATACGTTTTATATTTATTAAGCATTATCGTACACACTAAATAAAGTATATTACTCAAATACACACATTTGAAAAACGTCTTTTAGGGCTGATTGTTTATTAGATAAACTATTATCATTTATTTAATGGACAAAAAAAGAGCGAAAGAAAGAAAGAACGAAAGCAAAATTTATCGAATAATGAAGCAACCTAGCCTTAGATATATATTCACAAATTGATAAAAATTTCTGGTTGAAGATGAATAATTCAAAATCTTCTGGTTAAATCTATTACATCTTCATTGGGATAACCAGATGTCCAATTATGAAGATCAGAATTCTGATTAGATTAGAACCTTATTGGTTCATTTTCAATTAGAAAGTTTTTGTAGTGTATTATTGTGTGTATGATAACTGTTATCGCAGATCTCTTTTAGTGTGACTGTGATAAATTCAAGATACACCCTGTATACGCGAGCAACGGAATATTCCGGGTGAGCTTGAGGAGAATTAGCCGATGCGCCGATTAATTTCGATACGTCGATGCCGCAGGCCTTCGGGACGGTTGATCCCCCTCGATGCTTAATTGGCTCGGCTACGCTTGTTTCTCGCTCCCGTCGTGCGTGATCGACGGCGCCTCGTCAATGTAACATTCCTTTACGAGATCGAGAGCGAGCTTACCATGGGGAGATCCCGAAGGAAACTCCTGAGAATCAAAAGAGCGGATAAGTCGCGCAGCGCGATCAATTGCGATCAACGATTGTGAGATCGAAATCGTTCGTGAAATTATGACTACACTGACAGGAAAGTGTTTAATATTTGTGATTATAATTGCATAATAAAATAATTATGATTAGGAGCGCTATTTTTATAGTTATTATTGTATAATAATTCTTTAGCCCTTTATTCTATCTTTATTGTTACTTATAGTTATTATTATTAACGTCAGTAATAATAATTATTAGGTTGTCCGCACGGAATTCGGGAAATCTGGATTCAAATTTCGATTAATAATGAGGTAAATATTTTCCGCAATAAGAAAAAATATTATTTTATTTTTTTCAAATGCTAGTGTGTGTGTGTAGAGCATTAAATTTAATTTATGACATTATTATTATTTTAGTGTAATTGTATTGAAAGTGATTGTTATCTTTAAAAATACATATACCATATATGTATACAGAAATATTAGTTCAACATGTAATTTTGACCGCAATTGGCACTTCTTTTACATGTAACGATCGTGTACCTAATTTAATATTGAATAAAAATCACATTTATAGTTCTATGAATAAAAATATATATATAGAACTATATATAGCATGAAAAGAACAGTTCTGCTAAAATATCTAGAAATTTAAATAGATCTGAGAATAATTTTATTGTCAGACCAAAATAATTATGTAGAAAACTCAAGTATGATGAGCAGTGCAGCAGAAAGTTTCAATATTTTACAGCGATCAGTTTAAACGTTCTATGTAATTGCTTTCATAATCCAATAAAAATTATTTTCAGATCTGTATCTAGCTGAATTTTTATAAGTACTTTAGCGAAACTATTCTTTCCGTGTAATAACTGTATAAAAATAAAGTTCCTAACTATAATTTTAATTTAATTAATAAAATAATATTTATGCAATTATAATCACACACAAAAAAAAAAATAACCAAAAACTCTTCTTTTAATATACTATTCGCCATCCATGCAAATAGAGTCCAAGGAGTGACGTGGAATTCGAGATACGTATCAAGTGTTCATTCGTCTCCCTCGATGGGACAATCATTTAACTCAACGTCTCATCGCTTCTGCTTCGCGACCGCATATCCGCGATATAAGATCTTGTGCACACGTGCATACGGCGCGACACAAAAACACCTTACGCGATAGCAATTCTCTCCCTCACGCACGTGCGCACGTCATCCCTCGGTCTCTGCTATCCCTCAGAGCTGCGGGGCGTGAACTCACGTTCACGCACGCCCACGTACGCGGGGAAGATAACTGTTGCGGGGTCATTCGACACGACGGCGACGAGCGTCGGACGCATACATACACACACACACACACGCGCGCGCGTTCGCCGTTGTCGTCCTCTCTCAACCCCTCACCCTTGGTGGCGACGCCGATGTAACAACCCTTACCGACACGGATGGCTCCCTCTGTTGGGGTTGCACAATCGCGTCCTGATTGATAATTTATACGGTGCGTGCAGGTTTATTTGATTATCCGCCTCCAGCTGGGCGGCTTGGCTTGCCCGCGCGGGGCGACTCCTTTCGCCACTCTCTTCCGTCGTCGTCTCGTTTTTTTGGCTTCTCACTGTCTCGTTGTCCTCGCATTCCTGTCTTTCGGACTAGGAACCGATCGGGACGAGAAATAAGAGCGACAATTGGCATAATTTCAGCGATTTTTATGATAGCGTAAACAAGAAAGGAAAAGAATATACGCAAGAAAATCTATACAAAAATTGAATTCGATATGTTTGAAAATAATTTTGTTGCATTATGAAAATAGAACGCTCTCTTCTCGATTGCTAGAATATAATTTTTTGCAGCATTGCTTGATCATTACGTTTGAATTTTTTACATAAATATTTTGATGATCCAACAAAATTATTTTTCGATTTGCGATTAGTTAAATTTAAATTATTTCTATAAAATCGTTCTTCTTCCGTATAGACGTTATCTATCATCATTTTATTTATCGTTTCCATTATTAGTATGAATAAGAATTCAAATTAGCGAAAATAAATAATAAAAATGATTGGATCTTAATGCTTAAATAATATTTTGGTGTAAATTTATATACATATTTAATAAATATTTGAAAAATATTTAATTCAGAGGAGAGACTGAGAGAAGGCGTGACATCGTCGCCAAGCGACAGAATGAAAATATTTGAGCGTGCCCAGATTAAATCGATGTCGCGTCTGTACGGGGGTGTCTCCGGAGGGGGTGTTTCATGTTGTTGTTTGAGTACGCTACCGGGTGCAAGGGTAAATATGGACAATTACAATATTTCTTCCCCGTCTTTCCCTCTCTGATCCTGAGATCGCGCGCGCAGCGGACCCCAGCGAGAATCGCGACGCGGTATTATACGAGGCGCTCTACTTTAGGGTGGTTACGCAAGCGGGGGTTGTGACATGCGGGTGAAGTGACTGTGCTGTGACAGAGAATCGTCGACAGGGGGGAACATACGCGTGGTACGTTGATGGCATAATTGGTATCATTCGGGTGGGGTCTTCTTTTGAGGTAACCCAACGGTCCCATTACGCGCGCACAATTATGTGCATCTTGTTCCATGTGGTTGCGTGTTCCTAATCGAGTCGGTGTTTCTTTTTTACTCGACCGAGATGTAGATATACAAAATGATATCGATCGAAAAGATGCCGCAAAGGGCGATGAAATATTATAGTATTGCTTTATTTTTCTAGACAGATAGATCGGTTTTTATAAAGTCTAAAAATTTAGCTATAAGTACAAATGTGCTCTGAAAACAATTTTATTAAACCATCAAAAAATTATACAGGGCACTCAAGCTAGTTGTTGGAATATTAAAACGTTTTGTACTGTTGCTCATTATGTTCAAATATTTTACATTATTTCGATAGCTAACAAAATTATTTTCAAATCTGTATCCAGCTAAATTTTTAGGTATTTTAACAAAACCGTTCTTCTCTTGCAGATTTATATATACTAATTAGAGAGAAATGTTTTGGTACATAACTATTTATTAACAAAAACTTTCTTAGCTTTTCATTAAAAAATTATACTGTTTTAATCAAAATTTGGTTAGAATAACTAACATTGTATTGTTCTAATCAAAAGATTTGGATAGAATAATCAACTTTTGATTAAAACAATTCTTAAATAAAAAAGTCTAAAATTTTTCGTTAGCCATATATATAGCCATGTATATAGTAATAAAATAAATGATTATATCAAACAATTTTTCTAGTATACTACACGTGATTGCTATTTGCGACATAAATCGACGAAATGTAAATCGAGAGACTGAACTTTAATATAGACTTCGATTGAAAGTATAAATTACATTTTGTTTTTTTTATCCTGAGATAACTTGTAAGATTTCTACTTGACTTGACACTCATTCTCTTCTTCCATTGCTCGAATGTCGTCGTTGTCGCGTTTAAGTCTTTGATTTTCTTATGCTCTTCAAATCGAAAGAAGTTAATCCTGGTTTACCAACACTGGACGATCCTGTTCCGAAACGCTTACTCCGTTTTATATCGTTGTTATTTATGGCTACGCGATCTTTCGTGTAAACGTCATCGTTTTCTGTCTTCTTTGAATAATTATTCAATTTTGCTGTCTCGTTTTCCACTTCCTGGAGTTTCTGATTATAATTAAGGCAAATATCCAAATAAGTGAATTAATTAAAAGGTTTTTTAAAAAAAGATGTGATTAATTCTATATTATTATTGATTTATTATTAATTAGTGGCACTACGAAAGAAATTTATAATAGCCATCATGAAATGCTTTGTTGATCAACAAATATTAAATATACTAAATATATTTAAAGTGCTATTATATAATTTGAAAAAAGGGACACTTAAGTGAAATTTTATTGATATATTACAACATATATTATATCAGTAATTAAACTTCTAATAAAATAAGTTTTTCAAAATTTAATTTTTATTTTTTTACAATCACAAAAAACACACTGTATATTTAAGTAAATACAGTACAATATTTTAAAAAAATTTGAAAATGTATAATAGATACTTTGACTTACTCAAGATGGTAAGAAAATGAATGAAAATATGACTGCTTCTGTGAAATTTGAAAGAATTCTTTTTGCAATAATTTGCAATCAGAATTATATGCTTTTGTTACTTACTTTGCAGGTGCAAAATAATTAACTTCTTTTTAATCTGCTGTTATTGACAAATATCTTTACAATTGCAAATATATGTTACTAATTTTTAATCATTAGGCATATTTAGTTGACAGTTATTGGAATGTTTACTTTATCTTCGTTCGTTCTGTCACTCTTAGGACGCAATGCGGCGGGTTCTTTTGTTCTCACGCGTTTCCACGTTCTTATAGGTAATCTAGAAAAGAATTTCCTCTGTTCTTTTTTTACATCCATGCGCGGCATAGAAATATCCGTCATTTTCAAAGAAAATGTCTTTTTATTTTGCGTTATCTTCTCGGGTGTCAATCGCGAGACAGTCACGTTGATTTGATCTATTTTACTATTTCCAGCATTTCCGCGATGAGAATTCGTATTATCCCTTTCGTTTTCCATTTCTATCCGTCCGTTGCTCGACGAATCTGCGATGCGACTAAACATTCTTGTCAAACGACCTGTTTTCTTGGGAGAATTATTGGAAAGCTTGTTAACGAATTTGTTGCGGTATCGACGATCATCGACGGTCGTTCCAGTTGTATTTGCAATGTCTTCTCTTCTCTCGGTTGTCGGAAACTTGTTTTTCTTTCCTTCGGTCGCCGAATGTGGCCTTATGTTAATTGAATCTATAAAAAAAACATATGACTTGTAAATAAATAAATAAATTAGTCAAATTTTTTATTTTTTTATTTTTTTATCTTATGATATAAGATGCTAAGATTAAAAGTAACATATACAGTTATAAAGAAGTTCAAAAAATGCGGTGTGAAAAAATATCTTTAATTTACTACGTTATTTTTAATATTTTAATTGCCGCACGAGCTTTTTTATTCTGATGCCGTACTGTTTTATGTTTAACATTTTTAAGATAAGTATAAATTGATCAAGAATATGACCTAAAATTTAATATTTTTCAAAATATTTGTGGAGATAATAAATGTCATTTCTGCGCTGCATGTATAAATGTAAATGTACATATATTTATTATTATATATGTAAATTCGTAAAATGTTTATACCATAATTTTAAATAAATTTGTTATTAAATTAGATTTTTTAATGAAATATATTTTTTTAAATAAAAAGTCTTCGGTTAAATTAATAGATCTCTTCATAATATTTTTGAAACAGGTATTTCCTTTAGAAGTGCTAAAAGATATGTTGGTTATCGCCGTGTCGTGATTCATTTCTAATGCCAACGTTTTGTGAATCTCGCTGTTTACTTCATCAAGACAAGAAGAGTGTATCAATTCATTTTTCATCCTAATGAAGTGAACGGGAAAGTTCATGAAACTTTGACATTAGCAGTAGACCACACACGGCGATAACTCGCAAACTTTTTGCTTTCTCTTTAATTCTCTCTCATAATATACTATATAAAATTAATGCAAAATGTTCTCAATTCATATATATATGTGTATACAAATAATAGTAACAAATATGTATGTATATATAGGGCGTGTCCAATATACACAGCTGCCAGTAATGTAAATCTATAGTTTATGTTACGTAAGATAAATATTAGTGAATAGTTAATTGACCTAATTATTTGATCAAATAATAAAAAATTTAAACCGACGAGAACAATAAGCTGGACCACGGGTGTTTCTATATAATTGCGTGTGAATTTATTATACATACTACGTATGAATTAATTGATCTAAAAATATTGCAATAATATTTTAACAATATTTACTAAAAAAAAATAAGTGATGTCTGCATGCGAAATTTTTCACATAGACATTATGCATATCTTTCACGTAATATTTTTAGATTAATATTAATTCTTTTATAATTAACGTCTATAAGGTGAAATCATCTATAATCATTAGTTATTTTTCACTCTTAGTACTTAGGAAGTATCTATGAAGTCGACAAATTAACAGAGAGCATTAATAATTCTCTCTGTAAATTATAATTGTAGAGATATCTGTTGGTGTTTGACGAACTACTTACAAATAACGTCGTCGGTAAAGAAGATCAGAGAAAGAGGAGAGTGAAAGAGAAAAAAACTTGTACTTTTAATAATTTTTCATAATTCTTACCTTTTGCTGTAGAATACATATTCGAAATTTGCCTATCAATGGATGTCTTCATCGATTGACCACGTAAAGAATTCGCGTTTGGTGTATTTAATCGCAAAATCTTGGGTTTTTCCTTCACCATGTCACCTTTCGAAGTTCGATACCTCTCGCTATTTATTGAATTCTTGGGCGACAAGTTTTCTCGACTGTTTTTTTTAACCGTTTCATTGAACTCTTCTCCGTCCGAATCAACAACATTTGTGCGTTTCGGTTGTGAATTGAAGATGTACGATCTTCTCCTGCGCGGCGCCATTTTCTGCAACCCGCCGTGATGTTTTGTCTTCGTTGGATTGTAAAAAGTTGTGTCTTCACATTCCAAATCGTTTTCGAATGAAATGAAATCCCAAAACATTTGTTTTGAAGGTGCGACGGGATCAACGACATTGGGAAGATCATCTTGTTCGCGATACATCGTTATATCGCGAGGCTGCTCGAGTTCTGCAAGAAGTAAATAATAAAATTACAAGGAATTAATAAAACTTTTGTTAGTTTTATAGGGACCATCTCTAATTCTTAATTAGTATTCGCTTCACAATTCCTTAACTGAGTCTAATGTACTTTAAATTAATATATCTTTGCTCCAATTAATTAACATAATTGAACGATTTTTCATTTTAAAGATCAAAATCCGAGGAATAAAATTACGTAACTTAAAATTATGCAAAATTATGAAAAACATTTCTTATATATCTACAATTTTTTATAATGTTTGCCGTATAATTGAAAATAATAGCTGAATCCACTGGATTTATAAATATCTGCAATTAGATTAACGTTTGTTTATCTTTATAAAAAATATACCCGCTTCGCGATTGAAGCTTCCATTGGTTCTCGAAAGGATTTTTGTTCGTTTTTTGCGTTCGCCTGATTGAATATCGGTGTTATGAATTTCACAGAGATTCTTTTTGTCGCTCTCGGCAAGCCATTGCGGAGAAATATTTTTTCTTAGAGGTACGTGGATACTTTGCTTAAATGGAGGCTCAAGATCTCTCGAATAATCGTATCGCGAAACACGTTCCCTACGAGAACGTGCGATTGCATTTTGAGGATTTACAAATTGGATATAATTATCTTCTTCAACTGCGAGGTTGTTTTTCGATAGTTCGAGGTCATAAGAATTTTCCGTATACGAATTGTTGAAATTCGCATCAGGCTCTTCATCGTAATTGCAAACGTTTTGTCGCATTTTCCCTCGGATGTAATTCCCATTTCTGTCCTACGATCAACAGGACGTGTATATATTATAATATAATAACTAGAGAGAAAGAGAGAGAGAAAAAAAAGTAATTTAAAAAATTTCATTTTTATTGTAGTATAGTTAAATTAACAAATATTTAAACAAAATATTATAACATAATCATGTGTATATTATGTTATAATATTTTGTTTATACACATGATAATTTAAATAATTTTCTTTTTTAGAATTAAAAATTTATCTTTTACTTAGTTATAAAATTTAATAAAAGTAACGATTTAGTTTGTTAACAATTACTACAAATATGATAAAGATAACTGTAAAGTTATCTCTACAAATTACTTGGTAACAGAGAACGAAGTAACGTCATTATTGATATCTGAAGCGTCAGTTCATTATTTCGCTATTACATTTGCTTACGTCATTATTATTTAAGTCGCTAACTCTTCGAGTAAAGCTGTTCGGTCGTTCGTGGAGCCATTTGGTGATTCTGCGAGTCGATCTGAGGCTTTCGGCTCCTCCGCGACGTCGATCAAACGCACCATGTGGAAAATGTATAGGAAACGTGGTTTCCGTATCGCAGCCGACGTCTGCTAATTCCACAACCCTGCCTGCATTGCCGTACTCGGTGGATCGGAAGATTGGCAAGATGGGTTCTGAGTCGTCCATGAAAAGAAACATTGAATTTTCAAGGAATGCGCCCATATCTAATTGCGTACATCAACGAGATTGTCATGTGCCAAAATCACGGGTCTCTGTAAAATGCAAATTACGAAAAAAGTCTTGACGAAAATAAAAATCAGAGCGTATAAGTCAAACATAAGAAGAAAGTGACAGAAATATAAATGGAGAAACTTCTAAAAAACCTAAATTGGAACAGCAAAAAAATGTTTTATAAGATAACCGTTTCTTTCATGTTATTATAATTTATGCTTTTTATAAGTTTTGTTTAAGTTCTGTTACTTTTTTCTTATATTAAACTTACCCTTCAATCTTTATTTTCACCAGAGAAAGAATTCATTCCATTGAGGTATTGGATTATTGGAAGAATATTTCTGGATATTGCTCAATAAATTGTAAAGAATTTCCATTAAATACATAATTTTGATTCACCTATTTCTTGTAATTATTTTCTTTATATCTTGTAAATATTTTCAATCGACAGACTGGAGACCGAATGATGTGCCTTGACGGCAATAATGAATCTTTTGTCGAGCATTATTTACATATCGTGGTGTGAATCATTTCTTTTAGCCATTACGATATTTATGAATTTTTTTCATAAAAATTCACATAAAAGATTTTGGTTTTGACATTTTTCACCTTTCCATGGTCGAGAAGACTCATTAATCAAGTGAATCGTGCGGTTCGAGATATCGCAATATCTAAAGTCTGAAACGTTTCACATGGTGAAATTAGATTCCACTATGAATTTCTACAATTTGATATCTTCACGAAATTTTCTTTGTTATTATATGTTGCAATGGTATCGAATGGGAGAAATAGTAGGAACTAATTATTAATTACATTTTATTTATAAGTAATTATATTTTGATTACACAAATTGTAAACAAGCAATTATATCTGAAGTGCTGATTATCATGATATAAACACTAGGGTATGTTCAGATACTGTAGGTATCGTGTCAGATACTGCACATTCATAACACTTTTGTCTAAGCTTACGTCCATAGACATAAATAGTATGTCTATATACTTGAGTCATACATACGTCATATGTATATGTAGAGTCGGAACAAGTCAAACGCGATTCAATAACAGAAATTTTTTATTGTTTCAGTAAATAATTAAATTTTGTATAATTTTTTTTTTAATAGAAATTACAATGCAAAAGGATGTAACAATTATTAAGCAAAAATGAAAAAAATTAGAAATTTAATAAATTATTTTTCTTTTCCAAAGAATCCAATACTTTTCAATAAGTGATGTTAAGCGCACGCACACACACACACACACGCGTTATTGTTGTTCAATTTTGCCGCTCAATGTGACATAGCTTGGACAAAGTTTCTGATTGGCGCTGTTGGAAATGTGCACAAGAGCCTTTGTCATTATATCATGATAACTACAAAGTTCAACTTAAAAAAATTGCAGATATCGTATATCATTTATCACTTCAGTATGTAAAAATGTATGGGAATACCCGTATGTTCGTGGAATTTTAGAGTAAGTAATGTTTTGCGACATCACACACATTTATCTTTCTTGATATTAAATATGAAATATCTTGACATTAAGTATGAATATGTTTTTATAGAACGATATTATTTGAAAGAACCAAAGAAATCTGTAATTAGACATTTGTACTATTAAAATCAGACTTTTGTAAATTATTTTACTTATAATATTTAGTCTTATTTACGATGATAAATCTATGATGATTATAGCTTTTATATATATTTAAAGGCTTTTATTTCCTATTGATTATAGATGTGTTTTGTTTCTCTCTCTCTTTCTATCTCGTCTCTCTTTCTCTCGAGATAATTTAATATTATAAAAAATGAATAATTTATATTACACACACAATGTCGTAAAACAATATCAATAAGTATCGACAAATCACTACTTGATTTTTTTACTTGGTAATTATGTATGTATACGATAGAGAGCATCGTTTTGTCGTCGTAATTTTATAATATAGATTGCAAAATATTATTTTTTATTTAGAATAATCTATTGTTAATGTATGCAGATTAATAATGTTGTATTTCCTTTTATAATTATATAACAAAAAACCTTCCTCATTATCGTGAATATATTGTTGATTACTATTAATTTTTAATTATTTATTCTTGAAAAATTCCAACAAGAAGATAAATAGAGAAAGAGAGAGTGAGAGAAAGAGAGGAAGAGAGGAGAGAATAATAAATTACTATAAGAATATATTTTATTAGGTACATATATATATAAATGTTGTGAATTCGTTTCTGCAAAAAATGAATAAAAAAACGGTAGAAAACGGTAAAGTTGTATTTGTACATAAACAGTAAAACAATATATGTTATGATAGAAAATAATATAACACTTTGTGAACCTTATCGATTCTTATATCACTCTGTATAGATTTTTTTAAACAGGATTATTATTATATAGTAAACGATATCACGTCGATCCTCTATATATACGGATATCTCACGATATTTTATTGCAATATCCTAGTTTATTATTTACTCAGTCGTCTTCAGGATTGCACTTAGAAATCTGAAACAATTTAGGACTTTGTCGAGATTAAGTGTGTTGCGATAGTTGTAATAATTGGTAGTTAATCCATTAAAACGCCACTTTTGCCAACTGTTACGTTATAAGTACTAAAGATTTAAAGAAAAAAAATATATAAAAAGACATAAAAAATTAACAACGGAGGAGATACAAGATATATTCAAGCAAATGGACGTTGCAGGAGCTCAGGCACTTTCTACAGCTTTGACCGATAAAGAACATGAGAGTTTGGAAAGTGACAAAGTTAGTGTAATAAAAAACAAATTTAAATTGCGAAAAACAAACACTAATAATGTATATAATTTTTTTTTAATAGACAAGAAAGAAAAATCAAGAAGTATCAGGAGCTGGCAGTTTCGATATAGAAAAAGTGAGACAAATGAGCATAGAAAGTAATAATTGCACAAATGATAATCAGCAAAATATCGGTGATTCTCAAAGCAGTTCCAAAAACAGTGAAGGAAGTGCAACAACATTCATACTGGAACATATCATGCGTACATATCAAGTTTTTGGTTCCAGAAAGTCAAGGAAGGCAGCTAGAAGAATGGCTATTCAGACGATGAAACAAATTGGGTACACAGCAATGGTTGTGACACCAGGAAAGTTTTCGATAAAACATGCTGCTTCAGCACCTTACCATTTATTTTTCACGAGAGTAGAAAATTCCAAAGAGAATCAACAGTTCTCAATAACTTTCTCTGAGATTCTCGACCGTAGTCTTGGAGAAATTGTTAACAGCCTTCATTTAAGTTTTATAGTAAACGTTGGGTGGTTGTATTTGCAGTATTTGTTGGCTGGCCAACGTACCGACATGACAATTCTGTACAAACATAGAATAAACAATGAGAATTTAAGTAAAAACGTTACTGCAATAAGGGTAGAAAACAAGAGCGATTTCTCTAGCCATCATACGAACATGACGATCCTGCAATATAAAGATGGGATTAGAGTGGTTGTCTCTACTGCTGGCTTGTATCCTGATGATTGGGAAAACAGGACACAAGGGTCCGTTAAATACACTTAAATATTTTTTATTGTTAGTCGTATAATCTTTGTCTGAAAACATCTTTTTATTATATCTCCATTAGATTATGGATTTCGCCTCATCTGCCCTATCTAAAAAATGGATTTACAAATCCTGGTGATGGGGAATCTCCAACGGATTTTAAAAGAGATCTCGTGGGATATCTGAGGGAATATGGAGTAAATGAGCAACCAGAGTTGACGCAATGGATATGGGCGGTGCAGAAGGCAGATTTTTCTAAAGTAAACGTGTTTTTCATCGCTTCTGTTCCGGGTTTTCATAAAATTCCCGAAGCTGATTTTTGGGGATATAGGAAATTGGCACACATTTTATCACGTTATGCTACACTGCCACCAGATGCTTCTCAGTGGCCTATAGTCGCACAGAGTTCTGCTGTAGGCTGCTTTGGTTCAACCATCGAAAACTGGTTGTTGAAAAACATAATTTGGTGTATGTCAAAGGAAATTTCCAAAGGTTTAAAGAACCACCCGAAGTTTCAGTTTATTTATCCGTCAATAGAGAATTATAAGCAAAGTTTTGACTATCAATATTTAAGTACCTCCTTGTCATACAATGAAAAAATGCATTCTAAACAACAGTGGCTAGAATCATATTTATAGTAAGTTTACAATCGTTAATTTTTATTCTATATAAATATTTACGCTTACGTTTTTACATCTTAAAAGCAGTCTGTTTTTTCTACAGAATTTTACATTAATTTCTTAATTTTTATAGTCAATGGAAAGCTGAGCGAACAGGACGAGATCGGACGATGCCTGGTATTAAATCCTACACAAGGATTTCGCCTGATTTAAAAAGCATCCCCTGGTTTGTGCTCACCAGCGCAAATCTGAGCAAAGCTGCATGGGGAAAAATCCAACCATCCGGTTACTATATAGGAAACTACGAGGCTGGCGTCGTATTCATACCAAAATTTATCGTAGGCGCTATATATTATTATTTTAATAATTTCTGATGTATTAACGGATATACATATACATATCGATTAATATTAATTAATACATCTCAAATTTATTTGTATTTAGACTGGCACAACTACATTTCCTATTGGGGATGAAGAAGATTCAGCTGTTCCAGTATTTCCGATTCCATACGATCTTCCATTAAGCCAATATAGACCGGACGATAGTCCTTTCGTCAACGAATTTATCAATACCTGTCTAGAACTCTGTGGGAACTAACGGGAACTGCCGTTGAAACTGATAGAAATAGTCAGCACACGTCACTTTTTCTAGAAGTTTTATGCCATTTTCTATATATAGGATGTATAAAAATTGTTAAATGTTGTTATTTTATTTTTAAAATGCATAACTTAGTTGGTTTTTAGTAGAACTATCGGGAACTGTTGCTAAAAGTGCAAATATTACTTTTATTCTCGTACTTTAGAGGAAATCTGACGTGCCAGATTCGCGTAGTTACACACGAACACTTTGTCAAAGTTTATCTGACACTCGGTATATGATATTCATATCTCGCGATATTTTATCGCGATGTTCTAATCTATAGATGAGTATAATACCTTATACTCAGTCGCCTCTAGGATTGCATTTGGAAACCTGGGACAACTTAGGATATCTTCAGGATAAAATGTACAGTGTAAACAATTGTTAATAATTGATAGTTAATTACTAAAACACAATTTTTGTCTATTACTAAAAAATATTTGAAAGAAAAGATAAAAAGTTATAAGAAATTAACAGCCAGCACAGAGGAACATAAATTCAAACAAATGGCTGCAAGAGTTGAAACACTTTCTGAAGCTTTGACTGGTGAAAAACGTAAGAGTTCGAAAAGTAACAAGGTTAGTAAAAATAAGAATAAAAATAAATAAGAAAATAAAAAATTCTAAATATTAAAAAAAAACCATTGTGTGTGTGATATTAAAAATAACAGGCTTTCTATAATATAAGCTATTACTTAAGCTTTAAATCTTAAATTGTAATTAAGACATTGATCAATCATAGTCTATTATTTTTCTTACATTCAACTATGTCAATTTCTTATGGTTTAAAACTTAAAGTTTATACACTTATTGTAGAATGTGTGTAAGATTTTGATTATGAACCTTAAATTGTGAAAGATGTAGTCAATAAATATAAATTTTTTATATTAGGCAAAAAAAAAAAGTTGCGAGACTTCAGAAGCCGGATCTTCTGATATAGAAAGGAATAGACAGAACAGCACAGAAAGTAATAATTGCATAAATGATCAGCAGAATACCGTTGATTTTCAAATTAATTCTAGTAACAATGAGACAGATGCAAGTTTAAGCATATCTGTAATAGAACATCTGGATACGTATCAAGTTTTTGATTCGAAAAAGTCAAGAAAGAAAATTAGATATAAGGCTATTGATATGATGAGACAAATTGGGTATACAGTAATGGTTGTGAAACCGGGAAGATTTGCAACAAAGTATGCTTCTTCAGCACCTTATCATTTATTTTTTACAAGAATCGAAAATTCCAAAGAAACTTATAATCAACAGTTTTCCATAACTTTCCCCGAGATTCTCGACCGTAGTCTTGGAGAAATTGTTAATAGTCTCCATTTAAATTTTATGGTAAACGTCACATGGTTGTATTTGCAATATTTGTTAGCTGGTCAACGTATTAATATGACAATTTTGTACGGCACAAGATTAGATGATGCGAAATTGAGTAACAACATTACCATGATAGAAGTAGACATGCCGAACAAGTTTGGTTGTCATCATACAAAGATCATGATCCTGCAATACAAAGATGATGGAATCAGGGTCGTCGTCTCCACTGCTAACTTATATTCCAACGACTGGGAAAATAGGACACAAGGGTCTACTAAATATATTCTTAGATATTCTTTATTATTAATATGATGTTTATCCATAATAATCTTTTCATTGTGTCTTGATTAGATTGTGGATTTCGCCTCATTTGCCCCGCTTACCAGAATCCGCGCATCCTAATGATGGGGAATCTTTAACGGGTTTTAAGAAGGCTCTGGAGCGATATTTGAGTAAATATGAACTACCGATTTTGACGCAGTGGATACATGCAGTACGGAGAGCGGATTTTTCAGACGTAAATGTGTTTTTGGTCGCTTCTGTCCCTGGATTTCACAAAGGTGCCGATGTCAATTTTTGGGGATGCAAAAGATTGGCGTACATCCTAACACGCTATGTCACATTGCCACCAGATGCTCCTCAGTGGCCTATAGTTGCACAGAGTTCTGCTGTAGGCTCCTTTGGTTCAACAATCGAAAATTGGTTGTTAAAACACATAATTCAATGTATGTCGAAGGGTTTTTCTATGGGTTTAAAGAATGATCCACAGTTCCAATTTATTTACCCATCTATAGAGAATTATAAGCAAAGCTTTGATTTTGAAAAGTTAATTGCTCCCTTGCCGTATAGTTTAAAAATACATTCACAGCAGCAGTGGCTGGAATCATATTTGTAGTAAGTTATCTTTATTTTTATTTAATCTAAATTTTTGTGCTTAACTTTTTTAATCTTAGGGTGGGTTCAGACTCAGACAGAAAAACATAAAGCAGAAAAGCAGCAATCAATTAAAACTTACACTAGTAGTAAACAGTACAGAAAGTCCAAATCAACGACTACCAGTTAGCACGAGTTCCGATTGGCTGCTGCTTTTCCGCTTTATGCTTTTCTGTCTAGGTTTAATCTGAACTCATTCGTTTTTTCTACATCCAGAATATCAATATTTATTTCTTAATTTTTACAGCCAATGGAAAGCTAAACGAACAGGACGAGATCGTGCGATGCCTCATATTAAATGTTACACGAGAATTTCACCCGATTCGAAAAATATTCCCTGGTTTTTGCTTACCAGCGCAAATTTAAGCAAATCCGCATGGGGAACAATCTATCAACATAGTTATTCTATAGGAAACTACGAGGCCGGTGTCATATTTATACCAAAATGTATCGTAAGTAGAGTTGCAAAATTATACTGTCAAATTCAATTTTATAATTACTTACGGTGAAATTACAGTAAAATGGTAATTTGTTGGTTTCTTACATTTTATACATAAATAGACTATATTTTCGTACTTATGTATAATTAATTAAAAAATTATATAATTATTCACATACACACAATATTTTTTTATTTTATTTTTCATATATGTATTATAATATTATATAATATATTTTTTTTTTTAATCTAGTAAAAACTGTCGTTGACAGTCGCTAAAGTAGCAAGCAACTAAAGTTTTTATAAGTTTATAAGATATAAAAAATATAGTTTAAGATTACTGTCACTTTTTGCTTTCAAAATTTTAGTAAAAAATTTATTTGAAGTTTCTCTAGTTACTACATACTTATATAGTTTGTTAATTATTATTATATAAATATGTTAATAGTATCTCAAAAAATGAAAATTTAAATTAAATAAAAGTGTTTTTAAACCTTTTAATTTAATGACTAAATACTTCTATATCAAATTACTTTATTTCTTCAATTATTTGTTTTCAAATTACTTTATTTTTATAATTTTTTAAAATTACCATTTTACTAGTCTTATAAATTACTGACTAATTTACAATAAACTATTATCGTAAAATTTGATCATTTTCATCTCGTAAGCATTATATTATTATTTTAGTATTATTATTTTTATTACCTATGTGGAAATGTATTTAAGGCGTATGTTTTAGTTGATTGATGTTAATTATTACATCTCAAATTGGTTTGTATTTAGACCGGAACTACTACATTCCCTATTGGGGACGAAGAAGATTCAGCCGTTCCAGTGTTTCCGATTCCATATGATCTTCCATTGTGCCCATATGAATCGAGTGACCATCCTTTCGTTGGAGAATTTCTAATCTGACAGAATATAATTTTTCAGTTGATAATGAAAATAAATGATAGCGATGAATGATACAAATCGGAGCATAAGTCAAACATGAGAATGATAATAGTACAAACAAAGAAACGTAAATTGAAACAATGGAACTTAAAAGAAGTGTTTTAAGCTGTAAATGTGTCTTTACGTTTTGCTCTTCCAATTTGCACTTCTTAAATTTAGCTTTCTCTCAATTTTTTCTTACTCCTCTCACTTACGCATTACGCTCCGATTTTTATTTTCGCCTGCAGAAAAGGCATTCAGTTCCATGAGATATAGAGTATTGATCGGAAGAATATTTTCCGATATTATAGTTTAATAAGGTAAAGAATTTCTATCAATATTTTAATCAATTAATTTTTTGTAATTTTTTACTGTCGCGAGGCGACAGAATAGCTGAATGTTGTCTTTCGCGAAGGCAAATGCGACAGTTTTTCATTGGATGTTATTTATATATTGTAATGCAAAGTATTTTCATCAATTATTATTCGATATTTTACCTGAAAAATTTTTGTTTGAACATTTTTTATCTTTTTATCGTTGATTATCATTACCTAAATGAAGTAAATTGTGAGGTTCGAGTTATCTCAAGAATTTAAAGTCCAAAATGTTCCTACAATATTTGTTATTATATTGTAATATCATGCTGAACGGAATTAGCAGAAATGATATAAAATCTAATTATTTTAATCATGTGATTAATAATTTTATTTATAGTTAAATTTATTTCTGATATAATTATAGATAATGCGGCGATCTTATCTGAAGCGCTAATTACGAAGTTGTAGCGCTAAGCAGTTGTAGATATCGCGTGTTGCTTATCACTACAGTGCATAAAAATGTATAGGAATACTTGAACATTACGTATGTTTGTGGACATCTAGGATGTGTAACGTTTTAATGGCTAAACCATTTATTGCTTTCTTGGCATGAGTCATGAAACGTAGAATGTTGTGTGATTAAGTTTACATACCGACCGTGTTTATTTAAAAGAAATAAAGAAATTCAGAATTAGATATTCGTACTGTCAAAATCAAATTTCTTATGTAAGTTATTTCAGTTATAACAATCAAACTCATTCATGATAATATATTCTATAAGTAATTATGACTATAGTTTGTTATCTGTTAAGTCTCTGGATTTGCAGTATTAAACATATTTATTTAATATTCCAGAAAAGAAACATTGTTCTTTTGTAAATAAATGTTACAATTGTCATGTTAAATATTATTTTATATATGTATCATTTTATATATATGTATTTATTACTATTAAATTAATAATGTAATTGATTATACTTATGAGACACGTAATTTTCAATTACAAATTGAAAAATTAAAAACGTTAATTTTTTTGGCTCATATATATAGTATACATATTGTATTATAATAAAAAAAAAATACATTTTGAAATTAATTTTTTTTGTTGAACAATGGGATCCACTTCGCAATTTTTCAAGTAGTTTTAATATACAATAAATGTTTTTGTCCTGGTAGTTTTTCGTTTTCTGGTTTTGTTTCAATTTTTAATACATTATCTTAATAGCTTCAACAGATAACACATTAGTTCTTTGTTAGGAACTCTAATTAAATCAACACTTAAAACTTTGACTTATTATTTATAAATTTGATAAAGAAGAAAATCGATATGTCATTCTATTTTTCTCTCTACGCTTGCTTTTTATAGTATAATATATAAGACTTTGTACTGCAATATTGCGTCAAGAAATTGTTTCAACGCTATGTAAAAATAATATTAAATAATGCGTTTGTATATATAGGAATTGATTTTAAAGCAATTTTCATATGTAAGATAAAATTTTAAATATGTAAGACGAGAATTAAAAAATTTTTGACATGTATGTAACGTCCGGCCGCCAAAACAACAGCTGACAAGCCGGCTAGAGCCGAAGGGCGCGACAGAGATGATAAGAGCTCAGCGCGTACTATCCATGTCGCAAACATACGACTTCCGAATTCCTAAGCCACGTGCTTTAAGCATGAATTTCTTTTAGCATTTTACATGCCCAATTAATTAATAATTATTTGATCTCTAATTAAATTCAGTATAATCGTCTAAAGCAAACTCACGCACAAGTTGCTAATTTACAACTTATGTAAATATATATATGCATAAGTATATTATACCTTCTTACAAAATTATTAATTATAACGTAATCACAATTAACATCTAGCAGGAAATAGCGAATTATGCTACGCATTAATGCTTCTGTAAATAAGAACAATTGTACTAATATATGTATAACGTGCGCAGCTAAGAACGGCCGCGATGCCGCATATGCCGGAACACGGTCATAAAAGCTCCGAATGCGAAAGCGTGCATATGGATGCATTCTGAGCGCGGGCGATGGTACCATAGCGAAGGTGGGCGGCTCCGAAGAGCACCCTTAATATTAAGTACAAAGATATAATTAGAAATATACATATTATTAGTAATTATATGTCGCCGAAATTTCCAGAATAATGCTCGCCACGGTTATCTCACGTGATAGCAATACTCCCTTTGCCCCTAGACGTCACCCCTTGACGACTATAAAAGGCGATCCTTCGCAGGATTTCACGTATTATTTCCTCTCTAGCGTTCGCCGTTAACACTAGACCAGAGCACGGTAAAACGAATCTTACGAGCAAGCTTCTAAAGCAATTTAAAAGGTAGAGTAACCTTCCGCGAATAATTATTAAATACTTATTGTAAACCAGTCATACGTTTAACTTTTGTAATAAAATATTAATTGAGCACAAATCTTGTGAAATCATTTCATATCATACGAGCACACCAGAGCTGGCAACGGGAAGCATCCACCCCTACCCCTCTCCCCATCGTAATGCGCTCACTCCTTGTGCGCTCAAACACGACTCTTTCTGTTACTCTCTCTCTCTTTTACTAGCTCTCTTCGTGTAATGCGCTCACTCCTTATGCGCTTAAACACGACTCTTTCTCTTTTTCTCGTTCTTATCCACAACTTCCATTCTAACAATCTAACTTCCCACAACCTAAACGTTTCTGTGCCAACCTCTGGGCGACCTTACACGACAATATGCAAACACATTTATAGTCCAAATAAATCCATTCGAAATGTATATAATTAAAGTCTTTATCATTCATTTACAATTCCTTGCTTCTCCGTAGATGGGCAAAAATAAAAAAAGAAAACGCAGTAGGCGAGGCGGCGTCAAACGACAGCTGAGGCGTTTGGCAGCGCAGTTCCACCGACACGGGGACTTCAACTCCGCCCGCGCCGTCTTCGAAAAGTTTCCCTTTCACCCACCTCCTCCTACTTCCCTTCCACCTCCTCCTCCTCCTCCTCCTCTTCCTCCTCTTCCACTTCCTCCTCCTCAACAACAGCTTCCTCATCCTCCTCAACTTCCCAAAAAGCCCTCTTCTCCGCCCCTCCAGGACCTACCAGGCCCACAAGAGTCTATTGCCCACCAAAGGCCACTAACGGGCGAACTCTCTCGCGAGTCGTAAAAATTGAGAGAGTAAATCTAAATATCAAAGTAGAAAAATAATAATAATAGAATAAATATATACATACCATATATCCATTTATACTAAAATTAAAATACGTTTAAACTACTTTCACAGGCTTATTATTTTCTTTACCCTTCGTCTCCCTTCCTCTCGAGCTCTGAATGATGATTTCCTCGCATTCAGGTGAATTTTCTTCACCGATCGGGAACTGACAGAGTCTCGAAAAAAGAGAGGAAATAGAAAAAGAAGCAAAATGGGTACGAGCCAAGGCTCTAGCTCACGCGCCTTTTCAACATAGCGCAGAGATTAAAAACGCGAAAAATACCGTGCGTCGTCGCCCGAACGCGACAAAGTATAACACTTAGGATAACCTGTTGTAAAAAGATTGAAATGTTTGTTTCGTAATTTTTGTTATTGTTTCATAATAAATCTCGTCAATTATTTAGCATAAATATCTTGCTCGACTTCTATAAGCTTTTTATTTTATACATTTTATATTTGGATTCTATTCCTTGGAGTCTCTGTTACTAAACTATTATTCAATTTTAATAAATGTAACACATACCTACATACAATATATTTTCTTATCAATTATAGTACTAATACGATTTACTTGTTAAAAAGATATCTCTCGTATATATGTATACATTTACTATGTAGTAAACAATGCAAGCGCGAAGAGAGCGCTCATTGAATGCTCGGTGAGCTTTCGCACCTTTTTGGTCTATATTTTTGAATATATACGAAATATACTAATCAGACGCAAGAGCTCATTAAGTCGCCAATGAATGGATGTAGTATTGAATGCACCTAGACTTAGAAAAAGCATGCTAGGTCTCCGTTCTCTTTTTTGTTGCAGTCTTACTATTTGCTGACATCAACGAGACGTTCTATTTCAATGAGTTGTCTTTTTTCAAATTCAAGCGAAAACTTTATCTGTTGTATTATACTATATTATTTGTTGTGATTTTCCGGGGATTAAGAGTGTTGTAAATAAAGCTTCTTTTATCTTCTAATCTGTGTGTTTACTCGCTCGATTGCGGAAGTGTTGTGCGCGCGAAATATGCAGTCAAGTCGGAAGCGTGACTGGGCGCGTTCAAGCCGAATAAAGTTGCTCGCTTGCTCGCCGAGCGATTGAATGTGATTGATTGAATCTACAAGGAACAATCAATTATATTCATTAGCTCGGCGAGCAGATTAGCGATTTTGTCTTGAACACGCCCAATATTGCGTCGAAAGCTTTCATCACTCGTTATCATTCGTCATATAGTGTGCATCAAAATCTCTTGCCATTACAGTATATCCGAAAGACAAGACAGCAGGATTGGGTAAGTAAATATTTTTATTAAATTAAATTAAATTAAAGTTAATGGCTTATAAAATTAATAAAATTAAGTTAAAAATTGAAGGAATAAAAAGTTAACTTTAACTGAAGCTAAGTTAAGATTAAATTAACTTCAATTTAAAAAAAGTTAATTTTGAAAACATTATTTTGAAGACCAGAATGTAACTTTTTTTACAATGTGTGTGTGTGTGTGTGTGTGTAATTTTTAAAATTATTTTGAATAACAATTACAAATATACATTTTATAGATAAATTTAATCTTTTTATTCACATATAAGTTATATGATATAATATATTATATTATAAAATACAAAATAATATAAAGAAAAACGGTTTAAATCGAGCGGAGGTTTTTAACAAAACAATAAGAAACAATGATATTTCATTTTTAAAAATGAAAAGTAAAAAATAGATTAATTATGATAGCAAATGATAAGATTTTTTATAAATTATATCGATTTCTATTATTTTGTTTCAATTTGTTAATAGAGTTATTATACAGCACTTGATATCACAAAGATATCCTATCTTCAAGATATCTAGTAATGTCTTATTGGAATATCTTCGGTATTATTTATTGAGTCGTCATTAGGATTGCATTTGAAAACATTGTCTAGGATAATTTGAATTGCGCTATGTGTGTAGTTATCGATAACTAGTGGTTTATTTTCTAAGACGTAAATCTTTGTTTACCGCTATCAAGTATTAAAAATACTAGAAGTAAGAAGATTTGATTTAAAAAGTAAAGAGACATATGAAAGTAAGAAGGAGTGAAACTAAACTCAAATAAATAGATACAGAAGTTCAGGCCCTTCCAACAGTCTTCACCGGCAAAGCAATTCGCAAAAAAAAAAAAGGCATCGAAGTTAGTGAAATTAAAAATAAGTTTGTAAACTTTAAGTTGTGAAAAATGAGAACAATAAATATAAACTTATTTAATAGGCAAAAGAGAAAAATCAAAAGATATCAGGATCCGATTCTTAACTATTACGAAGAAGATGAGACAGAAAATGAACATAAAGAACGATACTCGCAAAAATAATCAGCAGAATATCAGCAACCATCGAAGCAGTTGTAGAATTAAAAGTTCAGGAACATCTATAAACATGAGTTCCATCATGAATATATTTCAAGCTTGTAAAACGCAAAAATTAAGAAAGAAAATTAGTAAGAAGGCCATTAAGATGATGAGACAATTGGGCCACACGATCGTGCAACCGGGAGAGTTTGCCATAAAATATGCTTATTCAGCACCATATTATTTATTTCTGACGAGAATTGAAAATTCCAAGGAGACTTATAAACAAGATTTCTCTATAACTTTCCCCGAGATTCTCGACTGTAGTCTTGGAGAAATTGTTAACAGCCTTCATTTAAATTTTACCGTAGATATCGAATGGCTATGTTGGCAGTATTTATTGGCTGGCCAACGTACTGACATGACGATTCTGTACAGCGACAGAATATATTATCAGAAAAAATTAATTAACAATATTACTGTAGTAAAAGTAAACATAGAAACCGAGTTTAGTTGTCATCATACCAAGATGATGATCCTGCAATACAAAGATGATGGAATTAGAGTGATTGTCTCCACTGCCAACTTGCGTTCTATCGACTGGGAAAACATGACACAAGGGTCTGCTAAATATTCTTAAACATTTTCTGTTGTTAGTGATGTTTGTCTATGAATATTTTTTATTGTGTTTTCACCAGATTGTGGATTTCGCCTCATCTGCCTCGGTTACTAGAATCCGCAAATCCCAGTGACGGGGAATCTCTAACGGGTTTTAAAAAAGATCTCGTGCGATATCTGAATAAATATGGAGTAAATGAGCAACCGGTGTTGATGGAGTGGATATCAGTAGTGCAAAAGGCGGATTTTTCTGAAGTAAATGTGTTTTTCATCGCTTCTGTTCCTGGGATTTATAAAAAGAACGAAGCCAATTTTTGGGGACACAAGAAATTGGCGCACGTTCTATCGTGTCATGTGACATTGCCATCGGATGTTTTTCCGTGGCCTATAGTTGCACAAAGTTCTTGCATAGGTAAACTTGGTTCTAATTTTGAAAGTTGGTTGTTGAAAGATATAATTTCGTGTATGTCAAGGGAGACTATTAACAATACAAAGGGTGATCTGGAATTCAAATTTATTTATCCATCAATTCAGAATTACAAGCAGAGCTTTAGTTATCAAAATTTATCTTGGTGCTCGCCTTACAGTCAAGAAAAGCATTCTAAGCAGCAGTGGTTAGATTTATATTTGCAGTAAGCTACAATTGTTTAATTTATTTTGTTCAAATATTCATGTCTTGTCTAGACGTGATCTATTTTTTCTATAAAATTTTATATTTATTTTTATAGTCAATGGAAAGCTGAGCGAACAGAACGAGATCGTGCGATGCCTCATATTAAATCATATACGAGGATTTCGTCTGATTTAAAAAGCATCCCCTGGTTTGTGCTCACCAGCGCTAATCTGAGCAAAGCCGCATGGGGAAAGATCCAATCATCCGGTTACTATATAGGAAACTACGAGGCTGGCGTTGTATTCGTACCAAAATTTATCGTAGGCACTATATATTATTATTTTAATGATTTCTGATGTATTAACGGATATACATATACATATTATGAAAATGCGTTTAAGGCATATGTTTTAGTCGATTAATATTAATTAATACATCTCAAACTTATTCGTGTTTAGACTGGCACAACTACATTTCCTATTGAGAATAAAGATTCAGTCGTTCCAGTATTTCCGATTCCATACGATCTTCCATTAAGCCAATATGAATCAAATGATGGTCCTTTTGTTGTAGAATTTTGCAATTCTCTTCGCTGGACTAGATGGATGCGTTCAACAGAAAAAGTAATTTTTTAATTATTGTAAGATTTTTCAGTATGATTGGTTTTACTCTTAACTCCTACTGGATCTAAATGTATAAGCCAATCATAATTTTGGAAAAATTTGGTTATTTTTGATTAATATTTTTTCTGAGTAAGGCAATACAATTTCAACTACATGGTAGAATTCTATAAACAAATTAAGATCGATTACGAATCTAATTTCAAGTTTCCAAGTCCTAGTTTGACATTCTAATCTCATTATAAGGAGCTATAGGATATTATTATAGTAAAGGATACACCAAATAGGAAGAAACTAAATTTAAACCTCGAAAAGTGGAAAATCTTATTTTGTTCAAAATTATAGCCTATTCGATATTGTATTATCTTATTTTATATTTTATCAATTTGCTGTATAGAGAGAAAAAATTTAATTATATATTTATTTTGATTAAAGAAATTTTTAATATTTAAATCGCGTGTTTGACTTCTAGTAACATTCAAAAAGTAATTTGGTTTTCTTAAAAAAAAAAACTCAATAATAATACACTTCAAAATATTAATGTTTTATATTTAACAAAGAATGTATAATTATCAGATTAGACTTATTTTTGTATTCAATTTTGTAACAATGTATTATTTAAAAAATATTACATTATTACGAAAGAAATGTTGATTGTTCTAGATATTTGTTGAAGAAAAGTGTACAGATCAAATGGAAGCATCGGATGAAGAAGAAACTCAGGAAAGTAATGATTTTTCCAAGAAAAATAAAATTTCTAATAATTTGTCTAAAAAAACATCCTCGAAAAGAATAAAATTAGAAAATCAATGTTTAGAGGGAACATTTCAAAATTCAGAAACTTATGCAGTAGCTTTAAAAAGCAAACAGAACGATAAAATAGAAGATTTTGGAAATTTTATTTCGCAAAAGTTAAGAAGTTACGATGAATTAACACAAAATATTATTAAAAATGAAATTGTAACCATATTTTTAAATGTCGATAGAAACATTAACAATGTTCCATATGAACTTGTTTCAAATGTTGATACTCTACTAGAAAAAACAGATATATAACTTTTTATATTTTCTCGCAAAATACAATTTCAGAACCTTCTATTTCGAAGTTTATATTATCAAATGCAACACAGCATTCTTCCATTAATGTTATTATGTTAGATGATCGACATTCTTAGTGAACTAAAACATAACTGTAATACAACTTATTTAGTGAGCAACATGGAAAGAACAATGATATATCTTATGAAAACAATATGTTACATAATTTTAAGGATACTTTAAAAGGACACAAATATGTTTCTCCGTTACATTATATATATAATTATAATAATTATTAAAAAATGTAATCTAATATATCATATTTAAAAAAACTGATAAAAGCGAATAAAAATGAATACAATTGATATTCAAATTTAAACACTATATGTATTCAAATACATCCGTTTGTTTCCAATAGGAGGAAAGTTTTATTTAATTCTATTAATTCAATTATTTAGTTGTAGTCGAACTTTCCGAAATTACGTATTCAATGTCTATTCGATTCAATACAATTTTCGGGGAATTCTCATACCGGTTTGTACTTTTTTGCATTTATTTGTGTTTTTCCTTTTATTCTAGAAAAGGAATTTTTATTCCGTAGGAAAACGATCAAATAGCATGAGAAATACGAAATAAGCGTTCCATCGGTAACTCCAGTCGGTAAAATCTTCTTAACATGAAACACAGCCGGAACTGTTTAATCGTAATACTATTATTATGATTTAATTTATTAATATTGTTAAATATATTGTTACGTGCTAGTAATAAATACTATGTCAAAATTAACTGAACAGTTATTAATATTTAAAAAAAAAATTTCTGCATTTATTTTTGTAAATATATACCTGTATAATTATAGATGATAAATTTTATGCAAGATTTCGTTATATTATTTCATAAGCGTTATTCTATTAGAATACACGAACCTTGGCTTTATTTAATTAATTATATTTCTGATATGAGTAGGTATATTATAGGTCCATATAAATTATAGATAACGATTTTATCTGCAGTACCGAATCCGGCTATAAAGTTTCAGTTTCAAAGTAATTGTAGATGGCGTATTGCTTCAGTTCGTTTTAGATTAGTTTCTCTAGTCCGTTTGTAGAGTTCTCTTCTAGGATGAGTAACGTTTTATGAAATCATTTATTGTTTTCTTGTCAAATATGGAATGCCATATGATTACGTTTACATAATATAATTTGAAAGATATAAGGAAATTCAGAGTTAGACATTCGTGACTGACGTCAAGCATCAACGTTTCCTGTGTAAATTTCTTGGTTTAATCTTAACTATAACGATGAATTCTATAGGTAATGATGATATTTATAGACCTGGCACAAGATTTTGGAATATTTTATTTATGTATTTTTTTGATTTTTGCAGAAAAGAAACTTTGCCCTTTTATGGAGAAATGTTACCGAAAAAATCCGATTCACTTCGGTGAAATGTCACATCCTCATTGTAACTATTTGTATATTTTTTAATATTAATTTTATAATATGTAATCATATTATTATCGAATATTTTAATAATTGTCACTTTAATTTTAGTGGAAGAGCTACTGGTAGATCAGTTGGATGGCACAATAGAAATACCAGAAGTGCTCCATTTTGCATGTAATGATCGTTCACAATTGTTAGATCAATTGAAAGTATTGCAAATTGTGCTTAGAAGAGAGAGAAACAAAAATAAGGACAATCAGTCTGGAATTGGTAATTCATCTTCTAAAGCACCATCTTCTTCTACTACTAATGTATCAAGCACTAAAGAAGATTTGAAGGGTAAAGTAGAAAGACATAAAAAAGCTACAGTGCAAAAGAGGCAAGATAAACTTAAGCAGATGGATGCAGAAGCTCAGGCACTCTCTGAAGCTTTGATCAGAGAAGAATGTGAGAACCATTTGGAAATCAAGGTTAGTGAAATTTAGAATAAATTTGTGAATTTTAAATTATAAAAAGTAAATAAGTAAACTTATTTATTAGACAAAAAAGAGGAATATGGAGGCATCAGAAGTTGGTTCTTCTGTTACAAAAAAAATGAAACAGATGAGCATAGAAAGCAGCAATTGCACTAAAGATAGTCAGCAGAATATTAGTGACTCTCAAAGCAGTTCTAAAAGTAATGAACAAAGTTCAGGAATATCTGTCATGGATATGTATCAATCTTGTAATTCTGAAAAATCAAGGAAGGAAATTAGGAAGAAGGCTATTCAGATGATGAGACAATCTGGGTATACAGTGTCTGTTGTAGAACCAGGAGAGTTTGCAGTAAAATTTGCCTTTTCAGCCCCTTACCACTTATTCTTCACGAGAGTTGAAAATTCAAAAGAGACTTATAATCAACAGTTTTCCATAACTTTCCCCGAGATTCTCGACCATAGTCTTGGAGAAATTGTTAACAGTCTTCATTTAAATTTTATGGTAGATGTTGGATGGTTGTGCTTGCAGTATTTGTTAGCTGGTCAATGTACTGACATGATGATTCTGTATGGTGATAGAATAGATCATGAGAAATTGAAGAACAACATTACCATGATAGAAGTAGACATGCCTACCAAGTTTGGTTGTCATCATACGAAGATTATGATCCTGCAATATAAAGATGATGGGATCAGGGTGATTGTCTCTACTGCTAACTTGTATTCTGACGACTGGGAAAACAGGACACAAGGGTCTACTAAATATTTTTAGATATTCTTTATTATTGATATGATGTTTGTCCATAATGATCTTTTCATTGTGTCTTGATTAGATTGTGGATCTCGCCTCATCTGCGTCGGCTATCAGAATCTGCAAATCCCAATGATGGGGAATCTCCAACAGGATTTAAAAAGGATCTCGAGCGATATTTGAATAAATACAGACATCCGGCATTGACGCAGTGGATATGTGCGGTACGGAGGGCTGATTTTTCGGATGTGAATGTGTTTCTTGTTGCTTCTGTTCCTGGGACTCATAAAGATAACGAAGCCGATTCTTGGGGATATAAGAAGTTGGCACATGTCTTATCGCGTTATGCCACATTGCCACCAGATGCTCCTCAGTGGCCTATAGTTGCACAGAGTTCCAGCATAGGCAGCCTTGGTCCAAATTTCGAAAGCTGGTTATCGAAAGATATAATTCCGTGTATGTCAAGGGAGACTACAAAAGGTTTAAAGAGTCATCCGCACTTTCAATTTATTTATCCTTCGATAGAGAATTACAAGCAAAGCTTTGATTGTCGAAATGCATCGTGCTGCTTGCCGTATAGTGCAAAAGTACATTCTAAGCAACAGTGGATAGAATCATACTTATAGTAAGTTGCAATTGTTTTATTGTCACTTTATTCTTCTTCTTAGAAGTGATTTTTTTCCTAGAATTTTTTTCATAGAATTTGATATTTATAGCCAATGGAAAGCTAAGCGAACAGGACGAGATCGTGCGATGCCTCATATTAAATCCTACACAAGAATTTCGCCCGATTTGAAAAACATTTCTTGGTTTGTACTCACCAGTGCGAACCTAAGCAAAGCTGCATGGGGAGTCCAACGAAATAATCATTACATAATGAGCTATGAAGCAGGCGTTATATTCATACCAAAACTTATTGTAAGCAACGTATTATTATTTAATAGTTTATAACATGTTAGATGTGTTATGAATATGTATTACAGAAATGTACTAAAGACGCATATTTTAATCGATTAATATTAATTATTACATCTGAACGTCGTTTGTATTCAGACTGGGACAACG
The DNA here is from genome assembly GCF_001594065.2 of Cyphomyrmex costatus. Classification (NCBI taxonomy): domain Eukaryota; kingdom Metazoa; phylum Arthropoda; class Insecta; order Hymenoptera; family Formicidae; genus Cyphomyrmex; species Cyphomyrmex costatus. The sequence goes on along the minus strand of NW_017279267.1, from coordinate 35,457 downwards.
ACGTTTCCTATTGAAGACGAAGAGGATCCAGCCGTTCCGGTATTTCCGATTCCATACGATCTTCCATTGTGTCGATATGAATCGAGTGACAGTCCTTTCGTCTGCGAATTTCTGAGTTCTTTGGGCAGAATGTAATTTTTCAGCTGATGATATTAATCTCATGAAAGTCCTCTTTTTCGTTTTTTTTTTCAATGAAGTAATATTTTGCATGTTTATTTTGCTGTGTTTGTATATTTATTTATATATGTATTTTTACAAAATAATGAAGTATTAAATGCCAATTTTTTGTAAACCTTTCCTTTGAAACTTTTAGAAGCGAATAGGAAAAGCAATAGTTTACTTTAATTTATAGAATTCACAACTTTGATCACAGATATTAGAAATTAGGTGTCGATTTAGCTACTTCATAATTTTTATTATTTATATCTATAGATGTTATTTTTAATGATTCGATACTTAATCGAGAAATATATATGATATAGGATTATTTATATACGGGAGAAAAAACAAGGAAGTAATAAATTGTTAGAGAATTCTCGTATAGCGCCTGACTTTTTCCTCAGTCTTGATTTCGCGACGAATTCGTGTCCGTCGCTTTGGACGCGTTTTCCATAAAACATCAGCACGAAAGCGCTTCCTCAATGCGAGAACCGAAACGTAATATTAGCGTTGTCCGTACATGCTTAGCCTTCAAATGGCTGCTAATCAAATCATGATATATATATATA
>NW_017279267.1:0-34651 GCF_001594065.2 Cyphomyrmex costatus | reverse complement strand
TATATATATATATACATGTTACTGCCATGTAATTCCATTGTTCTCCACATTCAATTTCAGAACGTATCTTCTTATCTTCTGTAGTATTAACGCATTCACTATGAAACAATGCAAACATCACTTCCCTCGGCAAACAAGGAACGGCGAACGATTCCGCAAAGCTTTGCATTTCATCGATAATATTGCCTATAGCGATAATCTTGCTACATCGAACTTTTTAAGGATATTGACATAGAAGCGCCATTAAAGTTAACGATGAATATAGCTGACAGATATATATAATTTTTAAATAATAAATTTAATAATTTATTGTATATAAAACTAATATAATAATTGTTTTTAATAGAAAATTTAACGATTTTTTTATCCATATAATACATGAGTTTAATCATAAATTCATTTATTCATGAAAATCAATTAAGGCTTATTTACTTACTATGATATTTCAGGTTTTGACATAAAAAAAAAATTACACAAAAATTCTTGTAAAATGTATTACCACTTATTAGAAAATATAAAAATTCCAGCTTTTATATTTGGTGTGAATAGAAATTATATTAAAATATATATTTTTAAATAAAATATTTATAACTTATATAGAATACGTTTATAAAATGTACCAAAAACACTCTATACTCCGATAATCAATAAATATAATCATATTTTAAATTGAATCACACCAATCAGAAACAATAAGCTAATGTGAATGCTGTTTAATTGAAATAAATAAATAAATAGATTTTATTTTATTTTGAAGTAAAAGAAAACTTTTATTTCAGAATATTTTACACAAGCTTTTTCTATTAAATGCAAATATTGTTTTACTAAAAACATTTTTATTTTAATATATTTTGCAAGAATTTTTATTTTGTTTTTTTTAACGTTGTTAAAGTTCTTTAGTGAGTGCTCAGGAGTTTTAAAGAGAATTTGAAACAACATAAATATTTATAGAAAATTCAATGAGTCTATTATTAAAACATGAATGTTCTGATGATATTTGTTTAATTTTTTTATAATCCTTATATTATGTATGTAATTATTATTGGCGCGATTATCGGTGAGCAAATCCAGGCAGCATGATATCACCCCTTTTAATTAAAGACTTCGATTTAACTTTTTTATTTTATTCATGGCTTATGGGATCAGTCATATATTAAAACTTGTTAACCATGACGTTTCCTGAGCCGCTGTAAACCTCCCACCCGAAGAACCGGACTTCCTAGTTGGATGTCCTCGGCGCAGATGCGGCTTTTGGGAAGGGACATCTCTCGGTGCCGGCAACGGCCGCCAGTCGAGGACGTCAAGCATCAGTGCATGAGATGTCATCGGAAGGATAAGACCTCACCACCGGACATGTGCGCGTTCCGGTGTGCGAATCTTTACTCCGCGTATTCCTCTGTTTGATACCGGGCTTTGTCTTCGGAAGATCTTATCGGTGGACCAGCGCACTCTTCGTACAATTTACCGAAGGTTCATCGGAGATCTTGTAAGTGTTAATCAAATAAGACACGTCGAGGAAAGTGACATTGTGCGTATTACATAAAAAAGAAAAAAAAACGGATTTCGTATGTAGACGCTAAATTTTTGGGAAGATAACAATACAATTGCGGCACGATGGGTCAGGGAGAACGTGTCCCGCCTGATAATGTGACGGTAAACGCGAAAGTATCGAAAGCGAGCTCTATGCGGTGCAAAAGTCTATTACTTCATTTTGTTCGATTTTTTGCCGATTCGTTTGCCAGTGGAAACAATCGGTTAGCATACCGACGCTAATCATGTTCGATTTAATTTTCTTTCTCCATTTAAACAAGGTAAACATTACGCATACACGCTGTATGTACTAATGTATTATTTTGAACGAGTCGCCTCTTTTATAAGGCTAGAAATTTTTTAGAAATTTTTTTTAATTTTCTACGATAATGTTACAATTTTACAACAAATGAGTTGTAAGTACAATTAATAATTGGTGGATTAAAAAAAGTTTCATTTATTCGAATAGATTTTATACTCATATAGCATAGGCCTCCAAGAGATTTCCTAAAAACATCCAAAGGGCATTATCCTTACGTCCTAGAGATGTTCCCAGGAGGTCTCTTGTGGAAAAGGTATATTGTGCATGGGCAAAAAATGTAGGAACCGGTTCTCCGGCTCGCGTTTTTCGCTTACCTTCAGATCGGCAAGGTTAAAGCAATACAATAAGACAGATGCAGCATATCTATCAATGTAGAGTATAATAAATTTGGGCTTTTTAATGATAGCTGTTCTAGTATGCTATTATATGTGCAATGTTACATCTGCTTTCTTACCGTAATAGACAAGGCTATAAAGCATCCACAGATTATTTTCTTTCATTTTATCATTAACTTTTTGTTAGGCTACTTTTGGGGAGAGTATACTATTGGCCTTATCACGTCATTCTATCTTTGTTTTACATGTAATAAACGATAAAGATAACATAAGATACAATAGTGCTGATAACACACTCTGTGAACACAACTCATAGATATGTCTGACTAACATTGTTTCTCATTATGCTGATTTTTATCACTCTTTGAAGTTTTTTAATTAACAAAACTGTTCTATTAAGTAATTATTAACGTTGTCGGCATTATATTTTATTAATTTATTTTAATACGAATTTTATGGGAGAGATCTGATAGTCAGCTGTCAGTTGTCAATAAAATTATTTATTTAGCGTCGGTGTGTGTCAAGTTGCAATTTTAATATTTATAGTATTTGCAACGCATGCCGTAATAAAATTCGCGCTACAATCGAGAGTATATGATTATGAACGAAAATATTATTAGTCTTGACTGAAATGTATGAAGTATGAATCATTCATAATTGTTAAACCTGTCCAAAAAACCTGACCCTCGGACGCCGGAAATCAAGTCTGAGTCCAGATTTTAATTTTTGTCAATACAAGGCTCGTTAGAATGACATCATAACTCAACATTTTAAGATGAATCTGTGGACGTCGCTGCAACTCGTTTGCGGTCTTTCGAAATGGTGCGAGCGCAACCTGCGTTCTTATTGACGGGACGAGGAACGCTGTCGACCGTCGAGACAAATCGATAAACCGGGTGCGAGTGGTGTTGCGGCGGTGGAAGATATCCAAGAGTCTAGCCACCTCCGACCGGAAAGCGTCTGGCTTGTCGCCGGATTGATTTTTGTGGAGCGGCAACCGCGCGACGCGAGGATGATGATGACTTGTTGGGTCCTGGTCGGGGTCTTCGTAACCATCGTGCTCATTTACGGCCTCATCGAATTTCATTATTTTCTACGCATGTTTATCACCGTCTTCCTTGCGCGTTACTGCAAAAAAAGGGTGCACATTCTTGACGAAACCGTGATTTACGGTATGTGAGAAGTATACTCTAAATTTTAATTGATAGAATCCATTAACATCTCATTAGCATTAGTTTTTGGAAACTATGTTTAGAAAATATTTATTTAATCGCAAAATCTCATAGCATAAATTACGCTATTAATTAAAATTCATTTTATTCTTTAATGTGAACGACTATATGTATAGTAAATACCATAAAATAATTAATTACAGATTTATCTGGTTTTCACGTTGTAATTTTTTTATTAAAGATAATAAGAATTTTTTTTGAAAATATATATACATTTGATTGATATTATGATAATATCAAAAACATAAAACAATATTTTTATATTATATTCGAAATATATGAAATCCTTGCAACTTTGACGATTATTCTAACATAATACTTATAATTAACCATGTCTATAAAATTAGATACGTATAGGTAATTTTGTTCAATCAATAAATTCCAACATATATCACAGCGATTTAACATTAATTAACGAAGTATTAAAAAGTGATTACGTTGAAGAGCCATTACATTATTTTGTTATTACAATAATTTTTACAATTTTAATTATTTTAACATAATGATATAATTAACAATATGTCTACAAAATTGAATATACAGATAATTTAATTCATTTAATAATTTCCAAAAGCAACCACGATAATGTAATATTAATGAATGAATTATTAAAAGGTGATTAAGTAGAAGAGTTACCATATACACGTCGTTTTGTCGTATAATATAATCAGGGTTGGGCATATATTTGAAATATATACTTTCATTTGAAAAATAGTATTTGTAAGACAATTGTATTTTATATTTTTTGTGAATCACATAAAAAGAATTTATATTTTATATATTTTTCATGGAAGCATATAAAAATATTTTATATTTTGTATTTTATTAATAATTACGAAGGAGATTGAAAGTATTTTGCATTTTGTATTTCAAATACTATTCAAATACTTGTATTCAAATACTAAAACTGATAATCTTATTATTTGAATTACAAAATACAAGAAATTTTCAATCTTCCGATTTTAAATACAAAATACAAAATACTTTCATGTGCTTTGCTGAGAAATACGAAATACAAAATACATTAACAAATACTGCATTTTAAATAAAAGTATTTTAAATATGTGCACACAGTCCTGGATATAATCTTTACAATTTTGACTATTTTAACACGACAATTTAATTAACAACATCTATAAAATTAAATACACTAGGAAATGTTGTTCTATCAATAATTTTAAACGACCATTTAATACTAATTAACAAGATGTTAAAAGACAATTACATTGAAGAGTTGTTACATATATCGTTGATCTATATATAATCTAGGAATCCTTACGATTTCGTTCGTTTATCTCCCTGTTATATTAACCTTGACTTATCATATAAGGAATCAGTTGGTTGAAATGTCACAAATCCAGAACGTTGATTGCGTAATAACGCGCTTGAATATTAGGTGCAAAATATTAATCTCAAATTTCTTTCTTATGAGAAAAATTCTTTTTAAATTTACCTTTTTAACAGATAGTTTCGAAGACCTTATTTTCTTAAAAAAAAAAAAAAAAATTACAAATTTTTTTTAATTTGAAAACTTTATTTCTAAAGAGTCACTTTATTAAAAAAAAAATAAACTTTATTGAAAAGTCACTTTGTGACTGTCAGAAGTTACGTGCACTTGCGCATTGATTTCTGAAATTTTTTTACGCAGTATACATGTACATACTTTTAATATAATTTTCAAGTAAAGCACAAATTGTCATAATATCAAAATAATGTCAAAATATCTGCGCTAATTTAATTACTAAAAGTTACTTTTCAATCAACTACAGAATAGTTACTGTTAGATAAAACTCAATGCATTCAGACATACTGAGAAAAATTTTGGTCCAATGAATGATTATTAATTAATGTTCAACTTAATAATGTTGTTTACGTTAATTAAGGTCCAATTATTCATTGATACAATAACTAAATTCATTTATATAATTATATATTCATTCTTGCAATAAATTCTAGTAATAGTTTTATAATCTAAGAATTCATTGGACCAATTTTCATTAATTGTAGGAATATTTTATTGTATTTACGTACAGTTTTGATTCAGTGCATAACATAATAAATCACAAAATTTTTTACACAATACTACATCTCGTCGCGTTGCTTTCTTTAATGTACACTTTATTTGACAATTACTTTATACTGAACTCTATTTTTGTATTCTAATTTGTTTATTAATATTGAGGGGGATCCAAAACATTAGATCGGAACATCTATGTGCAATTGTCGTTTTATATTAATAAAATTTAATTACACAACGTTTACCTTGTATTTGGCTTCGATTGGCAATTTTGTTTATTGATTTTATTGCTGTAGAGTTTTTCTCTTTTTAACTTGTATTATTAAAAAAAAGAACGAAATCAAGATTTGTGAAAAAATAAATAAAATCTAACAATAAGATACAACTATCTAAAATAAAGCATTGAACTTTACATTTGAATGATGTATGGTTTCTGTATGAATCTTAGCATTTGATTTTATTTACGTTTACGTTGCTTATACAATTCATATGTAGCTTTTCAACGAATGCCATAACCGATTAGTCGCATATACCTACATACATACCTACGCAAGTACTCGGCCACAGTTACGCGTCCTTAATTCTTTTAACTTCATCCGAAGTTAAAATCAACCATGTCTTAAAATCATCGTATTCCATTGTATAATGTTATTATGTAACGTAACAATGTCTAATTTCGATCAATTGTACAGAAATATAGTTATTTTATACACAGTTTCAATATGTATGAAACATCAAGGAGAGTTAAATTTCCTGCCTTTCAATGTGAGAAACGTTCGATGTTCAATATACAACGTACATTTAAGCATGTGAATTGTGACCATTCTAACCGTTGGGTTTTAATGTTGTATTTAACAATTCATATTTGTAGCACTCATCGTGATACAAAGCTATAATTATGTCGCATCACATAACATAAACATGTTGTTGTTACGTTTACATAACATGTATCTACATCTTAATTGTTCAACTTTTGTAATCATGAGCAGCAAATGAAGTTACGTGATTCGCAATGTAATAGACTGATTTTTAAATCAGGTTATAAAATTGAATTGCAGTGCATATCTTAATTTGCAGGCATTTGCACTACTAACGACGTGGACGCGCTTTTATATCACATGAATAACGCGAGGTATCTTCGCGAGCTCGATTTTGCGAGGGTTGACTTTTACGAGAGGACCGATCTTTACCGAGAAGTTTGTTCCCAAGGATCAGGTGTTGTCCAAGGAGCTGCCACTATACGTTATAGGCGTTTCATCAAGCCGCTAACGATCTTTAAAATAACATCTAAGGTAATTCAAGAAAATTGAATTTGAGTACATGTAACATTTTTTTCACAGGTAAAGAGGAAAAATACTTACTTACGTAAACACAGGAAAAAACATCGAATCATTAAAAGAGTTCGCAGTACGCATGCTTGTTACAATAATAATTAGTTAAAGAATTTTTTTAATATAAAGAACTACATTTAAAAGGCATGTGCTTTTATCGTTAACGTTTAAATAACTATCATGTTATTGACGTTTGAAAAATCGTCTTGTGCCAAATTTAGATTGTTTTTCTCGAGAATAGCATCTTTTGTACAAAGTATTAGCCGCACACATTACATTGATCTGCCACAAGAGGATTGAGGCGTTGCATATACCGGATGCGAATAGCAAACGCGTCAATAGACGTGTCAGTTATTTTTTTTTTCAAGGCATTCGTGATCCTAAAGTAAATGCCATTTTGATTTCGTAATTGCAATGCACCACGCGATCGTATGACGCATAGTCTCGAAACTTATGATGGTTCTTCTTATGGAGATGTTTGTCCTTAATGTCCTTAACAGACATCAAACTATGTATCAAGATAAATAAATAAATGCATGAATGGCGGCAGTATACATCTACGCAAAGCAAATACAGGCAGGGCCGTATTAAAAAAATTTGTGCCTAAGGGCTTATGTGATTTACAAACGCCTCTCTTTCATCCCAATAACGTCAGCATTTCTAACAATCTCTTTTTTTCCAGTAGTGTTTCATTACCCGTATATGGATTACCCCTATTTTCATTACCGGTATTCACATTACACATTTTATGTTTTATACGAAAGTATTTATACGTAAACTCGATACGAGAAGCGCTTCGCGATCAAAGTAAGATGTTAATTAATACATACACACATATGTATATGTATACATATATTCTTAATTAAATTTATCTCATAATCAGAAATATAACTGCAAAGAACAGATCTATCGCGCGCGAGCGAATACGCAATCTTAAGTAATATATAATTTTGTTAATTTTGTCTTCCAGATTATTTATTGGGATGAGAGGAGTTTTTTCATGGAGCATCGATTTATCACGCCGAGCGATGGTTTTATAAGAGCAATCGCGATTTGCAGACAAAGACTTCTAAACTGTAGTGCCGACACTGTCATTGGTGCTCTATTGAATCGTAGAGTGAAGCATAATGGAAATATTGAAGCAGGTGTAACGCAGGTAGGAACTAATTGCAATTATGTTTATATTTGAAGAACTGCAAGAATTTTAAATGATTTAATTGCTATCAAGACTGTTTATCACAATAGAAAACGTACATGTTGATTAAAATGTTACGTAATGAGCACTTACTCGTACATTGGTTAACAAGGTTTTGGTAATATTGATAAGACTTACACTTTGTGTTACTATGTTAACTCTGTTTTTCATGTCTTATATTCAAAAATTTATAACACATGTTATTTTTGTATAAAGAGATTTGATTTTTGAAAATTAAAAGTATATGGCGAATTTTTGCAATTTTTTATAAACTATTTTATAAAGATATACTATATTTCCTATATATATTTTACAATGCACCAAATAAATTTTATTATATATCTATTTCATTATAAAATAATAAAGTAGATCGTTTACAAAAACTTTGAAAACAGCTTATGTCTGTATTTTGATTAATTAAAATAAAAGTTGGATTTCTCATGTGTAATTTTAAGAAGAAAGGAAAAAAACTTTAAATCCATTTTGCAATATAAAAAGTGAAAGAAAATAAAGCAGTTATTAAAAATTAAATGACGTTTTAACATATATTTTAATAATAACATATTTTAATAACAAAAAGTTGTACGCAGTTTTTATTAATATTTTGTAATAAATAAAAATTTATGTAGAGCCAAAGCACGGCGCGGATATAACAAGTTATGATATTACAACTTATTTTTTTATAACATTCAAACGAAGATTTTTTCGTAACTTGATGCAGGTTGAAGATTGTACGTTTTGATTCATTTTGGAGTCCTTTTTAGCAATATTAATACAGCAAATTACATAATTAAGTTCCTCAGTTATTGAGATTAAGTCACTCATAGGCTGATAGAACTGAAGTGGCATCTGGTCCAATAATTTATAATTAATAAGTAACAGAGCAAAAATTCTAAACGATATCAAATCTTATTGGACCGTGAGAGTTTAAAACCAAATATCGATGAGAACATGCCGTAATGGTCAAGCTGGATCTTGGATGCTTTTAATATATAATTTCGTGTGAATTTATTGCGAAAAATGTTCCGTGTGAAAAATGTTTGCGAGCATACCAGAGATTCGGGTTTGACTCTCGGCCGATATAATAATTTTCGTAATAATTTTCGCAATATAAATTAATTATTTACAGATTTTTAATATGTCATTCATAGATTTTAATATGTTATTCAACATTATTAAGATATAAGATGCTATGAGCATCAAAATTGTTACATTGTTAGTCAATTTAACTCGTAATAGTACTGCGGTAGTTTATTAGAGTTTGCGTTGTAAGTCTGAAAAAAAATTTTCGGCGCGCATTTAAGAATCTACATACGTGATATAAAAATTTTTTAATTAATTGCAAAGCAACTTATCTCAATATACCAACATGTAAAAAAGCTTTAGAAAAATTTTAATTTTTTAAAATTGCGAAAATAATTCAAAAATAATTTTTTATCATTTTTTAAATTATGTGTTATAAATTACTTGCGTGTTTAATTGTCTTTGGAAATTTAACATGTTTTTTTATGATAAAATAAATAATTAATAATACTCTATAAGCCTGATATTCCATAATCGAGAATAAGAATAATTAATATAATAAATTGCAAAGTGAGAGATCATTTCTTCTTATTTCTCTAAGTTAAATAGTATAATGTATCATTAGGTATCTCCTGTGCGACCAGAGATGCCACCTGAAGTGAGTAGGTGGATGGAAAGTAACGAGATATCATCAGCGATGTTGAGACAGGAACCAATCACAATAACGACGCGTTGCTGACAAACGGACGCCGCGACATCCAGCGGCGTTTTGGCACCGATATACACAACCACGACTGTGTAACAAGCGGAATGCAATCTTTATTCTTAATTGCCGGATGATAGATGTTGTTCTAGGGAAATTCCATAACAAGATCGATTAAAGATTCTCGCTACTTGTGTGTGTTTAATTGTCTTTGAGAAGCGGAAATTTAGTGCGGCCTTACAGTAAAATAAATGATTAATAATGACTTACTATAAGCCTGGTATTCTGTAATCGAGGATAAGAATGATTAATATAATTACGGTGACTATGTTTTTCTATTTCTATAGAAACATAGATTGGCCAAATTCTTAGATAAAAGTAAATGATTAGGTATAAGTAAATTCTAAAAGAATTTTTTAAAGAAAAATATAATAATTATTTGTTACTTTTGTATTTTATGATTATACAGCTTTGTGGTAAAAAATATTAGGCATTTAAATTTTTTTTATTTATCTAGACTTCTTTTATATGTGTTGTTTATTTATATATAATTACTGATATTATATACAAATTTAAAGGATACTTAAAACAAAATTTAATTTAATAGCAAATGTCATAAAGTTTAATTAAGTTAAAATTTTAAATAATGGTTAATAAGAGGCCTAGTATTTTTGAATAAAGCTGTATAATAATATTTCCCAGCTAACGCTAAATATTCATAAAAAGTTCGAATCATATTTTTCCAACGTGCTGAATATTCTAAAACAAGAAAACTGAATCGTCACGGAATGCTTGATTTGTAAATGTTGATGAAATGTTCAGATATTGAACATTTCTTATGATAAAAATTGTAAGCGAGCGAACAATAGATATCTTTGTCGACAGAAGGTCGCAACGGAGAGCATTTATTCGTACATAATGATTACCATGGAGAGAATATAAGAAGTGTAGTATTGTTTTTCTTGTGACTTTTCGCCGGATAGCGAATTAATGTGCCTTCAACCTTTCCACTTATGTGACACATAGATTATCAGAACTGTGTGTGTGTGGAGCGACATAAATTAACCATAAAATAAATAATCCTGCCTATACTCTTAAAAAAATTTTAAATAATGAACCGCATTCTATATTTATTTAATTCAAACAAAAAAGAAAAAGTAATAAAAAAATCTACTTTCATTAAAATAATTAAATCAAGGTTTAGGTACGTAGTATTTCGCCTGTGAATAAAATGATGAGCTCCAAAATTGTTCTCCAAGGTGAAAGCACATATAGATGAAATATACGGACATGGAATTTTTAACTAATATTTGAACGTTGTTTATACATTCTATAAGTATTTCGGAATATTCTTGGAATGCTCTTTTTAAGAACCTTTTATGGACTTCTTAGAAATATTTAGCGTTTATGGTTGGGATTATTTACGTTTGATCGTAAAAAATTAATGTAAAATATTGTTTTAAAATGTCAAAGTATTAATTGAAATAGCACATATAGTGCACATTAAGAAAGTTGTGTAACTGCATATATGTAATATTTTTACATTGTAGTAAGAGAAGAGTACCTCAAAATTAGAAACAAGATATATTTTTCCAGGAATGGCAAATAACGTGTCCATCTCTGGATTTTTTATGTACATTAATTTATCGCTGAAATATTACTGTTGTATATAAAAAAATAGAATACTCACTTTTAATATGCTATTAGCAACTATATAGCTGATTAAAAAAAATATATAAAGACTCTTATTAATAAATAAAAATAAAAATATAAGTAAATGGCGTGAAAGAGTCAATAGGTAATTACCTTTCTATTCGTCCACCGCGGTTTACATCTATTGAAAAAATTTGAAGATGGCTCGATCAAGAAACCGAAACATGTAGTTATACTGTTAGACCATAAGGAACATCTAAATGTTAGACCACCTAAACATTGTAAGATTTCTAACGAAGATTATTATTATATATCTATATTTTACATTTAAATATTACTGACTGTTGATTCTTTCACGCTATTTAATTATATTTTTATTGATTAATTATAATAATATATTGTTACATGTTATACATTAAAATTTTTTTCTACAAACTACGTCGATTGTCAATACGGCAGGGATATAACAAATATTAATATTAAATATAATATAATAAACTAAATATTTACATTTACTGTAATAATGAATGCCTGTGTATTTATAACTAGTATATTAGGTGCCTTCACACATTGGAAGAAATATATACCTATCTATTATAAATACGTTATATAATAAACTATAAATACGTACCTTTGATCTTATTTTTTCTAAAGTAATCATGATATTCTACTGAGCTTTTTGCTTACACATAATGACTGAACTTCGTTTTGTAACTGATAGGATATGCGCATACGTAAGCATAATTCGCTGATTAACAAGATCACTGATTTATTAACACCGATGGTAGTCTATGCATTTATATTGAGTACTTTTTAAATAACATCCACAAATCCTATAGTGCTATTCCTGATAAACAACTTACAATTAGTCGAAAAGTCTTTTGTCATTTTGTAATTTTTGTAATATCTTTTTTTTGTTGGTGAACAAAATATCTGAAATTGTTATAAGATAGTTTCAAGATATCTTTTAAGAGTTCTTTTAGAAACATTTCTAAAATATCTCATAAAAACTGATATCTTAACACTGATATCTTAAACACTGATATCTTAAAATTATTGTACGCATCGATTGCATTTATTCGGCAATCTTTAGAAATTAATATTCCATTAAAGGACTTTTTGACTCAGTTTTTTTTATCAGAAATAGCACTATATGATTAGTGGATGTTATTTAAGAAACGTCCTATATATCTGTTAATTTTCTTTATTGCATCTTATCTAACGTTTGATAAAAATTAACAAAATTTTATAGAAAGTAAAGAATGAAATTGTAAAACTTTATTTTTAATTTCTCAACTAGATCTTTATTTATTTAAGATTTACGATTAGTCAGTAAAATAAGGTATTAAAATTTAAATCGTATATATAACAAAAATATATAAAGGTTTTCCTTATTTGTTAGAATTGCCTTTACATACGTTAAAAGATATATTTAAAATTTTAAATAAACAGAGAAAAAACAAATTAAAATGATTTATCCAACGTGATTAATATTTTTCCAACACGATAAACATTTTATATGTTATGCGTGAATATTTATTATAAAGAATTTAAACATTTTTTTATTTACAAATTTCCAATTTTCAATTTTAATTTTGGCTGTAATTTTTCGATCAATCGACGTAACAGAATATTAAAGCGTCTTTCTTTAACGCTTATGAAACCGGTTTTTCGAAGACCACCGACAACCAACAAGTCAGAGTCATAAGCCGACAGTCAGTCTTCCGTTGACTGTGAAAAGGCTTACATCGAGTCAACGTTATTTTCGTGCTGTCAGATAGCGAGAGATACGCTGATAGAAAGCTGACAATGTTGTGTTCTTGTTTCGTGGCGATAATCGCCATCCTTTACATTCTATTCGATGTAAATTATTTTATGAGAATTATCCTCACCATCTTTTGGGGCAGACTTTTCGAGAAGAAGAAGAAACTCTTCGATACGACAACAATTTATGGTAAATTCTTGTTTTAGATTAAAATTACATCGTGCATTCAATAAATTGCTTGTCTTTGTTAATTTGTTTGTGTGAAATCTGTACAACAACTTTATGTGCCTTATCAGATTAGATGAGGCATTTTAATTGCAAAGACATTAAAAAGTAATAATATAAGTGGAAGAACAGAATATTGCGTAAGATGAAAATAACTAAATTTGTTATGTTATCAATACAAGCGTGATGAGGAAGTAAGATTATGAAAAATAAAATAATTTGCTTAGTGTACATAAAATAAAATGTAGATCATGCAAGGTCATAGTATTATTATTATATCTTATATAATATATGTACAGTGATTTGCAAAAGTTTCCGGCAAATGACATTTAGTACTCTAATTTATAAAAAAGAACCGGATAAAATTTTAATCATTGTAATCGAGTGTTAGTGCAAGATGTGGGTAACGAAATTTTGTATTAACATTCAATAATGATTAAACTTTTATCAGGCTTTTCTTTTTTTGTAAATTAGAGTACAAAATGTCACTTACCAAAAACTTTTGCGCGCTACTCATATCAAAAAATAAGATTTGCGTTTTTAAATATTTTACAATAAAAACACATACAAACTTTTGTAAAGACTACGTACACAACCTCGTGTACAATTGTTTTCGACACACCACATGTTCATAATTTATTATAATTGATGTACACTTATTTATTTATGATATTTTTATGTTTTCAAATGTATTCAGCTGCATTATCATGTAAACGTATCTAGCTACATTATGTAGGTCGGCAAATAACTGTACAGAATAGTACACTAGTACATCGGCATATTTCTTCACTTTGTGGAACATCGTATTCGTTTTTACAAATGCTTTTAACAGTTACATACACATAGATTGCTTCTTGTGATAACTGTTGCAAACTCCAAGAGTTTATTTCTTTATGTAACTTTTATCCTTTGGATAGAACATTTTATAGAATTTTTCATGTAACTTTTAAGAATATTTATAAATATAAATTTCAAAATATTTGTGTATAATTTTTTTTTTTAATTTCTTAAGTTTTTTGTACGAATTAGAACGTTTCCCAGAAATGCTGAGTCTACTTTTTTTAAGATAATTCTTTATAACATATTCTTTATACATAAGTTCTAAAAGAATGTCAGATTTCTAATTTTTCTCATAATATTTCGTAAAATTTAAAGAAGTTTAAGATATTTATCTTTTAGAAATCTGCATAAAATATAAAAAATTTTTAAGACTGTTATGAGACGTAAGAATTTTTTTCACTTCAAGTAAAATTTATTTAAGTTGAGCGCAAATCAGATAAATGTGATTAACTATTAAAAATATAAATATTCAAAAGATAAATATTTATACAACATTTAGACATATGTAAACAAGTATAGAATGAGATATTCCACATCAAACTGAGCACCTTTGAGAGAGAAACATTGTAATTTTTATTTTTTATTTTTCTTTTAATTTGCTGGCATTCTACAAATAACAATGTAAGACGTGTTCTGCAAAAATGTTCGATATTTTTTTGTAAAATTATTTACGCTTGTAAATTGCAGAAACTCATAAAAAGCGTCGCTCATGCGAACATTCAAATTATTATTTTGTTGTAATCATTAGTCGTGCAAATAAAAGCTCGATTTTCAAGATATTAAATTGTTCTAATATAAAATTTTCAAGTTGGTGAGTTGATGATGAAAAATGTTAATGTAAACTGTAAACAAATAAAAAATGATTTATTTATATAAAAATGATAAATTAAACATAACCCATCCATAAAACATCTCTTGCTTATTTTTTATACGATCGATTAATAATTTCGGTATAATAATTTAAATGTTTGCATAAACAACGTCTTTTTTATGAAAGTTTGCAATTTGTAAGTATAAGTAACTACACAAAAAAAATCCCAACATGTGTTTTATATTTTTATCTACGCAGAATCTATTAGCAAACTAAGAAAAAAATTTGATGCTTTAAAGGTGTCCAATTTGATATAAAATGTCTCATATTCAGTTTTGAGAACAATCAAACCTGAGAAGCCAAAACTCTTCGGTTATCAGGAAACTTAATCTGTTCTGTTATAATAATAATAATAATAATAATAATAGGAACATCAAATAAATTTCTGTTGTTTTAGGAATTTGCACCACTCAAGATGTTGACTTGGTCTTGAAGCATATGAATAATGCACGATATTTGCGCGAGTTGGATTTTGCGCGTTTTTATTTTTACGATAGATCAGGAATTTACGGTGCTATTGTAAAAAAAGGTGGCGGTGCTGTTCAAGGTGCATCCACAGTACGATATCGTCGTGCGATTCCTATCTTTACACCGTACAAGGTCACGACAAAGGTATGATCAATATATGTACTTTGCTTCTTCTTTTTCTCTTCTGTTTTTTACGCGCGATAATCAAGTTGCTCCAATTTGCCTTATTGCAGCTCATTTACTGGGAGGATAAACACTTTTATATAGAAAACCAGTTCATCAGTCTCACGGACAATTTTATTCGCGCCGTTATATTGAGCAGACAAACTATAACTGGCTTGAAGGTTCCGGTAGAGGAAATAATTGCCGAGATCGAACCGGAAACACGCAGGCCGGAGCCTACCAAAGAGCTTCAATTATGGTTGGAGTCTATGGAAGAATCATCTAAAAATCTGAAGAAACAGAAATAAGAAAATGTTTTGTTTTTAATGCGTATTTTGTGTTTGACAAGTTATTTATTTAATTTTCTGTTAGATCGGTTTTTACGTTATGATTGATTCTTTGTTATATTGCTATACATATACATTTTTATGTAGTCTCAAAAGGTGTTCCACCATTATAATAATTTAGTTTTAGTTTTATATCTTTTTGTGATATATAACATTGTTTTTTAATTATTTTAGTCAGAACATTATTTTTAAATTAGAAATGATAAAAATGTATTACACACCTTGGCACTAATTATGGTACATTGTCGAGTAGAGAATTTAATTTAGATTGATATATTATTAAAAGATGTTCCTTAATTTGCTTTACAATTAGAAAGAACTAAATTTATAATAAATTTCACTAAAAATATTTTGTATCATTATAATATTGATAATCTTATGAATACAATAATTTGAATAATTACAGGGCATTTCATAATTAAAAATATTTATCTCGCGCTTAAACAACTAAAGTTCCTAATTTTGTTAAAATGCAGAATAAATGTTGATAAAATTCTACTGTTTGGTCATTAAATTGTTATTTAAATAACGATCTTCATCAACAAACCGTTGAAATTTTACACATTCACTATAAAACATCTTGCATACTTTTTTAAATTGATTTTTGTAATTAACATTACGGATAATCCGTCTTGTCACTTATATCACAAACCGTCAGATGGCGATCCTGGTACTAATTCGGAGGAACGGAGAACGGATGTTGCTGCGGACTGGTACCGCACAGTCGATCCGCGAACTCGAAAGCTGCCGCGAAGCTACGCGAATCGACCTTTGATAGCGCTTTTCATGAACTTTTGTGAGCCACTCGGTGGCGAAGAGTTCGCGACGGCTCTCTACAGAGAACGATACGAATGAGCATCTTTATTCCACCTGTGAGTGTCCAGTGATTTATAACTTCTAAAAACTTGCATGTTGACAAAACATCTGCTTTACTCACATCGTTTTAAATTTCTGCTTGTTAAATGCGCTATATTTTCGTAAACTTTATATTTTTAGAATACATTTGTTTAATATTTTTTCATATACTATAGTAAGTTTTGTTTAAGTAAATACGGATGATTACAAATAATTCTGCAGTGACATCAGACTTAAAAAGTTGGAAGAAGTAGTGAATAAAAATTGACAGTAAATGTGCTCAAAGAGAAAGGATACTTTAAGTTCTAAAGGATTTTAAATCGCAACAATTTACGGGATTTTCATCAGTAAAATAATAACGCGTTATTATACTTTGTACATAGAAAGAATGATTTTGCTAAAAAATTAAAAAAATTAGTCAATTATATTTTAAAATAAATTTATTAGAAAAATAATATACGCAGATATAAGACATTTTTTTAAATGTCAAAACTTTTTGCAGCATTACTCATCATGCTTGAGCATTTTATAGATTTTAATATTTTGATAGTTTGACATAATTTTGTTTAAATCTGTATTTTAAAATTTTTATGTATAGATTCTTTAGCAAATCATTCTGTCCGTGTAGTATACTCTGTCATGACAGCCACATGGATAAACTAGATTTTCAAATGTAAAATTTGCTTAATAAAGCGAATGTGATTCACTTGCCACTTGACCGGCGAAACGAAGTTATGAAATGCTTCGCGGATTCAGCATATGAACTCACGTATTTATGCTTACAAACACAACTTGGATACGGTCGGCGTCGCGTTCGCGAACGAGTTGACGATAACTGTATGGTGCGTAAATGCACACGCGGGTAAAATTACGCGATTACATCACGAGAAATGTTGCATGCATATTAGATTAGACAATGTTCAGACGTTCTATTACTAGCATTATCGATAACGGCGGTTTTTTACATTTCAATGAAAATAGAGTCACGAATGCGTAACTTTTTCTCTATTACATTTTTCACTCTCTGTAATAGTAAACGGGTATCTAAAACCAACAGATGTTCAGCAGATTGTGCTATGAATTCTTTGACCGAATTGGGACTACTTAATTTTTTGTTAAAGTAATATATCGAAGCGTTTTTCATCTCTAATTAACGATTGAACGAGAAGAGAGGCTGGAAAATAAGACTATATAGAGAGAAAATAAATAAAAACATTTATTTTTTAAGATAATTAAAAAAATTTGTTTTTAATATAGTTTTATTTTTAATTTTAATTTAAATGCAATAATATGAAAAAAATATGGATACAATAATAAAATTTGAAAAATTTGAAAAACAATTTTTTAAATCTTTGCGAAAAAAAGTTGTATAGAAAAAGTATTGGAAATTTTATTTGGGCAAGTTAAGAAAAAGTACTTAGCAATTCTAAATAGATTCGAAATACTTTTTAATATATTTTTTAAAGATTTAATATACTGTAATATACAAAGCATATACTTTGTGCATGAATTAGAACTATTTTGAAATATTACTATTGAAGGTCATATTCGATTGCGCCTCCCCATTACTTCATCGTGTTAGAAGATGATCATGTTAGTAGTCGGATTAATACTGTCGTGTGTATCTCATGGCCTTATCAGTCTCGACAAGATGATTTAGACCTCGACAAAAAGAATTAATAAAGTGTTTTCAGCGAGACTGAAATGACATGAGACCATTATACGAGTTTACTGAAATATGTGACTCTTTATGACTTTTAATGCATAATTTCATAAATTAGACAATTTATCTACGACAATATCCGTAGTGGTTACAAGAACAAGATCTATTTTCTTCATTCGACACAATGGAGAGAAAGTTTTATTGTCTAACAATTTTCTCATGTATCTAAAAAAATCGGGACGTCGCTTTCTTTTACCAGTTTTCCACTTTAAATCGCAAGCACTTTTCCGTGTTTAAGCCAGAAAATATGCTGATAACGCACGTGGTTATTCCGAGTGCCAGGAAATCGATCGTGCGAACAAGTCGCTCGTCGATTTCTCTTCCCATGCGCCAACATTTAATAGAACAATGAATCGGTGCTTTCCTTGGCGAAGATATCGTTTCTTCTTGGTTTATTGCATTTCCTCATAAATTGGTGAGAAATTGTGCACATTCCAATCTTGAGTACTAAAATTGTTCTAACAATTTTCTAACGCCATTCGCTCGCTTTCTATTAGGTTTATCATAAATAGCATGTTGAACATTATTAATCGTCGTGAAATAACTTTTATAAATGGATTTCTCTAAATTAACGTTTAAAATTCTTTGAAATTATATAATCGTTCTGAGCACGTAAATTACAACTATTCAAATTGAATATGTTTTATTTTGGTCTATAGATTTTCTTAAGTATAAACCCATTTGCAATATGATTATTTTTAATATTGTAACAATATCTTTCAATAAGAATTTAAATAACATTGTATAATAATTTTTTAACATTTTATTTTGCTTAAATGTAAAATTTGTGTAATAATATCGTGTACAAAATTATTATTAAATATGTAGAATTCGAGTAAAACTTTTATATTGCGTATATCTTTTAATTTATTAATGTTTAGTGAAAGATATATTAATTTTTTTTTTTTATATTTTTTAAACATAATTATACATATTTAGAAGAACATTATTTTCGAGAAAGGGGACAATACACAAACGTTGGAAGCACGACGCAAGAATTTCAATGACGGATTTGCGGTCAAAATAAAACTTTCTTAATACCGTGTTTAAAAAGCTGATCACGTATGCGTGAGAAGGGTCGAGAAGAATTAAACTGACTGAATTCGTATTTGTACGCGGCTTTATGCGACAAAGGATACGCATGCCTCGACATATCATTTTACGATTACAGTGATTATTTATCATACATAATACTTTGCAGTAATCTTTATGTAATCGTGATTCTTTTATTCGTCGATTGCAGCAGGAAATTAAAGATCGTCGTAATAAGTATGATACTGTATAGCTCACACTCCATTACACGAGAACTCTCTTCAACGAGCTCGTTACGCCCGATATTCTTCCCGCTCTAACATAATTATGGCTTTTGCAAATCACATTCTCAACATGTAACCGTTCGAACTTATGCAACTATTTTGCACGGAGTAACTAATGAATCTTGTAAATCCTAATAATGTATATATATATATATATATATATATATATATGTTGTAATTAATATAATATACTGATAAAATGAAATAATAATCTAAAAGTTTTGACTGTATTATTAAAAATTTATCTAAATACAGACCTGAAAATAATTTTGTTGAGCTATTAAAATAATTGTACGCTCAAGTATGATGAGCAATACTGTAAAAAGTTTTGACATTTTATCAATTAGCTGGAACGTTCAAGTAATTATTTTGATGGTCTAACAAAATTATTTTCCGATTTGTGTGTATTTAGCTAAATCATTTTGTATCTAGCTATTTTAAATTATTTCATATTATATCGTGTTTAGCTAAATTTCTAGATGCTTTAGTAAAACTCTTTCTATATAACAATTTGAAATATTTTTGACGGGAACAAAAGATTAATATGTAAAGCTGCCAATTACAGCTTAGCGAGATACTTTTGACAAAAGAGAACAATCGTGCATTCCGTACACGTATGTGACTACCGGAAGATTGATAACGTGTGAGACAAGCGTGCGAGCTTCTTTCCTCTCGATTACATCACGTGGGAAGATGAGCGTGTAGGATGCGTCAACGCGATCGTATGGCACATGAAACGGTGAAAGAGATGACCGGGACCTGCAGAGAGAACCAGGCCGTGTTAACTTTTACATTTAGGCACCACGTCCACACGCGTTTCACGCGACGACGACGGGCGTCGGTGAGTGGGGAGATCATAGATGATCACAAATTGTCCGCAATTGGCAGGAAGTCGAGGCAGGGGGACCGTTTGTGCGCCCCTTCGCACTCTAAATGCACATTATTTTCGCGCAGCCTTCCATTTCGTCCGTGAAAATTGATCTCGATGTTGATTAATCTCTGCATACAACACATGCACGCACCTCTTCGAAACATCGTTTTTGATTGTGTTTAAGTAAAACAATAATGAATACTTAGACTCTTTTAAACTAATGTCTTTTATGTAAATTTCTTACTTTCTTTTAAATAATATAAGATAATAATAAGTTAAATGAGATCGCGCTTATATATGAATAAGATATTCATAGAGAGAATAGTTTTTTTTATTGTATTTAAAAATTTGATCATTACAGATTTAAAAATAATTTTGTAAGATCATCAAAATAATTTAAATAAATTACTTTTAGATCTGTGTATTTATAAAATCTTTAGTAAATCTTTAGATACTTCAATAAAATCGTTCTTTCCATGGATAAATTAAAAAGCGCTAAATATGATTGAAGCTGAACCTTGATGCTTAATATAATATTTCTATATGAATTATGTATTAAATAATAAATATTATGTCAATTATTAAATACTTTTTTCTTTCTACTTTACTTACATACTTTTTTCTTTAAAATAGAAAGGAAGGTTGAGCTCTTTATGTTTTAAAGTACTTCCAATAATGTTAACATAAAATATTATGATGATAAAGCAACTTGATGTCATACGGATATCGGAATTTTTATGATAATGTAACAAGCTACTTCAGATAAAAATAAGAGCACATACATCGAAGTGTATAAATAAAACTCATATTGAAACGCACACACGGTGGGGATTTTCTTTCTTCCAGTATGCGCTATAAATGTCACCGTGTTCTTAACGCTTGATGCTGCCGAGGGCTGGAAAAGACGTGACCGCAGCAAGGTGAAGTCCACGAGCGTCTTTTGCGAATTAAATACACATCAATGATCGAATATTCTATTTTTTCATCAGATCTCTCTTCCGTTCTTCTCTCAATTCACTCGCTTTTTACTTTATTCGCTCGCGTTTTTTTTTTTCCTCGCGCGTTCTTATTTAATGGAAGGTCGTCCACGACAAGTGGCACGAATATAACACAGCGGGTGGAGTTCTGCGTGAGAGCGTGCGTAACTCTTGATAAGGCGAATCAATATTATTCAATTCTGATAACGGTCCTCGTTGCGGCAAGTAGGGAGAGAACGCATTAATCATGCAATGAGCTGATAAGAGATTTTCCGTTGACTGCTTCAACCCAGTACCTGTGTGTCTGTGTTTTTTTTTTTCCGTTGGAAAGTGTCGATATCCGTAACACGGATCACTGCTTTAGACATACGAAGTTTCCAAGGACACTGAAAAATTATTCGTGCTAATTATGCCGGTGCGGTGTGCGAGTGTGTAACAATATTTTATTTTTGTTACTAACATTGAGAATTAAAAACTGTTGATATCTTTGAATTTCCATTTAATTATGCGTTTTGTCAGGTAAACATTTATTTAAATTTATTCAATGGATACCTATTTATCATTAACGTTTTAATAGATTTTGTTGAAATTATGGAAGCTCTTTATAAAATAAGCATAAAGATTTTATCATCGTTTTGATTAAGTACTTGAAATATATTTTTTAGTAATTGTGGTTTCAAATAACCTTATTTTTTTCATTTCGTTCTCTTCCTAAGGGTATATGAGAGAATTTAATAATTCAGTGAAATTGATCGCGTCCCATTAATTATATGCTAATTACAATGTATACATCCCAACTGACGAAAACAATCGTTGGATCGAAAGTATTATAATAATGTGAGACCGTAGATGATAGTGTCCGCTGATGTGAGAAATATTGTGAGGATGTTCTTTATGCAACGGTTTCTTTCGTCGTGTATTATCCGATCAATATTATTTGCATAGCTATCACGATGACTTAACGTAGGAAATTCACATGGACCGGTCGCTGTAATTTGAATTTCCGATGCGCTGATACATGTTATACATCTCACGAACTAGGTGGGGTTACGTGATTCGATCTTTAATGCAGTTCACGTTTTTCATCGGCATATTAAAAAGTTATTTTACCTGAGAAAATTATATGAAAGAAAAATTAATGTAAATTTAATGTTGAAAAGATATATACGTTTATAATTTTTGAACGGTCTATATAAAAAGAATGATTTTGCTGAAATGTTTAAAAAAATTTAGTCACATATAGATTTGAAAATAATTACGGACAGAATAATTATGCTTAAGTTAGACTGTTAGAATGTCAAAACTATTTACAGCATTATCTTTATGCTTGAACTTCCTACTCAGAGAAAAATATAGCTGATAATTATCCATAAGCACAGAAGCTTGCAGCAGCATTGCTGCAACGTTTGCAATATTGTCGTAATACTATTAAAACGTTACAATGTTTCTACAATACTACTGAAATAACCTTTGTATAAAGATAAATATGTCATTATAAAATAGTCTATTTAATTATGTAAATTGTCAGTTTTATAATTGGTACAAATCTCTTTCTTTGAGTGTATTAACATAATTATTTTAATAATCTAACATAATTATTTTCAGACTTATGTCTGATTTAATTCTTATAAACTTTAATAAAATCATTCTTTCTGTGTATAAAATTATCGTTGTAGATAATCTGATTTTATCTTTGAAATCAAAAGGAAGTGGTACACCGTGGGAAATTGCTTGAAGTGATGTAGTTACTATACGCCTGAACACGAGTTTCTGGGAAAGCGGATTTTTATATACGAGACCTTTCGGCGAAAGTTACCTTCACCTTTGCACCTTAGCGTTTTGCCCGTTTTATGTGTGTGTGTGTATTTGTGTGTGTGTGTTGTGTGTGTGTGTGTGTGTGTGTGTGTGTGTGTGTGTGTGTGTGTGTGTGTGTGTGTGTGTACACGTAAGAGACCTCAATCTGTATGCGAAAGGTTAACGAAGAGCAGCGGCATAAATGTGCGAGATGTGAAGGGAATAACGGGAGAACGAGACTGGACATCTCGTATAGTGGCCTTGAAGATGCCTTTTTCTTTTTTCGCTACTCCATTGTACGATTGCCTACGGGAAAAGTGACGTTCGATGAGCAATATCCTCTGTAAGTGTCACTTCCACTCCTCTTTCCATCTACGATCTACATGATACGCGATCGCGTATGGGTGAACGGCTTCGCCGCGGTTGTCCCGTTAACAGACCTAGAAGGCTCAGAGAGGAGACCAGACCGGAGCCAATCGTATCGGCCAGTTCTCAGACACATCGGCACTGGTCTTCGTCTGACAAGGACTGTCTGGTCGGGTCGGTCTGCATTCAGTCAGCCGGCACAATCCTACAGATCTTCCTTGACGGCGGTGCGTCCGAGAGCGGGATCTTCGCTCGCGTAGGTCGCACGTCGATCTTCTTGTTCTCCTCCTCCCCCTTCATCTGCTCCTCGCACCCCTCATCCCCCGTTCCTCCACTTCATTTCTCTCTCTCGTGTCACGCGGCTTTCTTCCCCTTCCTCCCACGTCCTGTCTACCTCAGGTTGCTCTTCAAGCGTGGATGTAGTATTTCCTGGTGATCCGTGATGCGCATCACGAGGCTCTCGCGCTGATGCGCACGGTGGGTTTCTTATCGGTGATATATAATTATCACAATGATATTTTTGTGATGTAAAGAAGAGTGTAGACTTTGGTTTTAGTTCTCCGCGTGTTCATACAGCATACTAAAGACGAAAGTTGCTGATTGAGCCGGCGTAATTAACACTCGTAAACAATCGCCGAGACAGTTCCGTAACCTTGAACAGGCATCGTTGTCTCACGTCAGTTCGCGATACGGTGCTAATCTCAAGAGTTTTCACGTAGCCAAAGAATATATTTTCTATCCATCTGCTAGCTTTGTCCAAAGGGATCACGTTGCTATTTCTACGTTTCCAGGAAACGTTGCCAGTCCCTTTGGAGTAAGGACCTGATGAAGGATCGAATCATGGGCCGCACAGGATACACGTGTATCAGGCATGTTTTCTGCTCCGTCAACGTTTTAATCTGGGTACGTAAAGATGGCTTTTTTAAATCAATTATTCTTAATACTGTAGTTTGACCATATAAGACATAATTATTATACATTTTTTTAAACAGAAGTGACTTAAATGCGCATGCGACTGGGAACTTTATCTTTTATTTATAAATTTTACTTAAATAGCCCATTGACAGGAAGTCATTATTGGCAAAAGTCTTCACTTAAAATTTTTTTAGCGAGAGTGGAAAAATTAGTATAATGTTTATCATTCGAACTATATTAATAAGATCTTTCTTTTAATTAAGAAATATTTATTAATTCAATTAAAAAAGCATATATGATATGATATGTGAAAAATGAAATTTTTATTTATTAATTAAAACAGAATGCATTTTAGCTGCATTTGAAAAGTGTCTATTTTTATTAAGTACGACTGATGAATATAATTGCATTTGCAACAGTAGGAATTTGGGACTTAATTTCTTTTGCAAGACATTTTTTTTATTTTATAAGTTATATTATTTAAACATATTTTTATAATGTTCAATTCGTTTAAATTCGTTAAAAATCAAAAAGCGAACAAAATTCAAAGGTTTTAACAAATTTTTTATTTTTAGATACAGCAGCTTTTGGTTTCAATTACTTATTTTAAGATCGATTTGTTTTGCGAATTATTCGAGAGTGGCACTTGAACTATATTTAAACAACTCGTTTGCGTTGGAAAGATATGTGTGAGAACTTTTCAACTTAAATGAAACCTTTCGTTGCTGCGCATAATTCGTAAACACGCGTGTACACGCGTATACAGTGCAAATGCGCGACTCCAATTGGTCAGAAATGACAGAAATGAGACAATAGCCGGCGGCTATTAACGACCCACGCGGGTCGGTGATTAAACCAACGACGCGCTTTTGTAATTCGCGCCGCATTCCGCCGCATTCGCTGTTCCCCCGGCTTTATTATTCCACTTGAAATCGTCCGCCCGCGTCTGTATCGCGATGAAAGCCTTAAATAGGACGTTGAACCGTACTCTATGAGCTATGAACTTACGGTACCCGTAAGCCAACAGTATAAGCGCGATACCGATTGCTCTGTATGCTGTAAAACTGGTACACGTGGCTTTATGTGTCTATTAATGCTGTGAAATGCGTCACCTGTTGTCACTCTTATTTCATTCTGATATCAATCACAATTCATTCCGATTACGCAAATTCCAAACTGGGTAAGACAGTCTGGAGTTCATTAGATTTGTTAGTTATTATTTCAAACTCAAAAGTTCTTGAGGATACAGATAAGTTATATAAAAATTATATAAAAGTTATATTAAATTATTTATTATAATTACACTTGTATTATACTATTTATACTCTCTCTATTAAATTATTTTACATTTTAATAATAAATATTTTGACGATACAAATCAAATATTTGGTGGTCAACGACACATATATTACAGATTATGTAACGCTGTTGCAAAAACGTCCTGTTTTCGCGCACGCATCATTGACGGTAATTA
Organism: Cyphomyrmex costatus; assembly: GCF_001594065.2. Lineage (NCBI taxonomy): Eukaryota > Metazoa > Arthropoda > Insecta > Hymenoptera > Formicidae > Cyphomyrmex > Cyphomyrmex costatus. The sequence goes on along the minus strand of NW_017279267.1, from coordinate 8,341 downwards.
GAAAGTACGGACGCGTTCTTTTGTACAATTAGCTATCGGGGTCGCGTAACAGTGCATTAATTTCCCAATCATGCTGCGTCGCACCACAAGTTGTAATTTATAAATTACATTGCGGTTCTTCCGCAGATGTTAGCTAGCTGCGCGTAAACACGCTGGTCTCATCATTTATGTACAGTTGAATTTGATAAGGAAGGACGTCGCTATCGCGTGCCGTATATATTGCACTCTAGAGGGTGAATTAACCGTAAGGTCAACATTCACCTGGTCGCTCAGTCGACTTCCTGTCATTAATAGCGCGGCAAGGTAATCGCCGACTTACCTAGAAAATCTGCAGTACTCTTTTGCTAGACATAGGCTGGATAAGTCTCTGTGTTTGTGAATAAGTTAGCAGGTGGACGATAAACCGTTAAATGTACACGGGTGACCGCATCGACATCCGATACACTTTGTTGCTTAGGGAAATAGCATTATGCAGTTTCGTTGTTATTTTAATTTTTGTCGCGAATGCGAGAAATGTCAGCGTGTGATTTTGCCATTCACTCGTCACATGGTTGTTGGCGCATTGACCGTGAGTTAAATAAATTTCGCGACGGTTGTCAACCATAGGCATCCATCTTCCTTCCATGTCGACAATTCGAAATGCATCGCGATACTTTCTAATCCATGGTCCACTTTCCACTTTCCGATTTTACTTAAACGCTGCATAATCGAGGTAGCTTTGTTGTCGAGCGTACATTGTCGGCGACAGTCGAATTAAAATAACGCGTCATTGACCTAGTGAACTCATGTGCTGTGAGTGGCGTGTGATAAGGATCTCTCGATATGCTTTTAATTATAATTTTTTAGATCTTTTAATAGAGGAGACTGAGGCTAGTTACGCTTCTTTTATGTGATAACTTTTGATAACTAACTTATAAATCGGATGGATATTGCAAACATTTTTATTAAAGCTGAACATCTATTAAAAATATTTGTTGAAGTTGTAATTTATTTATTTTACATTAATAAAGATATTAAAAGCACTTGTAACAATTTATATTCGTTTGTTTTACATGTCAATTTTACATGGGACAGTTTGTTATAATTATTAGGATAAATTGTGATAGATATATTCTTTTAAATTACGTTACAAACAGAATATTCCAAAAATATCGCTTTCGTTGCAGATTTCTTGATTGAATCAGAATATTTTTACAATAAAGATCGTGAAAGCTGTGACTGAAAGAAAGTTCAGCGATTTTGAAATATTCAATATAATCATTTGTCCATGACAGTCTATGTACAATCATGCTATACAGGAAAAAGAATATACGATATAACTGGAAAGAAGTTGATTCGGTTTAAAATAAATCAAAATGATAGAATAATTTTTTTTGCATAGCTCCTGGTTTTGAAAAAAAGAACTTGAAAGTTACGAACATGTGTATTTGAATGATATTTTACGTAACGATTTTTGTCACAATTTAATTTTTTACTATTAGGTTTAATTAATTCAATTGATCCATTTTTAAGATAAATGAGTGAATTTGTTTGAGACAAAGTATAATTTTATTTTTTATAACTTTTATTCTTACTTAATTGCGATATTGTTGAAATGATTTGTCATTTTGTTGTACAGAAAGTTGAAAGCTCTATGAATTTAATTAAAATGAATTGTATGTAATACAGTTTGTCTTTTTCATTTTTTAAAAGAATAATTTTTTCTTTAACACTTGAAGTACCAATTTCTCACTGAAATAACCAAGTAAACAAATTTCTATGAAAATAAAGAAAATGTAAAAATACTGGCTTATTATTCTATTATATAATATCTTCAAATAAACTATGTGGAAATTTATCTATCGGATAAACAAAAGATTAAAAGAGTAAGAACATAAGAGAGTAAGAAAGCAAGACAGAGTGAATTGAAGTTTACCGAAAGGTGGAACAACTCGGCCTAAATATTTCATCAGTGTAAAGAACAAACAGATTCAGATTTTTTCTAAAAAGAGATCTTATTAAAAAAAAAAATTATTTATTTATTTTCCTTATTATTTTAAATTTAAATCATAGAATCACCCTCTTCTCGACTACATCACGTATTTTCCATCCTGTATCTGTATATGTGTATCTATATATGGTGTACTACAATTTCGACTTCAATGGATTCAGTTTTAAGTACGTTCGTCGAAAGTCAAACGTTTATGACGAGCGGAGCAATTGACGCGCGTAATTTGTTTTACAGTTATGCGCTTGCGGAATTTTGGGTGCGGGCCTTTGGCTGCGACTGGCTTACTCCGGATACGCGACCTTGGTACCACAGTACAGCTTCGTGTCGGCGGATTCGCTGCTACTCGCCGCGGGATGCGTCACATTCGTCATTGCCTTCTTCGGATGCTGCGGCGCGTGGTTCCAGTCAAGATGCATGCTGATCACGGTTGGTACAACGTGATCCATTGTAAAACACACGTGCAAAAAGCTCTCGTGGCACAGTATGCGTATACTATACGGACTTTTAGTGATACGCACGCAGTGACTATACATAAGTATGCGGCGCACGTACTGAAGTTGATAACTTAACAATCTTGAATATCTTCGTCGTCAGTAGATCGTGATTTGAATTTCTGTTGTCATTTGAATAATTTGTCACACAGCAAAACGCATGTTGTCCATGTTAACTACATTTTCATAAAATCGTTGTTTCTCCTCGTTTGTTTTGTTCATCCTTAGCTGCCGTTAAAACAAATCTGTCTGCTAATAAGCGAAACAAATTATTCTCTTTATTATTACTTAGTTTATATACGTATGGAATTCGTGTAGTATGTGACGCAATACATGACGGATCGATAAATTCGTTTGCATATTATATGAGACTTTGCGTGTACAGTAGTAATTATACACAATACGAAATCTTTTTCCCCCGAGCAATTTAATACTTGTTTTCTCTTGGTGAAAGAAGTAATTAAGTGTTAAAATAATTAGAAGGTTTTCAAAAATCTGGAAAATCGTAAAGAGATGCCCTATGTAACTAATAATAGGAAGAGAAAACGTTCATACATTCCGTAATTTTTATAGTATTTCAGTCTGGTAATACTCATGTTTCTCGCCGAGTTCATGCTGGGCACCTTGGCGTTCGTGTTCAGAGAACATCTCGCGAGGAGCTTGAAGGAGGAGCTATTGTACGGCATTGAGAAGCATTACAATATCACGAGGGAGCCGGGAACACTTTCTGCCATGTGGGACCATATACATACCGAGGTTTGTTTAATTATTTCAATAATATCTGTAAAATACGAATTGTACAGATTTCTGTGTTTCATTAATTTAGTTCAAAGAAACTTTTTTACGTAGTTAAAGATCAACTGCTCCACATTGCACAGGATATTAAGATTTGGTTGTTTTTTTCGTGGCTGAACTAGTATATATACTGAACTACTATATGGTTGCACGTAAAACAAAACAGATACATATTTAACATTTGATAAAAGTAAGAGAGGTAGTTTTAGTGCAGTTTAGTGCAGCGACAAAGAATAAGTCTTATGTAAGTAAACGCTTATTAATATGATAATACAATTTTAAATGTATGCTTGCAGTTTCATTGCTGCGGTGTACGCGATTACACGGATTGGTTCCAAATTGAAGCATGGCCAGAGGAGGATCGAGTGCCGGATTCTTGCTGCATGTATCGAGAACGGTACTGCGGTCGCCTAGATTCGGAAGGTCGTAATAAGGAACTCTGGTTCAAGGAAGGATGTGCGACTGCCATTCAAATGTGGCTGATAACCAGACTCCACGTAGTGGGCACGGTGGGGCTCGTCGTAGCCTTTCTCCAGCTATTCGGTCAGGTGGCCAGCATGATTCTCTTCTGCACAGTCAGGCATAAGAGATCATCTCACACGTACAAGAGTTACGACACTACCAATACCTAGAATTTCAGATCGATCTTAGACGAGACAACTGTCTAAGATCGATAGAACTCTCCTTGCGCGTTTTCGACTTCTGTTGCATGCAACAGGAACGAATCTTTTCGGAATCGTATCGCTCCTTTCCTGAGGACTCTTAAAGAGGACCTCACCGATTTCATCCGAATTTGCAAATTCATATTAGAGGAATATGAATGAGTGAGACAAAATTTGTTAAGAAAGATCAAAATGATCAGATGAAAAAAACGAAATGATTAAGTTATCGATGATTATTGAACATTACTTTATAAATACATTTACAGACAATTTAAGTAGATAAAAGTACGTTGATGTATAGTTGACCAAAAAATTTTCGCTGTGTACCAAAAAATATGATAGGTATTCAATGGATGGACTTCCTTCTTAGTCTGGATCTTGATAACGCTTCTTGTAATTTCCAGTGATTGATATCGCGACTTCTAATGATAGTCCAACTTTGTCAGCTGATAGTTATTTATATTTCTAACTATTCTAAGAGAAAGCGCAAAAAATGTATAACTTGTCAATCATTTTAACGTGTATAGATAGATAAAAATTTATTGATTGTGTAGGTAAAATTTGACAGATGAAAAAATTGATTTAAATATGAGAACAAATTGTATATCGAGGCTGCAGACAATCGATAATTAAATTGTAATTTTCTAGTGGAGCAAGCTCATCCTACTTTCATGGAGTATTCTAATTGTTATATACTCAATATTCATTTACATGAAGTAATTCATCGCTATTTTATAATAATTGTAAAATCTCTGTTTTACAGTAATTGTATGTCATATTGATTCTCAACGTTAACAATCGAGAACAGTTAGATTGATAGCGTGCATGATTATGTGATTTAGTTCCAAGTACTCAATAGAGATTGTAGATCGAATTATCTTCAATGTCATAAGCATGAATACTTTGCTAAGATTTTTGTATTCAATATATATATATAAATATAGATAAATATATTAATTTAGTAAATTAAAAATGATCGTTATTCTCATACGTTATTGATATCGATGAAGCAATCAATTGATCATAAGTTAAAAACAATGTTAAAGACTGTACAATGCAAAATCGAGATAGTAAGATGATAGTTATGTACTATGTGTATTGAACAAATTATTATTAACAATAAAGGAAGTATTTATATGTAATAAAAAGGCCATTTATATTCAGTTCCATTTTTACTTTATGATTTAACCAAAAAGAATGAATTAATAAAGATAAATGCTACACTAGGCATGTCAAAAGAGGCATTTATATATAATGAGTTATATGTATTCGCGAATTACTTACCTCAATTTGAAAAAGATTTATATAATGCTACATTTTTTAATTAAGAAATTGCAATAACCATCTCAAGATTTTGAGTCCCATCCTTAATATTATCACAAACTGCATATAAACAGAAACTTTTAATTATTCATATATGTATTGATATTTTAAATGTATGTAACATTACGCCTACCGGTTGCATCATAGCGCGTAGCGCTAAGTCACTCGTTGAATTCAATGCTTTTAAAAATGTCAATAATGCATTGTTAGTGGCTAATATTATTGATTTAATAACGTTCAGTATGGTTTTTAATGGATGACAGAAAATATTATTTCCACAATTAATTCCATCACTATTATCTCCCGTAACGTCCGTTGTTGTTTTTTCATTATAAGCTTCAGTTGTAGTAATGATAGGAAGTTTCAATGTAGTCTGTGAAAGAATTAGATATATATACCGATGAGAATATGTAAGAAAAAACTTTACTTACACGGAATTCTTGAATGTAAAATCAAGAAGGTATGTAAAATAACTTGAGCTAATCGATAAGTGAGTATTTTAAACATAAATTGCATAACATATTTTAATGCTTACAGTATTGTAAAAGAAAATTAAATAAATATTTTTGTTTTATAACAGTAAATTTAGTTAATGTAATAAAGATTAAAATTTAAAAAATATAAAAAATAATATTTACATGCACACACATTCAAGGCTACAAATATATTTTACGTGTTTCAAAAATGGTTCTTATCTTAATTTAATATAAAAGACGATTATTATATGTAGATATAGATAATTATTAGAAAAAAAAACGAAAACATTATGTAAAAGAGTTAATAAGAAAAGTTAATAAAAAATATTTTTCTGTTCAGAGGAAATATACTTTTTCAATAAAATCAACATTTATACTATAATATATAAATGTATATTTTTTAGTCAAGTATTTTAAGATTTTTGTTTTAAAATACATTATTTTTAAACTAGATTACTTTTATATTATTTGCTTACTCGTAAATTGTGTTATTTTCATACAAAGAAATGTTAAATATCAATTTGACACAAAATATTTAACTAATATATATCATATTAAATTAATACATAGATGTGTTGGAATTAATACAAAAATTTTGACGAGAACCAGTTTTAACACAAGTACAAAATGTTTTTTGTTGTGCAGTATTCCAAAAGTAAAAATAAACTTACACGGCTACTTTAAGAAAAGTTTTTTAAAGTAATAAAAAGACGATAACATTATTATAGAGTATTTTATTGTATATACGCGCGCGCGCATATCTATAAGTATTCGCTATCGGTTACTAGCGGAAAATTACTTTTATTTTTAGAATTAAATATATTAGCAACAATAGTTATAAACAATTAACGTAATTTAAAAGAGTTCATAATGATACAAAGAATACACGTACCAGATCAGTATCTCTTCTATTTCTAGGATTTTGCGTTAGGACAGTGCTAGCGAAGAACAAAATCAACAGTAGATGCACACGCATTTAGACTCTCAAACGATCCTTATTTTTCGAGAAAAAGATTACAGGTTTTTTAGTTTCTTTAGTTGCAAGAACATTTAAATGTGGCACCACTAAGATGTTCGAGAGTTAACCAAAATAGAGGCAAACTTGCGAAAGACAAGACTGATCGCACTGTATTTCTTTTATAGACGAATATTGCTTACTTTCTTTTTCCTACCTGACAGTGAACAAAGACTAATTATTCCTGTACTCGCGATTTGTATATCGCTAAAATATTTTTAAGCCACTTAAAGCATGCGCAATTTCATGTACGACCATAGTCAGTACGTGCTTAAATTTTAGCATATTGATGAGTCAGTGATATCAGTATATAGTTTAGTTTTATCAGAACTAATTACTATGCGTGTGCTAGCTATTTTAGCTATGACGACATTTTGTAAATTTTTTCACGATTTATGAATAATTTATGAACCAAACATGTAAATGTATAAAGTGAATCATATTTAAAAATTTTGTGATTATATAGTTCTGCGTAAAAAGGAAAACAAACATTATGTAAATATTATATTGTAAATGCTTAACTATCGAAATAATTGATAAAAATAAATTTGAAATAATGACTGAGTATTAGATTAGATTTTTTTCTTGAAATAAAAAATAAAAATTATTTAATTTGACTGTATTTATGTGTGTTCAATATTTCGACAACAAAGCATTTTAATGTTTATAAAAATAATTTAATGTTCATAGAAATATTGTTCTTCCTTTTTTATTTAGGTCGCTTACTAAATTTTAAAATATACGTGAAGATTCAGCGTCCAAAAACTGTAATTACAAAAAAAAATTTTTAATGTTTATTTATGTGTTGGGCTTGTGCCATTTAATTCCATGACGTAAAAATGCAGTAAATGTTTAGTATGAGTATAATTTTGTAAATTTATGTATTTTCATGCGTGGAGTATATTCTGAGAACAAAAGTCGTCGCTCAAATCAAATTTTTTTGACGTCGATAAGTTGGAAAATAATAATTTAATGATATTTTACATTCTCTCATGAATTAAATATAATTAAAATACCTTTTTAACTTAATGTTGTCATTTATGTATAAATAATACTAAAATAAATATTAAGAAAACAACAACTTAATTATATATAAAAAAATTCGTGTTTTTAATTAATTAAAACAAACAAATATGCAAATACACATTTTAAATCACGAATTATCTCCTGCTATAATTAAAATTACAGTTTATGATTTAAAATGGATATCTGTATTTTTTTTTGTTTTAATTAATTAATATACGAATTTTTTTAACACAATAATTAAGTTGTAAATCTTCTTTAATTATAATTTAATTATAATTAATTTATAATACTGAACTGATGTCATTAATACATAAATGATAATATTGATGAGCTTGCGCAGTGTAAAATGTGATTAAATCATCACTTTCTAACTTACCGACATAAAATCGACGATTTTCCTTCTTGGAATATCTACGCATGAAAGTATACAAACTTCTAAAATTACAGAAAAATCCGAGGGGCGGCGCCATAGTGAACAATTTTATAATATAAAACTTTTCATAATATATAAAACTTTATTTATTATATATTTACATATTTATATTATTTATAATATATTATTT
>NW_017279266.1:0-534 GCF_001594065.2 Cyphomyrmex costatus | reverse complement strand
AATAAAAAATTCACTAGAATCAGCAATCTATTCTAGGTCATCTGTGCATTTATTCTGTCGCATTTTATTTGTTAATTAGTATATATCCATATATATACATCATCCTTTTATATATAAGCATTCAAAGAGTAAGTTTCCAATAGTTTTTAAAAGATCTGTACAAACTATTTCAAAGGTAATAGAAAGTGTATTGAAACAACTACGTTCGTCTTTTACGCAGCAAGAATTAATTCAAGTTACTAGCCGACGATCCAGGAACTATGACAAAATCGCTACAGTCATCGATGGCACCATTATTTATTATCAGCTGGTTCCACTGTTTAGGATTATTTGAATATCCACTCGGACAATCCAGACTGCATTTGTCTTACCTGTATGCTTTGCCATTATGGGGCTCTTATATGTAATATGCAATTACAATAACCATCCGTCTCTGGCAGCTTACTTCAATATTTGTCATTATCATAGTCTATTTACATATATTGATGACCTTTTCAACGATATTTATCAGTTTCTATCGTTATAAGGTAAAAA
>NW_017279265.1:0-913 GCF_001594065.2 Cyphomyrmex costatus | reverse complement strand
AAATTAAAAAAAAAAAAAAAAAAAATCCTGCAACCGAGTAGCGTTTTTTAGCGCACATGACACTACTGAGATATTGTGACTAAAATGACCAGTAACGTATAAAAAAAAAAATGAAAGAAAAAAAATGATGTTTTTAAGAAAATTGACTTTTTAGTTTTTTCGAAAAATGACCGCAATTTTTTTATTTTTCAATTTTTGTCAATTTCATTATTGGATATCGATAAAGTGTCAATATCACAATCATATACGCGAGGAATAATAGTAAAATAATTATAACTGTAGAAAACACAGCATTTTTAAAAAGTTTTATACCCTGGATTTCGGATTTAGCGGATTTTCGTTCCTAATTTTAAACTGCGCATAACTCTGAAAAAAATGTTTTCTTGGAACAAAAAAATATGGGTCTCCTTATTTACCCTAAAAAACAACATATTTTGTGGAAAACAATTTTGGATATGTCAACATTTCACCCCTGCCCGATTTTAAATGGAATCGGTCTTGACTTTTTGGCAGAATGTACAAAAGATTACTTTCCGTGTGCACAAACATGTTTCAATGGATCGCCATTTCTCATCTTTAATTGTAATTTCTTATAATATTTAATGAAAGATTCAATCACTCGTAGATATATAATTTCATACTATTGTAACGACATCGAATTCTATACGAAAATTCGATTAAATTGGACGCACCTGTTATGGATGATGTATTAACGTTGTTTTACTCAGTGTTCCGCGGCAGCCGCCAGGTGCCGTCGTTTTCCAAATCAAAATCGTCCATCCACTAATATAAGTGCAGCGTGGGTGGAGACCAGTGTTGCCACATCGAGGGATTTATCCCTAGATTCGGAGATTTTGAAGATTATCTGGGATCGAGGGAGGGATTCGAAGAATTTTAATTTATTGGGGGATTT
>NW_017279263.1:0-395 GCF_001594065.2 Cyphomyrmex costatus | reverse complement strand
AATCATAACATATTCCAAAGAATACGTCTTTTTAATACCAATATGGTAGAGTATTCTATCTGAATTTATTTTGTTTCAATATATGCGTAACATCATTAAAAACTAATATTTTATTATTGCAATATCCCCTCTTTGACCCCCTATCTCAAGATTGAGATGCACGCTGAAAATTTTCCACGAGTATTCTATCATCATAAACTTTCATTTCCCGTTCATCCCGACCCCAAATTTGAGGTCCAGAAAACAGGCTAATTTTAGGGTGGCTCTTTCTCATATCTCCGTGAAGAATGGTCGCGAAGCGATGTAGGAAAAAACTTTAAAGCCATAACAAATTTCTTTAATTGTAAATGAAGTTTAACATTTTCTCTTATAATTTTTTATTATTATGCTATAAT
>NW_017279262.1:0-1125 GCF_001594065.2 Cyphomyrmex costatus | reverse complement strand
TTCACATCGACATATGGTGGCCCCAGGCGGGCATAGCCAGCGATCGCCTGCTCGAAGATCGCGTTGTCCCAGGATGTGATGCGAAACTGACCGAATCGCCGCACGATCAGCAGCCCGTACACAACGGCGCTCATCAGCGCAAGCCCAAACGCGAAGGTGCGGTCGGCGGTACCGTCGACAGCCTGATCACGACGGGTGGCGAACCGTTTCACCGCCTCAACCTATCGAGTGGGGCTCACCCAGATGTACCGTGCGTCAGATTTTCACCCGTGACCGGGTCGAACACGTGCAGATCTTTGGCAGCCACCGACAACGTCACGCCTCGACCCGTTTCTAAGGCCCGGTCCGCCGGCAGTTCTGCCATCACGAAACTCTGGAATAGGTCGAACTCGATGAGTTCTTCGACTTCGGACAGGACCGCTTCGACAGCCGGGGCGATGTCGTAACCGACGTACGCGAACTGGCTGCGCCCACGCCACTCGGAGTCGTCAATAGACGCCTCAAACGTAAAAGCGTTCGGCGTCGCAGCCTCACTGAGGTGCTCTGGCCTGATTCCTAAAACGACAACCTCACGCTCACCGACTCCCTGCAACGCCGCCCGGGAAAGGTTGGCTAATCCCAGAGGTGTCTCGATTCCGCCTTCGACGGGGAAGCCTGGGACGAGGTTCATCGGGGGCGCTCCGAGGTAGCCGGCCACGAACATGTCGGCCGGCCGTTCATACAACTCCCGCGGTGTGCCGACCTGATGCACGAACCCCTGGTGCAGAACAGCCACCTGATCAGCCGACGCCAACGCTTCGTCGGCATCAGATGTCGCCATGATGGTGGTCCGGGCACGCTCTCGCTGCCATTGCATGACCACCGACCGAACATGGGGACGCAATCGATCACTTTGGGCTGCGAATGGATCATCCAGTAGATAGGCGCGCGCATCACGAACCAAGGTGCGGCCAGCCGCAACCCGCTGGCGCAACTGGTCATCAAGATCATCGGGATAGGTGTCCAATAGATCAGACAGGCCTAGCAAGTCAGCGAACTCTCCTACTCGCTCGCCGACGGCTGTGGGGTCGTAGCCGCGTCGCAATTGAGCAGCCAGGGCGAGGTTGTCGTAGACGTCCCGCTTGG
>NW_017279261.1:0-592 GCF_001594065.2 Cyphomyrmex costatus | reverse complement strand
CGGAACTACGGAACGTTCATGATTGGTCGTGACGTCATTCCGCCGATTCCGTCGTTTTCGTTGAGCAAATTATTTCTTTTGCGGATTCCGTCGATGCTGCGTGTGTGTATGTGCATGAAGTTTGTCTGCCACCGAGTAGAAGCAACCCGGTAGCTCGAAAATAAATTTTAAACGGAAGAGAATTACACTGGCCAATACATAGAAGAAGAAGAAGAAAACTGTCTTCTACATAAGAGCGCATTAACGTGTGTCTGCAATGTATATCTGCTTTTTTAAAGATTCTAATCACTACTATCAGGATAAACTTGGCCAATAAACTCAAACTGAAACACAATAATATAGGCTCTTTAATCTGTAGAAATGGAGAAATAGCAAAAGTTTTAATAAAAAATATTATCTTGAAGTGTTAAAGTTCTTTATACATTTCTCTATTTGAGTAGGGTAAAATTAATATAAATTTAAAATTAGGAAACAGGGCTACGAGCCATAAATTCGTTAAAATATGAACTAATGGTAAATAAAAACTCTCATTTAAAAATATAAAGTTTAATAAAAATTAAAAACATACGTTTCGACCTCTGTTAGGTCATTA
>NW_017279260.1:0-888 GCF_001594065.2 Cyphomyrmex costatus | reverse complement strand
AAATAAAAAAATTATAATATTATATAAGAAAAGTAAATTTAAACAATCAACACAACAATTTTTCACTGTCTATACTCTGTCAGGAAACGATCACGTAAAATTTTTACTATGCACTTCAATAAAATTAATCAAACTTATTTTATATTTTATTGTAGTTTTATTAATAAATATGAGAGATTTACACATAAAAATGTTTCGAAATATAATATTGTCCCACGATTACCTAGATGACAGAGATAAAATATAGATTTGTGTTATATATTCTATATACGTATGATACACATTTTCTATCAGATACAAAAAACAGCGATATTCTAGCTGGAGCAGTAAAATATTATTTTGCGTAGTTCAATAAAAATCTCTTTTTTGGAGCTTTCAATCCTAGTTCTATGAACTCAGTATTATTTATTTACGTAATACGCTGAGTGTTGAACTGTCGTTTGGTCCATACAAGCTATAAAAGTTTTGTATTAAGGAAACATTTACGTCAGGTATAATAGCTTTATTTACGAGTTGAAAAAAACGTAAGTTAATTTTTTTCAATTTTAGTATAAAATCCAGTTCAGCACTATTCAATTCTGCTTTAATCGTGTAAAAAGATTTTTTTATTCCGTTCAGTAAATTTGGAGATTTTTATCAAATTGCAATGTGATCACTTGATAGTATAATAATAAAAAAAAAAATAAAACTAACCTCATCGCGCTTTATTGATCCTTTGGGATGGCAGTTACACAGAGAGAATTATGCTCAGAAAACTTTTAGGTGCATTTTTACTATAATATATGTAACGTAAACTATAGCCCAGAATTACCTAGGCGTAATTTTTGAATGCAGCCCTGAATAAAAAAAACAGGGAACAAAGAACAGAGAATAAGAATTTCAACCTAT
>NW_017279259.1:504043-504396 GCF_001594065.2 Cyphomyrmex costatus | reverse complement strand
AAATGATTTATGTTGCTTTTTCAAGAGTACATTCTTGGGAAGCATTAAAAGTTTATCTAGGTAATCAACGTGATAATAAACAAATTAAAAATTATGTATATAAAGAAATATATAAATAAAATTCCTTTTATTTTTTAAATAAAAAATAATAACATAAATGTACTTAATAATATTAAAGTTTTATATCGTTTTGAGCCTTTACATATTATTTAATTATGATTTATACAATTCCAATAAATTGTGTCACACTGTGTCGATTCATATAGGCATTATTTATTATTACTTAATTTTAAATCATTTTGAGCCTTTACATATTACTTATAGTATTTACTTTTAAAAAGTACAGTATTTAC
>NW_017279259.1:489453-503719 GCF_001594065.2 Cyphomyrmex costatus | reverse complement strand
AATTATTTATTAATTTATTTGATTATTTTATTTTTGTGCATATATTGTTTATTATTTATTATTCCTTATCCTTACTTTCACTCTGTAAAAGGTATAATGAAAAAAAGATATAACGGTATAATATCTCAAAAATGTTCAACACATCTTATGTTTATTGAAAAACGTATTCAAAAAACATCCTAAAATCTTTAATAACATCCTCTGAAAAAAATAATATAAAAGGGTAATATATGAGAAGTGGATTAGGCCTAATGGGGAAACCACTATTAAAAAAACGCATCATACTATCTACCGCAAGGTGATGTGGAAATGATAGTGTTTTCAAACTGTCATTTTCTTGATATGGAAAAGATAAAAGAAAATGATTTTTTAATATATGATTTTACGTTACAAGCTACTCACATGATCATTTATTTTTAATATAAGTGATTACTCATTTTGACTACTTATGTATATATTTTTTTTAATAATGTCAAATGCTGATAGCGCGTGCGTAGCGCGCGCCTGTATTGTTCTAGTTTAAAAAGAAAAGAGGACCGCCGATAAAATCGGCGGGGGTGGTGTGGAGGGCCTCTCTAACTTGTTTGTACTAATTACTAATAACTATATATTTAGTAAGAACGGGCTAAGTTAATATAAAGAAAACAACTTCCTAATTCCATTTTTATACAGATACGTATTATAAGACAAAATTCGTGAAATTAATTTGTTTGAATATTTGATTTCAAGTTTCTTAAAAGTCAGCAATTTTCATTTCTCTATTAGAAGATATACAAAATTCAAAATTTTTGATAACTTATTAATAAATTTGTTATTAGTATTTTTCTGATTTCTCATATACATATATGAGAGACGTTTCTTTTCAAGAATAGATGATCTGAGAATCACTCTGTTCTGCAGCCATTGAAAAGCCTTGTCGACCGATAAAATATCGGCCTAGTGGTTGTATTCAACAGAGAATGCCGCTTTGCAATTACTATAAAATTCGTGTTTTGTGTGCACCAGTTCGTATTTTTTCCTTTTTTCTCTAGAAGAAGAGAAAAGGTAAAATGATGAACTGGTGCAAAAGTTCAACCAAAAAGAACTGATTCTGACTTGGTCTCAGACACATCGATTGGTTGTCTGCTTTGTTTGGCTAACGGATTGATAATCATGGACATAGGGAAGATTCAAACCAAAAAATCATGGACATAGGGAAGAATCGAACCAAAAAATTGTGGACATTGCCGACACGATCGTGGACATTGGCTACATAGTTCAATGTCCACGTTTTGTGGACATAAAGGCGCTTCAAAATAAAGTAACAGTTAAATCCCGGCCGCTCTCAGGTTTCTCTCTGCTTAGAGCATATAAGCGATTTGTATCAAGTGTGTGTCTCCTAAAAGGAAAGCAGCCATAATTAGATATACTGCAGGGATGCGTTCAGAATCGTCGTCCGGATGCACCCAGATGTTGTTTTATCCTTGTTGTTCACGAATGATAAACAAGGATAACATGACACCTGGGTGCACTTAGTGACGATTTTGAACGCAGCTGTATTCGATATGGTTGTCATGGTAACGACACAATGAAATATGTATTTGGACGTTTACTTGGAGTAATTTCAACAATTGTCGAGTAACGTGATGTCAAATTGCTATACATGAAAAATCACTCAAATCAATTTAGAACAATAATAATTCAAGAATGAGCGCAATCTTTGGTGGGAGTGATAATAATGAAAACATTATTATTTTTGATATGTCAAAAAATGAAAGAAAATTAAACGAAGAATTTAAGGTACTTCAACGAAAATTGAAAGGAAAGTGGAAATTTATCGAGTAAGTTGACATTTATATTAAATAATCATCAACATTATTTATAAATTATATTAATTATTTAATATTCTCCTATTAAGTTGAGAAACTCATCCAGTGCATATCTTTCAGGAACAATGAAGTAATATCGCAAGAATCATTGACAAATGCCAAAATTCTGATGTTACCAGGACCACTAAGTAAATTTACTGAGCTCGAAATGAATTCTATCAGAACTTTTTTAAATTCTGGTGGCAATATTCTTGTCACGCTTGGAGAGGGTGGTGAAAATAAATCCAATACAAACATTAATTTCTTACTAGAAGAATTTGGTATAATGGTAAACAATGGTATATAAAATATTTAGATAAAGCGATCTTTTCTTCTTTGTTAAACTCTTTTGTGATAAATAAGAATTTATATTTTTATTTTAATCACAGTTTATATATATATTTGTAGATAGTGTAGCTCGTATGAGTTACAGTCAAGCAATGCATCCTAAAGAATCTTTAATTTCCCAAGGCTTATCAAATAAATCTATATTTTTGAAGAATCATGACGAATACATGTAAGACAATCTTAAAATATGTTTCTTGTGATAACTCCAATTATTAACAAATAATTATTTTAGTGGTATGAAGTTTTTATATCCTTATGGTGCAACATTAAACGTGGTCCAACCATCTGTTGTTGTTTTATCCAGTGGATCAATCGCTATTCCAATGAATAGGCCAATCTGTGCATACTACTGTGTAAAAAACAGTAATGGCAAACTTGTTGTATTAGGTTCGTCTAGAATGTTGACAGATATTTACATAGAAAAAGAGAGTAATGATACATTACGAGAAATGATTTTTGACTTTTTTGAAATGAATGTCACAGAAAAGGAAGATCTTCATACAGATGATATAGAAGTAAGTTGTTTATGAGATACTATCGTGTCTCCAGATTTATACAGATAGTATACATTTTTATACTGAATTTTAAAATAATACACAATTAAATATAGAACAGAAATTAATATTTCTTAATCAAATGTTCTCTACAAAAGAAAATTAACAAACACTGTATCTTTATGTACAGTTTTCGGAGTACAACTTTGTACCAGACATAACACAACAGGCTGACAATCCAAAAGTTTGCACATCAGATTTAGATAATATCGATATACCTCGCGAATATACTAAATTATTTAAAAATCATTTTTATTCTATTAATTTAAACATAGTATCAACCTGCATAAAAGCATATGAGACTTTAGGAGTAAAACATGAACCACTTACTTTGATCCCACCTCATTTTGAAGCACCTCTACCACCCACGCAAGCTTCGGTGAGCATAATATTTAATTTCTATATTCTCTATTTCACGAATTTGTATTCTAATTTACTTGAAATAATTCTATAGGTATTTCCTCCGAGTTTTCAAGAATTACCGCCACCTGCCTTAGAGCTGTTTGACTTAGATGAAGCTTTCAGTTCTGATTTATTAAAATTATCACAAATTACTAATAAATATATGGCAACAAAGGAGCTATCAAATGACAAGGAATTAGATCACTATATTAGGGAATTTGGAAGTATAATAAAGATAAATAATTCTGACACTGCTAAAGAAGTATTAAATTTTATTTTTCAAAAAATCTGTAGTTACAAAACAATGCATGATTGAAATTTTATATTAAAAAAAAATGTAATTTATCGTAAGTAATTGATTTTATCGTACTAATTGATTAAAGTTTAGTAAATAAAGAAAATATTGCATATTTTATTTCAATTTCCTTCTTTCTCAATTTAACATCTATCGGTAATGCAGAATTTTTGGTTTTTAGTTACATTTTAACATCGATAGACTGCGGTGGTATAGCCGAAACACAGCCAATCGTAATCGTTGCCTCTGTTACTTAAAAAATATTTCTTTCACCGAAAATTATAATTTAAAAAGCCATGCTTGTTTAGTCTTCAATAATAAAATAGTTTCCGCATTTTAAAAAAGATCTGTGACTTTTATGCAATTAATAAACCACTACGAAGATGTCTGTATTTTTCGTAAATACGTAAGTAAACGAACTTCTATGGCTTTTAGGTTATATATTATTACACTTTTGATACACTGTAAAATTGTAAATAAATATATGTAAAAGGGAGGATTTTCCGCATATACGAAATAATTCCTTTAATTCCAAACAGTTTATTTTTCTATTTTTAAAGTATTTTATAATACGATATACTGTATTTTTTTCTGTATACACAGTGAGAAGTTTTTATATCATAGAATAAGAGGAATAGATCATACATGTTAGAATGCAAAGATATTTAATACATATAAATATTATTTTGAATATTTTCTATTGAATGTCTTTTATATTCTATAAAAACTTTATCAGGACTTTCAACTTTAGTATATTATTTGGTTTACATTTCTTTATTTTTTTTATTATAGAAATTTATAATATACTTGTTTATAATTATAATATTAACATTAAATATATAATACATAGAATTGAAATTTTCATATTTATTCAGGATGGTTAATTATACACATTTAATAAAATCAAATATTATAAATTCAGAACTAGTCATAATGTACTAGCAACATATATTCTTCTAGACTCTTCTAGAAAAAACTCAGAAATTTATTTCTGAAGTTTTTTTCTAGATGCATCTAGAAGAATATGTAATGCATTGGTTTATAACTGCTAGTTCATGACTATACCTGTTGCTTTCTAAACTGATCCTATCCTTCTATCTTGAAAACTAGTTTTATATACATATATATATATAAGAATTTTTTATATGTTTAAATGAGAAATATTGTAGTTGCATTCCATTATATTCACTGCAAGTACTGAAAATTTATAGTTTGCACTACATATACTATAGATTTTCAATATTTGCAATGCAATGCATAACAAAACGCAGCCTATATTAAATTGATATTTATAACCAAAGTCAAAGTTTTTATAAATATAATAATAATGTTTATGACAGAATAAAACAATTTTTATTTTTATAATAGAACTAAACAATATTTTAAAAAATATTTTTCTAAAATTAATTTCAACACTAGTCTAAAATACGTTTTCATACAAACATCTGTAAGAATCACTGAAGAAGAACCTGTGAGTTCCAAAACGTACAACATTTTTTGTTAGTTTTTTTATATTGCAAAATTTAAGAACAATAATTATTATTGAATCCATTTAGCTCGATTTAGACCTCGTTTAATTATTTAATATTTTCTTTGTTAATAGGAATCAAGATAGCGAAGTAGAAGGCGACTCAAATGGTGACTTACAGATTGCCTCACCGGGAAATTCCGAGGCTCAACAAGCATTGACTCATTTTTGGCCAAAAGTTATGGAAGAAATAAAAAACATTACAACTGTTAGTAAGACCACAATCTGATAAAATTTATCTGATAAATTTACTTTCCAGTATTTAAATAATCATTCTTTTATTATACAGATGGATCTTAAAACGCAATCTTTACCATTAGCAAGGATAAAAAAGATCATGAAACTAGATGGAGATGTGAAAATGATAAGTGCAGAAGCACCTATGCTTTTTGCCAAGGCAGCAGAGATCTTTATACATGAACTAACTCTCAGAGCTTGGGTGCATACAGAAGATAATAAGAGACGAACTCTTCAACGGAACGATATTGCAATGGCGGTTACAAAATATGATCAGTTTGATTTTCTTATAGATATAGTACCTAGAGACGAAATAAAACATAGTAAGGCACAGAACGAGACCACTGTACGTACATCTATGAACTCGGATCAAGTTCATTATTATTTCCAATTGGCACAGCAGCAAGCTTCGGCAAATCAAAGTGTGCAGAGTAGTGGCACTACTACCACACAACCTATACAAATTGTTCAACCTTCTAGCGGGCAAATCCAGACCATCAATCTCGGCAGTCCAGTAGAACAGGTATTTATTTTTTGAACTAATTAAGCAAAAAATAATCTATGTACATAATTAATTGTTAAATTTCATCAATTTCAGGAGAGCACCAACACTACTACACCCCAAACAGTTACAGTACAAAGCCCACAGCAGTCAACAAATCAACAAATTATTCAGCTTCAACAACAGCAACAGACATCCACACAGGGTGGAGGAATACAAATCGTACAACAGATTGTCACTCCTACCGGCGAAATTCAACAAATACCTGTTAATATAAACAAATTTTTTTTATAAAAGTTATTAATTGTTTAATTGTGTGTCAATCTTCTTTTTTTTTTTTTTTTAGATTCAGTTGACTCAACAGCAATTGAATATGATTCGTATGCAAGTGCAAGGCGGAAGTAATCAACCGATTATAATACAAACTGCTCCGATTCAAACTCAACCACAATTAATACAAGTTGCACAGGGTTCTCAAACTCCAGTTTTTTTACAAGCCTCCAGTGCTGATACTGAATAATATTAATTATAACTTTATTTTTTTTAAGCTACATATATTTAATAAATAACATAATATAATAAGATAAAGTATAATAGATTGTATTGTCATTTTGTAATTTAAATTACTTGATAAATTAATTAATTTCCCCCCAAAAATGTTAAAAATAAACATTTTTTTATTCGTAAGCAACTTGAAATAAAGAAAAAACAATGATTGTTTGATTATTGAAATTATCAGGAAATTAATTAATGACTAGAATAAAGTATTGTGCTTTTTTATTCGAATTTCTAATGTATTAATATCTACAAGATTGATGATCGTCATACAATATGTAATAAATATATCTTCATTGTAATACTGTCTTGCTTCTTTATATATATTTACTGTTTTCTAATAAAATATACAATGTACTAACAATTCTGTTAATAACAAAGGGAAAACCGAATTTTCTATACTTATCAAAACGAGTTTTAATATTTTTACTTGCCAGAGATTCTAACTTATTTTGCGCGGTCTCATATCGTGTGCTTTTTGAACATTCTATAGAAGATTATTATCTGAAAATTCTTTCTTGAGATATTTCTGTTCATCATAATCGTACATCCACGTTGTTGTAAGCTGATCGAAGGGTTGGTCACTGAAGCGAAATGAGGTGAATCGAGGCGATGTAAGGTGAAGAATAAAGATAAGCAGCCAACGCAAGATGTAATCTGATTCGTACGTCGCGTTCCTTAGCCGCTGGCTGCCTGCTTCGCATGGCTGAGCTTAGGACTGACTGGTGCAACTTGTATTATGTTTCACGTTGCCGCTGCGGTTCTTGTCTGACGAGTCTTGACGCTCAGAATCTTTACAATAGCCTCCAAATGTCATGTAACAGTAACTATACATGTATTCTTATTATTAAATAAGTTAATACGCACATTAATGTTATGCTATCAATCTTAACATGAATAAAAAATAATTAATCATTCGTTTATCATGGAATATCAAATGGGAACTTTTATCATTATTATTAGCTGACAATAAATAATAAAAAAAAGTAATGAAAGAACAAATGCTATATAAATGATTAACATTTATCTTTGGTAGATTAATAAAATTTCTGAAATTCAAAGATTAATTATAAATATTCAATTTTAATGTAATAATAGTGTTCTCTCTCTCTCTCTCTCTCTCTTCTCCCTCATCTTTTTGTCTAATTTTAATTCATCTATGAAAAATCAAACGCAAATGAAGTATATATATGTATATGTATGAAGAAGAAGGTAAAGGAGAGCGTTGCTCGCCGATATTTCGATGTATTAAAACTTGTAATCGATCGGAATACCAATTCGCTGGGAAACCTTCGAATATATATATAGGGTGCCGAAAAGAAAACACATGAACTGTGTAATATAAAGTTTATTAGATATACTTTTGCAATATTTTTCGCTTACTTATTGTTAGAATAAATTTTTACTTGTTAGTACAGATTTAATCCAGATCTTTTTATGTCTTCTTATTTTTCAATATTGTATACATTATAAATAAAAGCATCAAATTCCGTTTAAATTTATATGCAAAATTAAGTAAAAATAACAAATCTGTTTATATTTATTGAATATATATCTCTTATAAGAAAATATTGAATTAGTAAAAAATTAAAAAACTATTGATTGGAAATAATTAAAAAATTATTCGAGTCTATTTTACTATACATATATTTATACTCTACTATTCGAATATATAGTTTTTTTTACTAATCCAATATTTTTTTTATGAGAGAAAATATTTTTAACTCTGCGATTATATTTACTATTACTACTTTTTATCTCATTTTTTTAGTAATTTGTAATCTTGAAATTTGTATATATGTATATACAATCTTTTAATAATTTTTTGCAGTTTTCGGACGATCAACATTGTTAGGCGCATATTCTGGATAAATTAGGTAATAAAGTAGAATCTATATTTGGAGATAATGAGATTGACTGAAAATGACCAAATTTTACTTGGTAATTTACTGTAAATTTGTCAGTAATTTATGGAAGCTGGTAAAATGGTAATTTAAAAAAATTATAAAAATTAAGTAATTTGATATAAGAGAGAGTATTTAATCATTAAGTTAAAAAGTTTAAAAACATTTTATTTAATTTAAATTTTCATTTTAATACTTATATACATATTGATATAATAATAATTAAGATACGCAGTGACAAGAGAAATTTTTAATAAACTTTTTATTAAAATTTTGAAAGCAAAAAGGTGTGACAGGTACAGTATTAGAAATAATTTCATCTATCATATGATAGACATAAAGTTATCAAATTTTAAATAAATAAATGATAGAAATAGGAGAAAAAATATATATCATCGTGTGACTTTTCAATTTTATGTGATTTACACGTTTTAATTGCATGATATGATTATATAACTTTGTGACGTAATTTTTTTCAGTAGAACGCGTCTATATTTAATCAATAGCCCTATTATTCTACCAGCGATTTCTATATAAGTACGAAAATAGTATATTTTTATGCATAAAACTATAACAGACAACAAATTTTACCAAAATTACCAATAAATTACCATTTTACCGTAATTTTACTGTAAATAATTGTAAAATTGAATTTGACAATAATTTTGCATCTCTAACTAGAACACAAAGTAGTATTCAGACGTGACCTGTAATAACCGGTCTTTTTTTTTGTTTTAGCACGGAACAAATGAAAGATGTGCGCTGTATTACTGACGCTGTTATATTGCGATTTTAATTGCCAGAGAAACCACGAAGCATGCAGCACGTACGTATACATCCAAGGTGCGTTCTTTTTGTACATGATGCATCAATTATCTTTGTTTAATATTTGGTGAGCAAGAAGGATAAACGAATGCATTACGCACGTCATGCGACAAATGGAACGCATCCCCAGTGGAAATCTTAATCGATTATCGAAATTATAATATAATTCAGACATAATAATATATATTAACGAATGTTTAATTCTGCGAAGAAATATAGAGAACGAGAAAGAATTCTCGCGATCGCGAGAAATTCCTTAGGTAATTTTCGCGCGTCTGAAAGTATATATTTAAAATTTGCATTCGTAAATTGCGCAATGGAGCTATTGACGATCGCTTGATTTTAATTTCTCGCTGTAAAACTGTCCTGATATAGATTCTTTTCCACCCCGCGATCTACGCCACTGCCTAAATACTCGGATTTCACGACATGTTTACAAAGATCCTAGAGATAAGTTGAGAATGGCCGCCACAGCCCCATGCCTCCTTCATGGGTGTAAGGTGACAGCTGCCTGCGCCTGCGTTGCATGCACATATACACACACACGTGGAATGTCCTTATAGCAAAAGGAAAGATATGGAAACCGAGTGACGAACATAAAACGAATTAATTATTTAAATTCACAAGTGTCGCCAAACCGATCCAAACATCTCTCTCTCCAAGAGATCTATATCCATAAACAATATGGAATATATTTTGTTTTATTGTATATAATCAATTTCTGTAAACCATGGTTAATTTAAAAGATACGGATAATAAAGGTTATTTATACTTTTGGATTGTCCTTTGAAGAATAATGAATTCTTCCAATCTTATTAGTAAAATTCACATTTTTTGATCGGTCGTAAAAATAATGGTGATCAATATATACATGCTTTTGTTTTCGGTACCTGAATCGAAATGATAGAACACCCTGTATATAACGAAGGGAGAACGCACATACTTACTCACACCGATATCTTCGTCGCATATACGTGCATCTGTCTTCCACATTACACACAATGCCAAAACGCAGAGAGAGAGAGAGAGAGAGAGATCGCTTACTTAACTTCATTTACCTTTGGCCCAACTCAAATAGCACATGATATTCTGAGGACGTTTCGAGGATATTTTGATTATTGCTCTCAAGCAAGAAATGAGTCTAAGTAGGAACATTCTGAGTATAATATCTTGTAACATATTTTAGAATATCTTCAAAATATCGCGTACTATTTGGGACCTCGCAGGATCTCCGCAGATGTGCGTCCATTTTTGCAAGATATTTGTCAATTTAGTCGCGTACGTCAAGTAGTGCGCGTTATGTATTCATTATTGCGAAAGAAATGCGCGTTGGCCTCTAAAATCTATCGAGATTATATTTACATTAATACATACTCGTATATGTACATACAATCATCACATCAATCTTCTTCAGATGTTCGTCGGTGTGTCAATACGTACTTTATATATCCATTAACTCTTTGCGATCCTTGATATGAACTTAACATGATGATTCATATATAATCCTCGCGAAAGTATCCGGATATTTAAAGGATTGATTTTATGAACTTTTTATATTATAAAAACTTTCACAAACGTCCTAGATGCAGTAAATATTCACTATTCGTTATATTTTTCATAATATTGAAATAATAACAAAAAATATTTAAGAATGATGTTTTAATTTCGTAATTAATTTTGATTATAAATTAAGACAGAATCTCTCTTTCTGCTTTTTTTCAAGATAATATTGATAATATTGATAAATCAGCAGGTTAATTTTTCCACTATTGTTTATATAAATAAATAACAGAATAAGGTTTTTATTTTAATTTCAAGTTTTTCGAAAATTTTAAGAATGTAGGACAAATTGAATAAAAATAGACGTAGAAATTAGGCGAGAAAAAAATACCATTAAATAATTAAAAGCTTTTAAAGTCCTGGAAAAAAAAAACTGTATCCTACATATAATTTAGATAAATTTAGATTTTTAATTGTAATTTGACTCTTACTTCGCCCTTTTTAATGTTATTGATTATTCCTGCATATAAATAAAAATTATAACGTTACCGCACGCTGTAGATTTTATCGTTAACAATAACGCACGTACTTCGGGCCGGTTTTCACAAACTCCACATCGTCTCTTTGTACCTCTATTTTTCCTAAAGTGTTCGTATATCCAAGTACCTGGGTGGTCATATACATATGTGCACCATATCGAAGAACAATACAGACCGCCCGCATATCTCGAAAGGCTAGACCGAATTTTCTCTCTTCCTCTCTTCCTCTCGCAATTTGTAAAGCTTTCATTTTATTATATCGTAAAAATATCGTACCATTCCGCCACTTCTTCACTAACTGTGCGGTCGTGGCCAGTCCGCCATATGTATACCTCCAGCACGTCTTCCTTTATATCATCCGTCGCCTCTACCTCGAGTGACTCCTGTGAAACATCCGTCGAATCGATATTTCTTTCACGAAAGAGGTGTATCGCATTTGTCCTGAGAAATACGACGACGCGAGAGTCGTAACTTATAGCTCCTTCGAGAGAATGCTGAAAATTTGATTCGTATAAGAAGCTGATAGTGTATACTCGTAGAAGAATGGTAGATTTGTAACACAGTTTCGTATTCGGTGGATGCTTTTTTTTTTTTCAACTGTTAAAATTTCGAAAAGAGACGTAGTTGAATTACACACATGTTTAAAAGAAGATCCTGCAATAGCATCGAATATACAAACGGTATTTCAACGGTTTTTGGTTAATTTGAGCTAAATGTTTAATTGTCTTTTACGCTTAAGCCAAATGTAAAACGTAATACGCGTAAAATTATATATTGAATATAATTTTCTAACTTGTGGTTTAACAAAATATATATTGTAGTTTGTAGAATATCATACGTGCTCTCACGTGAAACCGATGAAACAAATGTGAATATGCATACATAACAATATAAATTGCGGTAAATCGCTAACAGAGTATTTAATACATAAAGAGATATATAAACGAGATGGTCTCTTATAACAACGTTCTGTGAAAATAATTAACTGTACTATCCTATGTATACGTTTCCCAGCTATTATATAATGTAAAAGCATATTATTCTCCTTTGTCATTTATCACAAAGCTCTGATCAAGATGTTGATCACCGTGAATGCTCGTTATTATTTCACGACCATGGATTATTTTCAAGAATAATTTTAGCAGGAGGTATAATTTTCCTAAAAATATTATAATAAAATAGTTATTAAATGAGATAAATTTTTAACGCATATATTCTAACAACACAATTATACATAGATAAATATATGAAATATATTTGTGAATTCGAAATATTGTGAATACACGCGCAAAAGCTATAAAATACTCTCTGAAACAATTATATAATAAAACGTTCGTGAGTGAAGCGCTTAAACGGGCAGGTTTCTTGAGATGCTTTTATGGTAACGTTAGCGAGACTTTTAACGAAATTTGAGAGTCCATCAAGCTGGTGGAAAACGCACAATGGATGTTGGTACAGGATGTAGAAAATTATATTGCCGTCCATGTTGTTCCTCATTTTCGTCATCGTTCTTGAAAAATGCAGACTCACCCTCGCTGTTACAGTTACATTAGCCGCAAAGAGGTTTCAAGTTTAAAAGTCTACAGCGTGAAGTTTATTCGGAAGAGATATAACGTCTTGTATGAAATAAATAATTAAGAAATTAATAAGAATACATATACATACTGCAAAACTTCATTTAGTTTTCAACTGAAAAATGTTGGTTTAAACAAATTCCATCGTAAACTTTCCCTACCTCTTTTAATTCACGTTTTAATCTCTTTCTCAACGAAATAATAAATTTTCTCTTTAATACATTTTGAATGAAAGAATAAAAGGAATATATAAATAATATGTATGTATACTTGATAAAAATTGCGAGTGTAATATTAACAATAGAAAATAGAGAATAATCTTAAATTAATTAATTATTGAAGATAAATTTCTGCTGTCAGTTCTCTTCTCTATCCGTCTGCGAGACGTGTATGAGTTCCTTATAATTTTAAGGGTTGCAGAAGGTTGTATTCTAATAATATTTTGTGAACGATCGTTCTCTGCCCTCTATAATTTCACTTACGGTCCTAAAGGTCCTAATTTGTTTTGTCACGCAACAGTGACAGAACAGAGGAAGCAGACATCTCGCGACGCCTTTATCGCGCCGTAATCGATAAAGCGAGAAAAAAGGACGCAGGGACATTCTCGCCTTCTAGGAACCCACTGTAGTATGACGTACTGCCGGTGGCGTGGACCGTAGAAGTGGACCTCCCGTCAAGAATTCTCTGTCTCCTCGTAAAAAAAGGTGGGAAAACCAAAGAGAGATCGTCGCGACTTGCGCTTTCCTTCTTTCTGTCTTATACTCAGTTATAAAATAACAGGCCGATTATTTAATTCGAATGTTATCTCACCCGAGAATTATATAGAGTTAGAATAATATTAGACTGTTTATATTTTTTATTTAATGCTAATCATTTGGGAACAGAATTAGATCTGTATCGATACTTTAATTAATATATATCAAAGGAAATGAAAATGCGTATAAGATTAAATTAAAAATATAATACAACGATTAAAATATGAAAACTCGAGAGATGTTGTTCCTTACTTTTTTTTCCTACTCTTTTCACTAATTCATGTGGGATCCTAAAATATACGTCGCTGCGACTTTTATCAAGATCGCCCATAGATTCTTTTAATCGATGTCTCCTCTGAAAACTCGTCCCGCTAGGGTGGCGCATTTATTGCCGAACAATTTGTAGATACAAATGGACGGTGGACAAGAGGTGACAATTATTCGAATGTATAGGGGATAGATACCTCTCTCTCTCTTGTATCCTTCGTCGTCGTCGCATTCTCTCTCCTTATCTCTCGCGTCATCACCCATCACACGCGCGACTCGTTATAGCATCTCACTCTAATTAACGAGCGACCTGTATGCGCCCGCCCTACCATAGTGAGAGCGAGAAACAAAGAAGGTGAAACGAGAATACGCAGGAGAGGAGCAATTTTAAACAAATGTGCGTTTTTATTGCGTACAAAGAATTTTTAGAAATAAATAACAAAAATAATGAAGAAGAAAGGAAAACGCAAAAATAAACGATTGATCTTTAAGAGAGAAAGAATTATATATTAATTTCTCATCCCCCGCGAGGAGGAGTAAATTATTTTATTGGGCAAACGCATAATTCGTGCATGTAGCAATAATACGTACAAGCATTTTGGAAAAGAAAGAAGAAAATGGAAAGAGAGAGAGA
>NW_017279259.1:430302-489257 GCF_001594065.2 Cyphomyrmex costatus | reverse complement strand
GACGAAGAGGAGCCGAACGAACGGGTGACCACGTGACCATCGGGCGGGGGTGGCAGGCGACATTTCGCATGCTCAGAACCGCTCAGAGCACAGCGGCCGCCTCTGCAACGTATATCGCACACACAGCGGCCACGGCGAGGACCCGCCGAACACATCTCCTCGATGCGACGCTCCGGGAAAAACGATGGTATAGCGAAGCGAGTCTGTACATCGCGTGAGTGATACAACTTTGCCGTGGGGGGAGGGGGGGGGGGGGATGGTAACGCGGCGTTTTCCGGTATAGAGGAAAAAAAAAACCGAAGGTCCTCTCTAATCGGGGGGGGGAAATTATAAAGGCTCCCCTCGCGCGCCGCGGCGGTGCAGGTCCTGCGTGTCCGCGGGTGCAGGACGTATATCCTCCTGCATCCCTTGCGCGAAACGGGCGGGGAGCGACGTGATTCCGCGAGGAGCGAGATCCGGACGAGGCCTCTCGCGCGGCCGAAACGACGTGGGTTTTCTTCATCGTTCCGACAGCATATCGCCGACGCGACGGTGCTCTCTGTGTGTGTTTTGTGTGTGGGTGTGTGTGTGTGTATATTAATATATATACATATATATATGTGTGTGTGTGTGTTGTGTGCCGGGCGGTGCGCAAAACGTAACGCACGCGTAACGCAGGGTGGTGGTTGAACACGCACAACGTGAGAATGATGTTTCCGTAGTCCCGGAAGATGCGGGGAGAGTGAAAATCCGGGCGAAAAAAGAGAGAAAAAAGTAAACGTGGTAAATGCGTGGATATACCGTTACGACGTGTTTACGCGCATAATATAGACACGCGCGCGTTACGTGTCCTCGGGATAACGATGCTGTTATCAGGAGGCGATCGTCGACGGCATCCTTGAACGCACGTTTGTCGTCGAGCACCACTCCGTTTTCGAGTCTGGAGCCAACGACGGAATGTAAGATTCTGATCGATGTTTTTGCTTTATTATATAGATTTCGCTTCGACGAATTTCCGCGAGGATTTCTCTCTTCTCGATGCTCCTGACGGAACATCCCTTTAATTCGCACGATTAATATACATACGTATAGCGAATCGAGATTTTTGTCAAATCATACACCGCGTGTCCTGACAAACAGCGATCTTTCACGACTACGCGCGGGAATGGGCCTTTCTAAAAAAATTAAAATTTAAAAGTCCTGCCAAAGTTAAAAATACGTACAAGTCCGATAAAAAGAATATAAAAATGGGATTTGAAAAATACATATGTTGAAGTACATAACTTATATTTTATCGATACGGATAATATAGAATGAGTTAAAAATATGATTACTATGTATTTGTATCTTTTACAAATTTTTGGCATTATCATAATTCTTACAGAAAGATCTATTTCTATATATGTGTCTATTTATAAACTTTTTAAAATATTTATTAAATAAACATATCATCATGGTATATTTTAAGATTACTAAATTATTGCATTAATTTTGTGTTACGCGTTTGTAACTTTGAAATTTTTACTAATAACTTTAAAAAATAATTACATTTATTGTAATTTGTAATATTTTAGAATTTGTGTTAATGCGGCTCTTCCGGTTTACTAATTATCTATTTTTGAAGAAACACTCTTTAAAAAGAGATAATATATCCTTTTCACCTCCACATGTTAATTATGTGACAGAAATTTAAAGGGTCCTGATAAGAACACAACGTTTTGTACGCGCACGTTTTTCCTAAAGTAGCTAAATAAAATGAGAAAAAGAGAGGAAGAAGCAGCCGAGAATTGTGCTGTTCGCGGATGTTCGCACTCACGCATGAAACGTCATTATCAATTGAGCATGCGTAACTTATGCATCTCATTCGGCTCGTTAGAGCAGTAATGTATTTTAATTGGCCATTGCGTAGTATTAGGCAATACGGTCTCTTTAAAAAACGCGTAGGTTAACGATAGTTTTATTAAACTAGATTCGTAACAGTTTACCAAACAACAGAGAAGCGATAAAGTTCTAATATTTACTTTTTTGTGAAAGAACTGTAAGTTTAATATAATTTCGGAAATTATTATTTTACATCATCTTGCTCTCAGCGCTGTACATATCTTGGTATTTATTTACATTTACAATTTACTCGATGTTGAAATTAATGACTGTATTAATTAAAGGTAAAGTGGTTTATAAAAAGGTATTTGGTTTTGACTCTTATATGCCTTTGTCTATCTTTGTTTTTTAATTAAAGGTTATTTATTCGTTACGTCAATAAGTTTTAATCGAAAAATCTTAGACGTTATGACATTTTTAACAATTATTAACACATTCTATTTAAGCAATAGTATTACTGCGAAACTAATCTAGCTATTATATAGTAAAAAGATCTTAGAAAAAATTATTGTTTCTGATAAACAATTGTTTCACGAAAAAATAAATATTAAAGCTCGTAATAGTAAATTTTCTCGAGAAATAATATGGTAAATAGCTATTATGAAAACGAGATGGTTAAACAAATTATTTTCAAAGGACATCTATTTTATATATGTTTTTGATGCGGGTTTAGGTTCGGACAAAAAGCTTTTGTCTCGATAAACTTCTCTTGTGTAGCCATCCTTAGATTTCTCTCTCTCTCTCTCTCTCTCTCTCCCCAACGATCGACAATGTAAACCGAGCCATTAGGTGGACGAGAGAAGAGACCTGCGGATAAGCACTAAACAAGCGGCATTCCTCTTGTTTCGCTGCATTTCGTTTTCCCTGACGGTTGACAGACAGACAGCCAGTCAGACAGCAAGCTAAGCAACTCGTCCGCGATAAACACTTCGGCACAGGCTTTTGTTTAGATAAGTGGAGTGCCTTTCATCTTTCGCTTCGCTGTACATTAAGATATGCAACTTGGTGCAGCGAGATGAACTGCGACGATATACAGGGTGGCCCAGATTCATATAATATTTGAACAATCTGGAGAGTTGAGCTTTTATACGTCTTTTTGCATAAAATGTGCCAGAAAGTCGCAATTTATCCATTAAATTCAAGATTCAATTTCCTCACAATAATATAGTACTTTGCTATATAAGAATCGTTCGTCATCGATAAAATAATAATTTTCCAAAAAAGGATGAATTAAAGAGTTAAGCTTAGTTACTTATTATTTACACTTTCTTATGGTGATTTAATTTTATTCAGAATACTAATTAGTTTTTGATGAGCTTCCGTCAAAAGCAATCGCACTTAAAAGACTTTATTATCAAGATACTTAAATTTCTTATCAGCTGTAAAATTAAATTGTACTATATTGAAAATAGGATAAGAAGAGGTTGTTCTATTTGTGAAATTATGTGTTATGTTACTGGATCAATTTAGATAGATAGGAAAGGATGAGGTGATGGAGAATAGATTAAGACCTTTTTTTTATGTATAAACCAAGTCTCCTTCTTGGCTGTGTAAAGTTGAAGTGTAATAAAATCTTCGATATTATTCAAAAAGAGATGTACGCAGGATAAGAATGATCCACGCATCTCGAGGAACTCTTAAAGCTGTCTTTCGCACCATCATACGAAATATGTACGAGACATATGTACGCGCACGCATAAGGGCGGAGTGCAGATATAGATAGTGACTTGGCAACATAAAGAATACATAATGCAAAGCATCGAGAAGGCTCCATTGGCTGGTTTCAGTGCCTCATGGTGTACGCCTACCCAGCCAGTCACTCCACCTCTTCGACACGCAATTGGCAGACAATAATCGAGTTCTCACGCGAATGAGTTGCCCCTCTCGCGATCTTACAGGTGCAATCTTTCTTTACCTGTGAGATTGCGTTAACGCAGAGTCGATAATGCCTTGGAATTTAGCTGCTTATTTTAGAGTATAAGTCCATAATGTGACTCTCCGTCATACACTATTAAATGTAGATTATTGAAATAAAATATGTAGCTATAGTATACGTCATACAAGAGATTTATTAAAATTAGTAAATAATAAAAATGAGGATTTAATGTATCAAAAGAGATCGAAATAGAAAAGGTTTGACTGCACCAACTCTTCATCAGCTGACAAAATAAATGATCAATTAATAAAATAGTATAATCAAGCGTTATAAAAGAGGTATTAACCGCAACGTTTTGCTAACAAGGATACCAAGATGCTTAATAGTCTGTTTTAAACATTCTTGATGAACTTATCAAATTTTAATGTCAAAATAGTATAAACAAAAACTTTCACTTTATCGTGCCGATATAAATCAATATGTTCATAGTTGATGTAGTGAGAGATTTGAATTTTAACTGAGAGGTAACGTTTCTGGTTTTTAAAAGGCACACATATAATTTTGCCTTCGACTCTTTACATGTAAGTTTATATACGTATACAATAAACTTTTGTTTTATTTCCTATGGTCACATTTAATATTAATTTTATTTCTATGGTTTCACTTCTGATATTAATTAGTGTGTCCTTCATCGATTAAAATAACAGTTGTTTTCGTGAGATGAGAGAACTGAGGTATATATTGATGATTTTTAATCATTGTTGAAACATAATTCTCGTAGACGAGTTTTATATATGTATGAGGAGATAATTAATATTAACGTTTACCACGTGACTTAATTTAACATTTCTCGCCATCGAACGACGAATCAATGCAATTTTAACCATTTAATTGCATGAACCTCAAATCTCATCTTTTTTTGTCTCAAATTTTATAATTTATTATTTCTGACTTAGCTTGGATTTGTGTGCGTGATTCTTTAAGTAATTTTTTGGAGGACTCTCTTTGTTTATGTAATTTAATGAAAATATTGTAATACGATTAACACCTTTTTTTATGACGCTTAATTGTGTGCGTCTTATTAATTAACCACTTATTTTATTAGTTGATAAAGACTCGGTGTCAAAAAGTACTCTATTTTAATTATTTATAAATTATAATATCTTGTATTGTTTCTTCAGCTCGTTCTTTAATCTTTATCCTCTCACATAACTGTATACTTTTTATTTACGGATTCCCCCTCTCGTTATCTCATACCTTTTCAATAAAGAGACATCACTAATTTTCAAGTTATAAACGCAATGCAATTTTACTTTTTCATCACGATGTTTGCACGTTCTTTTATCATGTTCTCGGTATAAAGAGGAGACAAATCGATAATTATTATTACAGATAGAGTGATATGTTAACCGAAGACAATGATCCGACAAAACCAGCAGGGGTTTTAGACAATGCTGGTAACGTGTCTTCCTCGACTGAAGCCTCGGTACAGCATCCTCGCGCCGCAAACAATGGTAGCTATACATTGGCGTAGAATAGATGCATCGCTATGTAAATTCAAAGTTAAACAATTGTTTAAGACATTTTATCCCCCTCCCCCTTTTTACGTACAATATATTTAAAAAATTAATTTCTTCATTAACAGCCAATTCGTTGGTCAGTACGACTATCTCATTAATCATGCGCTTTGCATTTTGTTGTTTTTACATTTACTGTGTAATTATCAGTGCTTTGAAAATACAATTCATGGATAACAAATGGCAATCACTATTGCGAACCATTTTAAGCAGAGATGTGTATATGTTGTAGACATTTTGGAAATGGCATTTATAAACAAAATAATAAGTACATTTACCGAAGGTAAAAAATTTAAATAAGTTTAAATTAAATATCTATATAATGATATAATTTTATTCACACTAAAAGAAGACTAAAAAGTAACAAAAAAATTGACTGAACGTTTCTTGAACTAATGTCCATTTCTACCAATGTAAAATTAACATTAAACTCGGGCTTGTCTTACTTTTTGTCTTCTTTTAATTCTAACAATTAAATTAACCCGAGATTCAAGTTGATCTACATTGATAGAAATGGACTTGTCTTCCTCAGTTAGTGAAAAATTATTAAGTTAAATCATAAATAAGTGTATATTTAAACTCAAGGGATTAAAAAATATAAACGAAATATTTTGTCATTTTTATACAAGAAACCGAAGTTAAGAACGAGGTCCAAGACTGTCCCGAAAACGACAGCGTACCTAGTGGTGAACTGTATATTGACGAGAATGCTGAAGAAAAAGAGCCGGAGTATCCAGATTCGATGGAAAAAGCGGATTACGGATCCCTATACGGCGCCAACCAATATTATAACAGGTATTTAAACATTATTCGCCAGACATACAGTTTAATATGATTATAAATGTATAATGAGATTAATTTTATTTTAAAAAGTTATTGCAATGAAAAAATATTTATAATTTGCTGGAATTATATTAAATAAAATGATAAAATACGGAAGATATACTTGCCGTATGAAATATTATCACATTGTATCTTTTGATAATTCTCTTAAAATCAAATCAATCTCGTATACGATCGTCGAACTGCATATATATGTAAAATCAATAATTTGACTTGCATAAATAAATCTTTTGTTTATCCAAAAAGCAATTGGTCTTCATCGCGGTTTCTTCTCTTTCCTAGTCTATACAACTCGCCGCCTTACGGATCGACGACAGCTTCGAAAAACGCATCGAGCTTGCAGAGCCCATACTTAAGCTCTTATACATCGTCAAGCTCGATGACGCAGTATCCGTCCTATGCCAGTTACAATAGCGGGACGACGACCTTCCCGAATATGGCGCAAAATATATCATCGGCTTCCCAGGTGAGGGCGAACACGATACGTACGATTTCTCGTTTCAATTGGTTTCTCCCCAAAAATTGCGAATGACTTTATCTTCTTTCCTTCCGCAGAAATTAGACTATAGCGCTTACAGCAGTAGTTTGTACGGAAACGACAGGGTATCGTTGCAGTACTCCGGATATTATCCTGTGCCTGGTTATCATCATCCACCGCCTACTTCATTTAATATCGGAAACATTAACTTCGCTGGTAATCTTTTAACTGTTACGCGCTTTCTTGCATGATGTAAATGAAATTCTTTGTTAGGAGAAAGTAAACAATTTATAACCGCTACATAAACTGTTGGAAAAACGGTGATGTAAAATAAAACTTTTGCATTCAAGCTAGTTGTTTAATTGGAAGGTGGTTCGAGTCTAGTTCTGAAAATTACGTTTAAATGCGTTAACATTCTGATCGAAACTTTGATTGATATTTTGACTCTCGCACAAACGATAAATAAGAAATTTTACAATTCAAAAATCATTTGCACATTTAATGCCTGGCCTTTTACCAAATGGTCGCAATTAACGTTATTTTATATGCGTGAGAAGATTCGACCAAGTCGCTCACGTTAGACGCAACGGCGCACGATGCGAGCGATCTGACCGCACGGGAAACCGCAAACATCGAAGGTAATATTATACATAATCTTATATATATATTATCAAAGGGATAGGTGCACAATAGAACAAATATTAGGACCAGCCATAAATATTAAGATTCCAACTTATCAGAAATCGTGTATTCCGGTATAACTAGTCTGATTTCATTTGAAATCTTAATAACTAGTCTGATTTTATTTGAAATCTTAATAACTATAATCTGATTTCATTTGAAATCTTAATAATTAGTCTGATTCCATTTGAAATCTTAATAGTTATTCCTGTTCCTAATATTTTCTCGATTATGTGCAGGACCATAATATACCCGGACAACAAAAAATGTCTAATTCGAATCACAAAAGATATTTTTGCGTCTAAAAGACGACTTGAAACTCAGTAAACACCACAATTATATATATATAATAGTAATATATAACATCAATGTTATAATTTCCCACTCAACAATATAAATGCAATATAAATTATAATTATATTAAATTATTATATTATATTAAATATTAATAATAATTAAAATGTTCACACATGGGAAATTATAACACTGATATTATATTACTGTTAATATTGGTATTATGTACGTATAATGATGAAAAAATATTTATAAATTTTGTATACATATTCATTTTAAATTTTGTTAACATTGATAATGACCCGATCGGTGTCGAAACGTCTGATATTGTTGATATTTTTATTTTATTTTATTTTTATTTGATTTGTATTGTCTCTCTTTAATTTGTAATGCTTATTAATTTAAAGTAAATTGTCTTTATTAAATGTCAACATTTGGCTCTTAGCTCTTCTTTTATTTTATATGTTTTATACTTAAAGAGCTTAATATTATATTGAATTTATAAAAAAATTTGTACAACGACTTTCAGTGGCAACGACGAAGCCATGCAGACGTGGAAGGAGACAGAGCGGAAGCGGAAACAGTATCGGTTCTGCGGATACGACGGAAGCCGGCCCCGAGCGTATATTTATCTGGGATCTCGACGAAACCATAGTCGTGTTTCATTCCCTACTAACCGGACAATTCGCCACTAAGTACCGTAAGGATGCAAGCCTTCTAGCTCAAGTGGGTTTTAGGATGGAGGAAATGATATTCAATTTGGCGGATACGCACTTTTTCTTCAACGACGTCGAGGTACAAATTTCCTAACGTGTATAAATTTTGTACAGGATGATTACCGCAGAATATCTCAATTTTATAGATTCGAAAATGTAAAAAAAAATGTTCATGACTATTCTACGTGCAAGTACTTAACTAACATTTAATCTTAAAGAATTCAAGATTATCTAATTATTTATTTTATTTTCTGAAAATTATCACTTTCTCGGACAAATCTAGAAAATACTTTCTAGAAAACAATACAGAATGTTATTTATCATTATCATTTATAAATTTGCAAATATAATACATTATTTGCAATGATATGCACAGTTCGTTTCCTAGGTGGAAACTTTTCCGAGAAGAAAACTTCCATAAGTTGACCATGTGTTCTTTAAAAACTAACATCTGCATACGTATATGTGACTACCTGTATAGTATAACGGTTAGATTTCAGCTAGAAATACAATGAACTTTCGAATATTTTAGTTCGAGAGGAAATAAAATGTCAAAACGAGCCATATTTGAACCATATGCTTTATATATTCTGATTCGTATTTTTATATACAAATTTAAATTTGCAAAAAATTCAGCGTATTATTCTTTTAAAAAATGACAAAATTAAGATATTGAATTTTCGGTATTATAAACAAGCGTACGATGTAAATAGTTGACAAACTTTATTATAATAATTTCATAATTTAAAATTTAAAACGAAAGTTCGTCATTATAATAATAAAGTTTGTCAACTATATTTACATCGTATGCTTGTTTATAATACCGAAAATTCAATATCTTAATTTTGTCGTTTTTTTATAAAATAACAAGCGTTATCTTAGTACTTATAATTTTTTTTCTTTCGCAGGACTGTGATCAAGTGCATATAGATGACGTTTCGTCGGACGACAACGGGCAGGATCTGTCATCCTACAATTTCGCGACCGACGGTTTCCAGTGCGCGTCCGCGAACAATGGGATATGCTTGGCGTCCGGGGTGCGAGGAGGCGTCGATTGGATGAGGAAGCTAGCGTTCCGCTATCGTAAAATCAAGGAGATCTATTGTAACTATCGGAATAACGTGGGCGGCCTCCTGGGGACAGCAAAACGCGAACAGTGGCTACAGCTGCGTTCCGAGATCGAAATGCTGACCGACAATTGGTTGACGTCGGCAGTAAAATGTCTGAACATTATCAACAAGAGAAGCCATTGCATCAATATCCTAGTAACGACTACGCAACTGGTACCCGCACTTTCCAAAGTTCTGCTATTTGGCATCGGCGGAATATTTCCTATAGAGAATATATACTCAGCCTCCAAAATCGGTAATTATCAAGTATAAAGAAATAATTAAATACAATTATCTAAAAAATGTAATTATACAGGGTGTCCCAAATTGTTTGACACATCGCAGGTAGAGCGGACTAAGCTGAGTGAAAATCGAAAAGTTCTATATCATTTTACAATTTTCGACGTTCTTTTCAGCAGTTACTCAATGAGCAGAAAATCTTAAAATCCACGCTATGAGATAATTTTTAGATATTTTTAAGTTCTTCAAAAGATATCCTAATATTTCATAAAGGACTTCGAAAAATATCGTCTTAAAATTGCCTTCTACATGTATACGAGTATGTGTCGATTTTACTCGCTTATTCAACAATCTTTAAAAATTAATATCTCATTAACTATTGCAAAATTTGCAGAATGGTAGATGGAGGACTTTTTGACTCAGTTTAGTCCAGTTTATCTGTCTACAAAAGTGGTGTGTAAAAAAAGTTCGAGACATTCTGAACATCATTTGATCACAAAGCGGGATTTTGACCATTCTTCCATTATATTTTTAGTAGCAAAGTTACTGTTTTTGTTTTAGGAAAGGAGAGTTGTTTCGGTAGGGTGGTCGCTCGATTTGGCCGTAGATGTACGTATGTGGTAATAGGAGACGATTCTGACGAGGAAACGGCAGCGCGGGCACACAACTTTCCCTTTTGGAGGATAAATAGTCATTCGGACACTCAAGCCCTTTATACTGCCTTAGAAATGGGATTTCTTTAATCAAAAGCATATATGAAATATCAGTCTCTACCAGGAAACATTTCGGTCGTATGAAAAATTGCATAACGTGTATCTCTCTGTGCGATTTAAAAAAAAAAAAAAATTAACGAAGAAGCTATGCTTAACCAGGGAATGGAAGATCAAGTTACTTTTTGTTATTTTTTCCTCTTTTTTTGTAATAACGATTTGTTAATAATGTTGCAATTTTTTTATAAGTAAACATTGAGAGCTTGGGAAAGTCACTTTGAAAAGTAACTTGCATCATTACGCGTTTACTTGCTAAAAAAAAGTAACATGTGACGAATAACGAGTAACGTTACTCTTTAAAAGCAACGAGTTATGAATGCTGAGTTAATTTGTTTATTATAGTAACGAGTGATTTTTCCAATTCTGATATGTTACCTTTACAATTATAAAAAAAATTTATCATTATTAAATCAATTATCATAACAGAGTAATGACAAGGAAAGTATAACGATGTTACAGATAACTATAGTTGCTTCGATTCCCTGTACTTAATACATACACATATTTCTTCACTTTCTTTTTCTGGAGCAGCTTTTATCATTCCTATAACTTTTATCGTATGTAATATAAAAGAAGGAAAGTTGACACTTTCGCAACTATCATAATTATACTCGCCGATATTAAAGTAATTCGCGAGTTTGGTCGGACATCCTTGTCCACAAGTGATATAGAATGAAAGTAAAATTTTAGAGATAGCAAAATTCGAATAAACAAAGATTTGTGTATAATAAAATTCTTTCGGACAATTTTCTAGTGTTGGCACTTAGTAACATGTACTATATAAACTGAAAAATGGAATTTGTGAAAAATATATATATTATAATATACGTTTCATGTACTTAAACGCACTAAATTTGCATCTTTTTTCTTCTGATAATAACAAAATCAAAGAATTGTTACTCTAATATGCGTTAATAGATTCTAATAGAACAAATTTTTTTATCGATATATTGTTTACATAATTTTTCACAAATTATGACTACTATAGTTATTGTTCACTTAATATACCGTGATATTTCTATGCGCAAATTTATCGCAAACAATTAGTTTACTATTCATTAACTTCCATTAATTGTGCCTACTTTATACCTATGTTTGTCATATCACATGTACTTTTTTACATTCCTTTAGTGTTTATTATCACAAATATAAACGACATTATGTATATTTTGAAAGTATCCATATCAATTACACATTATACAAACACCATATAACAATCTTATTAGACATAAATGCATTAGAAAAAGTATTTATATATTTGTAAAAATATATAGTTATAACCATATTTTGGAATTGTACAAGGCTATTTGACAAACGAAAAAATGCATTAATATAATAAAAAAAAGGAACGAATTAGTATAATTACTAATTACGTTGACGTCGTTATGTGTAAAAACAGTTTATAAAAATTTTCTGAATATATCGTATTATTCGTTAAAACTATTAATAAAAATATAATTGAAAATATAATATGTAATGACTGTTCGTGTCTCAGAAAAAATTGCGAAAGTGAAAATAACTTTATCCTTTGATAAAAAAAAATAATGCATCAAGTCTATGTTAAATTATATGTGGTACTAATTTGATATCAGCTATTCTGAAAATAAATTAATATTCTATGATTCTGTTTTACTTAAACATATATGCCTAAATTTCATAAAAAATTCTACTTATTTCTGCTGTTAATATACTTCAAATTTGAATAATACTTTATCCGATATATAATATTTTTTATTTCCTGAATAATTATCTTTTGATATTAATAAAAATTGTTCAATAGACATTTTCTTAATTACGAAATGTTTTATTATCTTTTATTATTAATATAATCACATTTTCCTATACTAAATACAATCTCAACAATTTATTACACTTAGTTCATTATGAAATATGTAATTAAATAACTAAGTATATTAAGCCTCAATTTTTTTAATCGTATTTGAATATACATATATTTATTAAAATTGGAAAAATCAGAGAGCTTAAAGTGATACGATCAAAAAATTCTTAGAAATAAAACTATAATTACATAGTAACATAGGTAGGAGCAAGAAGAACTCCACAATTGTCATCCTTTTGCGCCATTAGAATATATCCATCATTACCCCAGTAATTCGACCAGGAATTTTTTACCAGCCAATAACCTTTTCCATTCATAGTACCATATCCAACAGCCAAAACAGCATGATCTAATTTATCCTCGGTGTTGCCTATACACAAAAATAATTTTTTAAGTACCATATTCATAATTTTTTTTCAAAATCATAAAAAAAAGTTTATAAATCTTACCACAAACTGGGTCATAATATACTCCATGAGAATAAAAAGAGAATGTCTTGTGAGAAGCATCGATAGCAACAGAGATAGGACCATGTTTAGCAATAGCGATTTTCAAAGCTTCTACGCTGCGTGGAGTGACGTTAACAAAACCTGTGATCTTGGCTGTTAGTGTTACGTTGTTTACATGACAATATCCATCCTAAAAAGAAAAAAAAATTTTTATTCGCACGTTATATCAATGATTAGGTACATTTTCAGTATTTAATAAATGTAATCGAACATATAATTTACCTGTCCTAAATAACCACCGTAATCCTCTTCAGTAGGTAAACCACCATGTTTCATTATCCACTGATACGACCGAAAATCTTCTCCACCATCGCATCCGTTATTACCAAATCCCCATGAACAATCGATGAGAGCCTGCAATATTAATACTACAATATTATTTCCTACAAAAATAAAACGTAGGGCAAAAAGAAACATGAATCGAACATAAAGGGAGAGTGACAGAAGCATAATCAAACATTTTAAGGAGCATAAATTGGAACAATGGAACATAAAAGAAGCGTTGTAAATGTTTTATGCTTCATTTACATTCCATTGTTCCAATCTAGGCATCTTAGAACATTTACTTGCGCTTTTGTTACACTTCCTTTACATTCGACTTACGCTTTAATTTGTATTTTCTAAGGACTAGAATTGATCCACGGTATGAACATTATATTATAAATATATTATTATATATTATATTACAATATTATAATACTTGGCATTATTTTATCTCTCTCTTCTCTCTCTCTCTCTCTCTCTCTCTCAAACAAAAAATTAATTGAATATAAACTAATTCATAAATTTTGACATTTTTACGCTGCTTACCTGTTGAGATAGACGTACTAATTTATTATACTTCATATAATATGCCCCTTCTACCGCACCAGTAGTACCAAAACTCCAACAAGAGCCACAAACAGACTGATCTATTTAAATAAAGTACACGCACAAATACACATCAACATATAATATATATATGTATATATATACACATTAAATATGATATTAAAATTACAAACCTTTGACTGGCGTTACAGCGCCATACAGCCTCCAATCTATACTATCGGGAACATCTGCAATTTCCTTTTCGATGATATGCGGGAATGATGCTCCACCATTAGAACCAGGGGTATATTGCTTGCCTCGTAAAGCCTTTAATTCGAGATCGCTACGATCCACCAAATGATTTACCTCTAACTGATAACCCAGATTGGCGCGATTTATAGAATGGATAAATCTGAAAATTATTTACATGAAGCAATTACATTTGGAATGATAATACACATAATATTCATCATGGCATAAGTGTACCTGATATTTTGTCTAAATAAATCTTTGTGATACATATGATCCAAGTCATCTTTATAATTTTTATCATAAGTTTTTTTAAATTTATCAAATGCTTCATGCAAATGATCCTCATAATTATGTATGAATTCACGCATTGGGTTAAAGGTATATATATGATTTTCACCTGGACCTGGGAAGCTGACGCACTCATCTATAAATAATAATTTTCTTTATAATTATAAATTTAATATGGTAATTGTTTTACTTTAATGTAATTAAAATAACTTTATATCAGTTAAACAGCAACTGGAAATATATGTATTATAAATACCTTCTTTGATTTTAAAGACATCATCAGAAGGTTTGTCAGAGGAATACCAATCATACTCTAAGTAATAATGATCATAATGTGAACCTAAAAGACTATTAAATCCTTTCATTTCATACCTCACAGGAATAGG
Organism: Cyphomyrmex costatus; assembly: GCF_001594065.2. Taxonomy (NCBI): domain Eukaryota; kingdom Metazoa; phylum Arthropoda; class Insecta; order Hymenoptera; family Formicidae; genus Cyphomyrmex; species Cyphomyrmex costatus. The sequence goes on along the minus strand of NW_017279259.1, from coordinate 474,728 downwards.
TTCCTTGAATTTTGGTAGATGTGGTGATTTCTATATAAAGATTCCTTTAAGTAGTACAGATTTATTTACCCTATTGTATGCACAAATAATTTTATTCTTATACCTTATAACGTATCCAAAGAGTATACTTGTTTGTTTTATCCCCAATTTCTTGTACAAGTCGCCATTTTTCGCACGATAACCCATTGATCACCTCTGTTCCAATACACTGTATATAAATTTCAATAAAAACTACTTTGCACATTTTTTTATATACACATACAGGATGATACAAAAAATGTTTTGTATAAAAGTAGAATGATTTCAAGGAGGACGTTTTTTGGTCATGTTTTTTGTCTAGATGGTGACACCAAAAAGATATGAATGTCACCTCCACTTTTTTACATAATATGATTTCTTTAACAATTCTACATATGAAAATATGAAAGTACAGATATCAAAAATCCAATAGTTTATGAAAATTTCCTAGACAAAAAGTGTCTAAATTTGAGTCATAAGACACTTTTTATGTCTAAAAGACGACTTAAAGACGTCTTATGTTATAATTTCAGACTATGTATTGTTTGGGTTTATACCTTTGTATAATATTTATATAAATTTGTATAAATTTTGTCAGACTTTAGTCTGGAATTTAAATGTCAAAACTCTCTTTGGGAGCGTGTAGAAGATTGATAAACTGAGAAAAGTCTCGTAGAAATATGCTCGTTTTTGTACTTTTTTTTATTACTTATTGACATTGTATTTATGCACTTGCTTAATGTAGATATTTGAAATGTTGGCCTCTTGCAGAAATGCAAGCATATTATCAGTACGAACAGTTGGTGTTACAGCTAAACACCGATCTGATATTTAGTGTACTGCAGTTCCGATTCGATTTCTCAATTATTCTCTTGAGTCGATTGACAATAAACTTCTCTTAGGATTCTCTACACAAAGAAGTCCAGTGGTGACAGATCAGGTAATTAGTGTGGCCAAGACACTACTCTTTCACGTCAAAGAATAAAGCAATTACATTTTGTCTTTTTTTTGTACGAATTTTTCCAAAACAAAACAAAAACGAGTATATTTCTACAGGACTTTTTTTTCTTAGTTTATCGATCCCCTATACTCTTCCGAAGTTTTGACATTTGAATTCCGAACGCCCTGTATATCTATAATTTATAAAATTGCAGAAATGTAAATTCTACAATTTCATTTACCTCCATTTCAGGTGTATCTGGAAGAATAGATTGTGGTTGTATTTTAGAATCACTAGTACCATTCACTCGAAGACAAGTTTCTTCATTATTAACTGTTTCTGTTGTGATAGGTGCTATTTTTATACTAGCTCCATATTGTCCTTTGTGAGCCAATTGAAAAGTTTTAACCATCCCTATTAGAAAAAAAAAACAGATATTATGTCTTGATAATAACAAAAATCAAAATATTAATATCAAGGGCTACGGGCCAAAATAGTAATATTTTAATATGATGACAATTTTTACATTACATAAAATATCAAAAGTGAACGAATTGTTAAATTTTAATTTATTTATAATTTTTTTTTAAGATGGACAAAAGAAAATTATGGGTAAATAAACGCGTACCCATGGTGGACAATCAAAAGGGTCATTTTTGTTTCAACACTGAATAACTCAGTGAAAAAAAATCGTAGAGCTTCGTAAAAAAGGAAATTAAAGGTAAAGATTCGCTCTTTCTAGTGATGTAAATCACATTTGCGTACAATTTTTAGTCCATCCCGTGGAATTTCGCAAATTTCGTAAAAAATTTTGAGATCTGACATATCTTCATTTATGTTTGTGCAACTTCATAAAATCTCTGTGAGACCACTTTTTCAAGTAGCGATCTAAAAAGTAGAGATTACAAACTGTAAAATGCTTTTTTAAACATCTTGATATGATAATTTTTGATGAAGTTATTCTATCTTGAAGTTCGCCTATTTTTGCAGAGTGAAACAGGTGTTGCGTTAATTTTGTTGTCCAGTGTATTATTAAAATATTATTTTTAGCTCATAGCCCTTGATATTCATATTTAGATATCATATGTATTGTTTATGTATGCTATATCAAACAGATCTAAATTAAAAAATAGATAATAATTAAAAAAGATTTTTATTCTTAAATACCTCCATAATAATCAATCCTACTAGATCCACTGTTGCCATCATACCAAGCATAGAAAGGTTCTCGAATTTCTGCATATGGAATATACAATGTTCCTTTCACTGTATAAGTTTTACTAAATGTTGGAGCAGTCAAGTTTTCTTTAGGAAGTGCCACTATACAGCACAATCCTACAAAATTTAAAAAATATATACATAAGGAAACACATAATAAATAAGATAGTTATTAAACTAATATATATATATATATATAACTTAAATATATATCTTACCACAGAATATTAGAAATATAATATTTCTAAGGTTAGACATTTTCACTGTATCTCTGAAAAATATATAACATATGGATGAATGCTACAAACATTTATCATTATTCTGATACAGCTGACATGGCTGACCTAGCTAGATTATACTGATTACCCAGGTTTATATATATCATACACATATACATTATATAAGTAGTATACAAAAGTTTTTAGCCAGCACATTTTGTATTCTAATTTATAAACAAATAAAAGAAACCTAATAAAATTTTAATCATTATCAGGTGTTAGTACAAGATTTCATTACTCACACCTTGTACTAACACTTGACAATGATTAAAATTTTATCAGATTTTTTTTATAAATTAAAATACAAAATATCACTGGCTGGAAACTTTTGCATGCCACTGTATGCGACAATGTGAAATTGATACATTTATTATGATTTATAAAAAGATATAAGGAAAAAGCATATCGTAATCACAGCAATGCAATGAAATAATCATTAACAAATAATATTTATCAAGATAGCAGAAACATTGTAATTGGTAAAACTACTGTACAAGGATACAAATAAATAAAAAAACATTTATCAATTTTTAAAATAAAATTAGATCACATAATAATATAAATAAATAAATAGTAGTTATATAATACATCAAAGTATAACTACTGCATTATAAACAAGGAACTATGTAAATAACTTTCAAATATCCGGAAAAATGCAGATCGCAACGTTTTATTCTTTGTAAACATTATTGACGTCATGATGATATTATCTCGTTTTTGTAGAAAACATACATATATAATACAAAATTTATCCCCGAAATATACAGAAAACACGTCTCTTAAATCTCGAGAGAACACATAACAACCAAGTATACTTGAAATACAATAAATCACCTTTTTATATCGATTTATTGTTTGGAAATTACGATGAGAATTTCCTTTGTTATTGCGAATTCGGTACACATGCACTGACTCTGTTCGTACCAGTCTCTAGCAAAGCTTCTACCGATCGCCAGTAGGAGCGCCACAGAAAAATCTTTGCTTTGGACTTTACAGTTTACACTTTCTGCACTTATAATATATAAAAAGTATAGAGATATATAAATATAAATATTTAATGAAATAATGTAATATAATAGGGAATGAAACGAGAAAAAATAAACAAATATAAAAAATATAGGTACAAGGAACAAATTAAAAAATGCCTATTTCGCAAGCACATACATTCATTATTAAAGACTTTCCAATTTTTATCTGTTTCCAATAGAAACAATCGCAGACGATAATGATTTTATCATTTTGTTAATTGACTTGATTGACTCGCAAGGCTCCACAAGACTCTGAGTTGTTAGTTGCTAACTAAAGACCAAGATTTATGATGTGTCATGTCACAACGTACTAAAGTTATTCATTTGTATAAAACGGTAATAAAGTATCGTATATACCTAAATAAACATATTTAGCATCATTCTAGTGATGTATTACATAAGATGTAAATTAATAAGCTTGAGACATGTATATTTTTCTCACTTATTGCACGTTTTCTTTTAATTTTCGTTTTGCGTTGTCTTTCAGCTGTTGTACATGGGCCGAGACTATCCAAAAGGATATCAGTATTTCAGAACCAAGCTAAAGAGAGCCTTCGATAAAAACAAAACAGAGACTGATCCTGAAAAGATAGATAAGATGATAAATCACGGTAATTTTGTAACAAAAGAGTTGGAAGCTTTATACATGTTGCGCAAGTATAGAACATTAAAGAGAAGATACTATGATCAATGATAAAAGAAATGAGTTTAAATGGCACATCGACTGTGTATACATGTCTGATAATAATGCTGTATAAATTATTGCTACGTGTATTTTATATATAAATTGGTTAATATATGTAATTGTCATAAATTAGAATTACTTTATGTCTAATGTGCATATTGTATTGCGCTGATATTTATATCTTGTGCTTTGTAAGTAAAATGTTTCATCTAAAGAATGTTTCTCTTTATTCAAACGACTATACTATATGATACGGTGGTGCCGTTCTAACCTAGCATCAGTATTAGGCTCGGAACATTGCGTTTGATTGCGTTGTGTACTCGCAATTATTCTCGCGTGAAATACAATCAGCAAAAAATGTGTAGCCTATTGTAACGGAATTGTTTTTGCATTTTTATAGAATCTCCTAAAATGGCTGCTTGCGTAGCTGTTATTGGCAAAGATGCAAGTATACACAAGTGTTTTTTCCTCGATAGGTTATGACATGTCAACAAAACTTTCCAATACACACTTATTTCAGCAAATTTATTCACAAGTTGTAAACATTGAATTAATTTAAATAATAATACATATCTTGTAGAACTCTCCAAAATTTATCAAAATATACCAATGCACGGACGAAGCTGCTGGGTTGCAATTCCATTACAAAGTACATACATCAATTGATATTATAGAGGAAAAGTTGAACGTAGGGAATAAAACGACAGTTGATATACGCGATTTATACTTAGGTTTGTTATTTGCGACTGAGGAGTACAAAATGTACGTAATATTATGAGCCTTCTATAATAAGTCATTATCTAATCTTTAAATCTCAAGTCATAAGAAATTGACCAATTCTAGTCGATTATTCTTCTCACACTTGGTTATGATGGAGCAATTTCTTAGGGCTTAAGACTCAAAGCTTAGATAATGTTAGATAATTATGTGTTCAATATATTTTAATATGCCTGTTTTCAGATATGGTTATGCCACAAACACAAAGATTAAATTTGTCATAGTATTACAATCATCTAATGTTTCATTAAGGGATAATGAAATAAAAATGGTAATATTCCTTATGCATTATCAACTTGATATTTTATTAATTATGCATATTTATTAATATGCAAATATTTGGTAATCTGTTGATAGATTTTTAAGAAGTTGCATGCTGCATATTCCAATGCTGTTTGCAATCCATTTTACATTCCAGGTGACGAAATAAAGTCCAAGTATGTGAATTAATCTATCTATATATATGTATCAGGTATCTGTATGTTATTGATAATCTATGCATAAAAACATTATAATTATTTACACTGGGTTTTCAGATCGTTTGATACATCAGTGCTGGAAATAATGGGTGTTATATAATTTACAAAGATATATTAAAAAATAATTAAGGAAATATTTCACACATTGTCGCAAAATGTAAAATTCATATTATACAAATGCTTCATGTAACTGATAATAAATTGTATATAATAATTTATATGCTTGTGAGGTTGTATAGATAACTTTTTAAATTATCTTATTTTTCCTACTTATGTATTTTCCGTGTTTCTTTAATTTATATAATATTTTTTTATATAATTATATATTTAATATTTTATTATTGCTAGAAAATTATGCGGCAAATTGACTGATCGCACACAAATCGAACCTTAAAAGGAATTAAATCCAGAATATAACTCGGTAAAATGAGTCTCACACTATATGTTCTTTTTGATTGGTTAAGTTGCGCATTTGATTTCTAATTTGTTCTTAGACTTCTTAATGTCCAAAAGTAACGAATCACAGACGGATAAAAGAACCGTTTCATAGAAACGGTTCACGCAGCTCCACGCAGCATGGCGGTAGCTTCCTGAATCGCGACATCTCCTCGTTAATCCATCATCGTGCGTCGGAGATTTTCATTTTCGGACTTCGTGTGATTTTTTTGGAAAAATATCTACGTACACTCCATTGATTCACTATGGTAATTTATCATGCTCCAGTAATCTCGCTTGTATAGTAAATGCTAATAACTCTCTTGCGCTCGTCAGAACCCGGTCTTTGGGAAACATGACAAACGGCTCACGTGTCGTTGAAGTAACGAAGGAATAAATATTTCCACAATAAATGATTTTGATGCATTTTGTAAATATTAAGATTTTCAATTGACTTTTACACTTGAATCTCTGACACACATATTGTACTCGTAAACAGTTACTACTTTTTAAAATGAAAAATTTTAAATGAAAAATTGTATCTTGAGCAATTAAATAAATTGTTTTATCTTATTTGATTGTAAGGTCTCCTTAAATCCAGTACGCATTCTCAAAAATGAGGCTGGAGAAGAGAAGGCAGAGATTGCTCGATTGAGCTCATTTGTTGGAGTCATAGCTATTGGAGACTTAGTCAAATCTACTCTCGGTCCTAAAGGCATGGATAAGATACTTGTATCTCATGGTAGATCTGCGGGACAAGTACATGTCACTAATGATGGTGCTACTATCCTGAAAAGTATTGGCGTTGATAATCCCGCTGCCAAGATTTTGGTAGATATGTCTCGTGTCCAAGATGACGAAGTGGGTGATGGTACTACTTCAGTCACTGTTCTCGGTAAGTATAATATGATTAAGAAACAATGTCAATTAATAAGAACTGGATCTTTAGCGTTTTTAAATAATTTTATATGAATTTAATACCATGTTTGTAGTTTCTCAAATTATGTGCCATATTGATTTTCCAGACTTAGAAATACAACTGAACTATCATAGTCATTAAATATTACAAATCACAAATTAAATTGATTAGCAATTTAATAATTTTATGCTTAATTAGCAGTATTTTAAGACCTTAATATATTAAAAATCTATAAATAAATTTATTGTGAAAAATATTATCTTAGAGGAGAATCATTCTGTATACTCCAGCATTCTGTGCAAGCATCATAAGTCTTTAGATCATCGAAGGCTTAATAATATTCAATCAATATGCAGAAATATACTCATCTTTCAGACAATATGTGTATAAATGATAATAATCAATTTATTAAAACAATATAAATACACAATAAGTAAGAGCAATCACTAATTAATTTAATTTTATGACTATGATAGTTCAGTTGCATTTCTGAGTCCGGGGCCTATTCTATACACGGTAGCAATAGCCAATAAGAATCACACTTTTCTCCTAGAACAGTCCTTATCATTGGTTATCGCTACTTAACGACACCGACAACTGTCGATAGCCGTGTACAGAATAGGCCCCCAGAAATTAGAAAACCAATTCAGTGCACAATTTGAGAGAATACAAATGTGATATATAAATTCGCATGAATTTATTTGAAAGCACTCAAGATCCAGCTTTGACCAGTATAGCCATTGTCTTTTATTTATTATTTTATTCATTTATTATATTTATTATTTATATTATATGGTCCTAATAAAAATTGTTTATTGTGATACAATTAATTCATTTGATTTTTTAATATTATTTAATATTAAATATTATTAAGTATCTTTAATGATCTTTATTTTCGGTCTTAAATATCTTTAATTTTGTTTTCACAGCTGCTGAACTTTTGCGAGAAGCCGAGAAGCTAATCGAGAATCAAAAGATTCATCCACAAACTATCATTAGTGGTTGGAGAAATGCTACGAATGTCGCGAGTGAAGCTTTAAAAAATGCAGCCACAGACAATTCTGCAGATCTCGATCGATTTCGAGAAGATTTATTAAATATTGCTCGTACAACATTGAGTTCCAAGATCTTATCCCAGCACAAGGAGCACTTCAGCAAGCTTGCAGTTGACGCAGTGTTGCGTCTTAAAGGTTCTGGTAATTTGTCCGCGATTCAAGTTATAAAAAAGCGTGGTGCAACACTTGCTGATTCCTTCTTAGATGAAGGATTCTTATTAGATAAAAAACCAGGTGTTCACCAACCGCAAAAAGTTACTGACGCACGTATACTTATCGCTAATACATCTATGGACATGGATAAAATTAAGGTTTATATTTCTTCTCTTATATATATAATTTATTATATATATTTTTCTTAATTATTTAATAAACCTAATGTTATACACATTTATTTATTTATTTATAGGTATTTGGCTCCAGAGTACGTGTAGATTCAATGGCAAAGATAGCAGAATTGGAAGCTGCAGAAAAAGAAAAAATGAAGGTAATGGACATTTCTAAAAGTTTTTCACACATATTTATAAAGTTTAATATAAAATTGCACAATAATTTTCTGAATCCGCACAGGATAAGATTGATAAAATTTTGAAGCATGGATGCAACGTCTTTATCAATAGGCAGTTGATATACAATTATCCAGAACAATTATTTGCTGATGCCGGAGTTATGGCTATCGAGCATGCCGATTTTGATGGTATCGAAAGACTTTCGCTTGTTACTGGTGGCGAGATTGTTAGTACTTTTGAGAATCCAGATGTAGTCAAACTAGGAAAATGCAGTCTTATCGAACAGGCAAGTTTACAATTTACTTTTGAAATTCGTATGTATGTGATATTCTATAAGGTGGAGCACTTCGATTCTAATGTATATGTGATTATTAGTTTTGTTTTAACTTTAATTATATATCAATTGCGTTGTTGTATTGTCTCAGGTTATGATAGGAGAAGATACGCTCTTAAGATTCTCTGGAGTTCCATTGGGTGAAGCGTGCACTGTTGTTATTCGTGGCGCAACGCAGCAAATCATCGACGAAGCCGAGAGATCACTACATGACGCGCTCTGCGTTTTAGCAGCTACGGTACGCGAGTCGAGAATAGTTTACGGTGGTGGATGCAGCGAGATGATCATGGCTTGTGCGGTTATGCGAGCAGCCGCGGCTACGCCGGGCAAAGAGGCCGTTGCAATGGAAGCCTTTGCACGAGCGTTACAGCAACTGCCAACCATTATCGCTGATAATGCTGGCTATGATTCGGCACAATTGGTTAGTGAGCTGAGAGCCGCGCATAATTCTGGGGGCAGCACCATGGGATTAGGTAAATTTCTAATTCTTATACTCTCTTTTGAAAAGATTTTTAAATATATAATAAATTGCTCTAAAAAAAAATGTGTTTTTATGGTACGATATCAAATTAAATTAAATTTTATAGGTAACAAAAAAGTAATTATTAGTCAAAACATCCAGCTCGACTCATTAGCCCCTGATTTGTGAATTTTATTCAAAACAGAGCCTTTATTTACATTTAGAAGTAAATTTTAAATTAAATTAAATTGTTCTCCAATTTTGCAGATATGGAAATGGGCAAACTCGGATGTATGAAACGGCTAGGAATCACCGAATCTTGGGTAGTGAAGAGACAAGTTCTTGTGAGTGCGGCTGAAGCAGCAGAAATGATACTTCGGGTGGATGATATTTTGCGCGCGGCTCCTAGAAAACGCGTGCAAGATAGAGGACGTTGTTAATTCATTGGGAAGAAAAAAAAAGGAATTAGTCACTCTCGCTTTGATTTCATAATTGCCTGCAATTTTTCATACACATATGTGGTCTCTTAATTGATGCGTTTAATTAATTAAATATTACGTTAATCTCATTGACGATAATACATTTGATAATATTAATGTACTAATGATGGTAAGGAAAAAATATATTCCACTTTTTGAACATATGTCATTTATATATGAATTATATTCCATTTCTCGATCTCTCACAAATAAAGTATTATACAATAAGAAGCACATCTGTATGCGTTCAAAATTTTTTATAACATTACAATAGATTCAATATTAATAAATGCTTTGAGATGCAATATTTTACATGAATATTTCTCACACACACGCACACATACACGCACACTACAATATACTTTATTCATTTGTCTTATACACAAGTATTTCTATAACATTCATATAAGATTGAATAAAGTATATTTTAGTGATAAGATAAATATTCATTTCACATGTATTTGATTTGTGACCCCATTTTTATTAAATTAAACTCTATGAATTTTACTTGTCATTCGGCAATCACAGCCTGTATTTCAATAAAAAAGAAAATGCAAAAAAGAATAAGATTGCTGCCTTGTAAATGTTTTATGGATTGACATTCTTATACTACATGGAAAGTAGTCACACCATGCTGCTAGTATGGCTACTAGTGGATGCGTTTCATTGATTATTGTAAGTTTACAACTATATACTTATTATATATAATAGTCATTAATACTCTATTTGAAGTGTCTTTATGGATAAGTGTCGATGGAAATCTTCCGACACACATACATCTCTCTGATTGGGGCATAATAACATTGTTTGAAATTCTTCAACAAAGCAGACTATACATTCAAAAAACTGATCTTTAACTTGATTAAAGTACTAAAAAAAAGTATGTAAATCTCCACCAGATGATGTAAACTGTCTAATGATCCTAAACCTCAATTTATTAATACGCGAATCGTAATTTTACATCATAACCAAGTTTATCAAGGTTCGGTGTACAAGCAAAATTAATCATCGGAGGTGGTCCGCACATAAGTACGATGGTGTCGGGTGATGGTGGAAACATGTGCTTTTCTATCATATCAGCACTTATATATCCTGTACTATAAGACCATTCGTCGCTACTTGAATCCAATGTATACCAAAGTTTTAATTTGTTTGGGTATTTCTTGGCAATTTCATCTAGTTCGTCTCGTAACAAGATATCTTTTTCTGTTTGATTGGCGAACAGCAAAGAAGTTTGAGTTTCGTCTGTAGGATCTTTTATTATTGCACGAATTAGTTGCAGCATCGGCGTGATGCCTGTACCACCAGCGAGCATAACCATCTTTACAAATTAACGTAAATTTATATTATTAACACATGTACAAAAGTTGTTTTTAATAACGATAATATTAACAGAATAAAATTATATTCTATTTTAGATATACATACATGTACAACAGTAGCAAATGTATGTACTTGCCTTTTTAACATTATATTCCACAGGTGGTTCCTTCCTGAGAAGTTTTATAGTAACCTTTCCTTGTCCTTTGTAAACTAGTCTACCAGACGGACCTCTAAAATCAATGGTGTCCCCTATGTTCATATTTTCCAAATATTGAGACATTTTTCCTCCCTCGGGGAATTTTGGATGCGCATTTTTGAAGTATACCTATAAACGACGCTATTAAAAAAGATTTCCTTTTGTTATCACCAATCTTATATTGTCACATTATACCTTGATAACCAGATCAACGTAGCCTCGATCATCATCACTTGATACAGGTGTATATGAACGTATCACAACCTCCTCTCCAATTTTTGCTGTTAAATGTATATGTTGACCGATTGGCAGACCCAGGACATGACTTGGTGTAGGTAATCCAAATCTAAATTTCCTCGTATCATGACTTATTATGTCTTTCTGAATTAGAGGTAGACTGTACTTGACTACTGGATCAACTAGTAGTACTGGCACGGACTTTTTCTTCTTCTCACTCCAGGATTTATATATTTTAAACGCTACTCCTATAACAACTATTGTTCCTACCGCAGCCAAAATTGGGAGCATCTAAGAACATAAAATTTCATTTTAAAACATATATATGTATATAACATTCTTAACCGTTTTAACTTTGATGAAATTTTATCTTTGTTTTTTATGTGTAAACTTTACTTTTCACACTTAAAAAGTATAGTTATATGCACAGATTCTATTAAATTTCTAAGATCTTCGTAGATTAAAGTTTTTCAAGAATATACAAGTAAATAATGTAATGTTTTATATTTATAGCACTTTTTTCATAGAACAATCAATTATACACAATTAATAAGATGCCTCAAAAAGATATAGCCTTAAAATTCAAACTTTCCGACTAAGTCATTGTTAAAAAAAAAAAAAAAAAAAAGTACCACGCCTACTTATGTGCAAAGTACAAATTGCCGCTGGCGATAATTGCGTAATAATATCGTGATTTGCATGACGCGAGATCGGATCGGTCGGAGCGGTCCTTACCAACGTTCGTACGTTCGACATCGCGATTAACGATGCACGTGGACCGGGCCGAGAGGTTACAGGACAGCGCGAAAGAAATCGTACCGCGGACACAAACTGCGGACTGCGGAGACGCTTGACACGCGAGTTCGCGTGATCGGGGATCGACTTTCGCCAGTTTCGCCGGCCAGGGCGATAATATTCTGTAGAGGGTCAGCGGGACGAGTGCCGTCGATTACGCGGAACTCGCTCCAATGCCGTTAAAATAGACCCTCGGCTTCTCGTGTTTTCGGAATAAGGAACATTAGGCACACGTATTTATAGCCGCGTTACCCACAGCAATATGAAACGCTGAAAACGCCTTTTGTCATGACCTAATCCTAATCGACGTGTAATGGGCCTTTTATAGCCCTTCTACAATAAGCCATAAGTTATAAATCAGAAGTAAGAAACTAAAAATTGACGACTATAATAATTGGTCCATTTCTAACTTATGACTTATGGCTTATTGTAGAAGGCCCATTACAATAATTAAGCCATACTTAAGTTTTAAGTGTTAAATCATAAGAAATTTATCAGTCACAATCGAATGTGAGAAGAATAATCGACTGTGAGTGATCAATTTCTTATTACCTACTTAAAACTTAGGTAAGTAATGGCTTATTGTAGAAGTCTAAGAGACTGCTCCGGATCTCTATAATGTATATTCGCAATGTATTATCTCTAGTTTCGCACGATTAGCGAGAAGTACGAATGCAAATGCCATTCTTATATGTTGTATATTTTTTTCTTTTTTCAAAATACACTATATATCAGTTCATACCAGTTATGTGTATCTGATACAGATTGGTTTACTTAAAAAGTAACTCAATTGAATTGAATTCCGATTAATTAAATCAGTAGAATTTCTTGCAACATTTCTAATTATAAAACTCAAAAGGCTACGACGAGTTGCTCTTTAATATAAACAATAAGTAAAGTACATAATCAAACGTTTCTACCCTTATCGGATCATCATCAGGGTACATAAAATTTACACGTAGATACAGTTAACAAATAAATCTTGATTCAAAGGATAAATATCTGATGAAATAATTCACATAGAAGAGAAAGTTTATCATTTTATCCTGTAATGATATATAAATCTATAATTCAATTTAATGTTTTACTTTTTTAACTTTTTTCATTTTTTTTTCTTCCAAACTATTTTCAAAAATGGATAGACGTAAGAAAAACATTTTTTGATAAATTATTTTAATAATTATTTCTAATTATATTATAAATTCATCATCTCTATTTCCAATTTTTCTTAATAAAAAACTGCTTTAATAAACTAATCGCCGATAAATTAATTAATAAACATTTATAATTGCATTTTGTTTTTTTTTTCCTTTCTTTGATCTCCAGAAAATTTATAATTATTAAAATAATTGAAAACATCAGACATCACAAGTATAAAATATTTATGATAAATATTTATTACTTTCATTATTTAAAATGCTATATAATATTTTATACATATTTTATATTAAAGCTATTTATTCGAAATATTATTAAAATATAGACTAAATATTTTATGTAATATTTATAATAAATATACAAATAAATATTTCTAATATGTATTTTTTACTTGAATTCATAGTAACGTCTGATTAGTAATTTACTAATTTCATAGTACTTATTATGATCTGTGCAATGTAAGACTTCAAAAATATTTACGAAACATTTAAAATAAATTTTATAAATATTTTGTAAATATTTTTTATATATTGTATGTTGTCCGGGTAAAAACATCAGACGATCATTGACTATTATTAACCTGTTTAATATTATTTTCTTATCTTTCGTGATTATATAAAAGCAGCTACGGAGTGGCAAAAGTATTAAAAGCTTTTCCTCCGTTATATATTCATATCATGATACATTAATTTCTAAGACGCAATTATGTGTTTCACGTAACATCTTGCAAAGCGTATCCCGACAAAATGATTTATCTCTATCGATATAAAGTTATAAATTGTAAATATACGTACTTGAGAATCATTTGTTGCATTCATATTTATACTTCTATTCTAATTTTATTGAAAGACGCGAGCAACGCACAAATTTCTGAAGACTATTTATGCACGTTATAAGTTATTCAATTAATCAAACAGATTTGTTCGTGGATGAGGGACGAATAAGGAATGAGATACTGGCGTTCTCTCGAGTCACGTCAAGAAACATGTTGCATGATCGTTATCACCGGCAGTGATGTGATTGACATTTTCTACCCACCTCTCTTATTTTTTTCACGAAGAGAGACAAAGCGTTTTCCGAAGTTCAATTTAAACAACCCCGCAATTTCGATTACTTTATTTTCTACATCGCGCATTTTGATATAATATTAAAAATATTAATTATTTTAAAACAGCATAATACACATATTTAAAAAATTATGATCAATGCATATTTTCCTTCTTCTTTCGTCTCCTTTGTTCTATTCTTCCTTTCTTGTTTCATCTACATTTTTCTTATATTTGTTTTTCTTCTGCTTCTATAATCTTACTTTTATTCTTAAAATCTGCCACTATACAGTGTTTATGAGATACGCGACTGTCGTTTAATGATTTCACAGTGACGTTATACTCCATACGAGTGCATGGTTCAATCGGTCATTGATAATAACGCTGACTTTATTTTTTGTATAGCGTTTTTCACTGCGCAGATCTAATGCGCACTCAGTGTACATAGAAATATATATATGTCTAATAAAAATAAGAAAATGAGTAAGAAACCATAAAATCTTCAATATATTTTATTGTGTTATTTGACAAAATACACAATAGGCATTTTATCAATTGTGATATCTCACTTTAATATCAGATTTTAGAGTAGTGTGTAACGAGTTTAATGTGCATTGAGTGCGCAGTAGCCTTGCTAGTGAAAGACGCTATTATAATTAAACGCTTCAAGGATCATGTACATACTTAGGTATATGTAATCAAAATTCCCATATTTTAAACTTAATATTCTAGCTGACTTTCTCTTTTTTCTAAAAATCATCTGTCATATCCTATATGAACTCTATGAATTTTTATACATTCTTCTTTTGCATTTAGCTAGATCGTGCGTTTCATGTATTTGCCATATGACGATATGTGAACGAAAAAATGAATAAAAAATATAGCATATACAGTATGTATTTGTTCTACTTGTAATTTTGTTAATTTTATTAAAATATTAAAAAACGAAGAAGGTGAAGAACAACTTCACCTTCGTCGAAATCGATTCTACTAAAGTGAAAATAATGCAAAGTATAAAGATATATAGAAAAATAAATTGTGAACTTTGCTAATTTGTGATCAGATTAATCTAAAAATGCACACCTTTCGAATTTCAATACACGCATAAGAATTATATACTTTTATAAACAATTATTTTGTAATATTTCGGGGTTTATTTTGATGAAAAAGAAATAAACTTAAAATAAACTTTTTATCAATTAAATATTTTTTTAAATATCCATTAATTTTATATCGATAAAATTGAATATCTTAATAAAAAATGTAACCTTTTAAATGGTCTAAAAATATTACATTTAAATTATTCTCGAATTAGGTTTAAAATCTTCTCTTTATGAAGCGCCTGTTATGTCCACAAAACGTGGACATTGAACTACGTAGCCGATGTCCACGATCGCGTCGGTAATGTCCACGATTTTTTGGTTCGAATCTTCCCTATGGCCAGTTAATATTTCGTCGATAAAACAGGGTGTACACCTTTAGAACTTAAAGTGAGATAGGTATATGTTTGGTATTTGTAGAAAGCGAGAAAGAAAGTTCTAGTGCAGGAACAGACATTTGATTGCATATAGCAGAAATTCAATAGTAGTGCGATTATCGCTATAGGTTAGAATTGTCGAGAGTTATCAACACAAATGCATGAGCCTTATGAAACTGCATAATTAAGATAATAATAATTAATTAAATAATCCATGGCGGTTTTACATCGCGCTTTATTCACTTGGTTTAATTTGCTCATATTCCTGATCTTACTTGTTTTGAGGCTTGATCAGAGAATACAATGGAATTGGTTTATAGTTTTCATTCCAATGTGGCTTTACGACAACATTCTTCTTATTTATATTGTATTTAATATGATTTCGTACTGCAAAAGTGTACATAACTTTAGCTTACAGCGAGAAGTAAGTGTTTTATAATTTGATAAGACATAACATTTCTTTCATCCTCTTGCGACTGAAAATATTATATTCCAATTTGTTTTTTTTTTTTTTACATATAGAAATACTTATTTTATAAAAGTAATATTTAGATAAGGAACAAAGCGTAATAATTAAGAAATATTTTTAACAATACAAAGTTTGAATTAATTCAGTAAAATCAGATTTTAATGTACAATGTAATTTATTATACAATTTTTCATTATATAACAATTTTAATTGTTTCAGACACGATACATGATAGCTGTAATCTTAAAACTGTGTGCACAGATTTTAATTTGTCTGAAATTAGAAGCCCCTCACTGGTCTCTACCAGCCAAAGCAGTATTGGCACCATTCTGGCTGCTTTTCCCAATATTAGCCATAGATGTTATTTTTCATTTAATGTTGCAAACTACATATTGATAATGGATGGAACTTATTTATTTAAAGTTATTTAAGGGTGTGTATTAATACATATATTAATAAAAAATTATTTTATACATGTTGCTTGCTGTATATTATCAACTATTTAATAAATATTATATATTTTTATAAATTATTCACTTTATATTTTAACATTACATTGAATAATATAGTATTGTGTTTATCTTATATGTGTTAATTTAAATATATAAAATATAGAAATGTTTTTTGTATCTGTTTAATTTATTTATTCAAACATAAGGCTAGGTTTTCTTTGACAAGATTGATTTATAGCACTGGATCTGAGAACATACAGCAATTGCAAAGTATAGTTCTAGTCTACTATAAATACTTGGTATTGCACAAGGCCGAATAGGACAGAGTTAAAAATAAGTAACTCCATTACAGTGCTTGTACCAATCTTCTCATATCGTCAGTAAATGAGTTGTTTTCCAATTTGTAATCAACAATTTATATGAATGCTATTATCAGTGAATTTAATTGCATAGAAAAAATAAAAGCAAGTCAATTGCTTGTTAGAGAGAAAGAATCATTTTCATGATTATACAACATTCACTTAGAAAAGTTTTATTGTGTATAATTATTGTGCTAACCATCTGTGATCAACAAACTGGTTTTGCAGTAATTGTGAAAAAAGGTGATAAATGTAATTAGAATGTAATCATGAAAGAAGACAAGCTAGTAATATCTAACAGTTTACCAATATTGATTGTGGCAGAATATAGTAATTGAACATATATCTATTTAAATTTTTATATTTTCTTGGATATATTTTTATGTTTTGACACAATTTTATATATAAGAAATTGTTTTTCTCTCTAACTGTGAAATAATCCATATAAGCATATTTATTATCAATTTTTAGGTGACAATGTGGCTTTTTATACTTTTTTATTCAGCATTTATATTACAAAAATCTGAAACTGCAGATGACATAGTAACAGTGAAAGAAGTGATAGCTGGACACTTGGCTGAACTCCCATGCTTAAGTATTGATGAACACCATCTGTTCATGTTTTGGCAATTTGGAAATAACAATGTTATTGGTCCAGGAAATCCTATAAATGAAAAGAAATATAATTATGAAGTACTGACTGGCATGCTTCAAATTAGAGTATGTATCTATTTTAGAATATGTATGTATTTTAAATGTATCATATACTGTAAGATTTTTCTCCTTTAAATAACAGTCAATATTTAATAAGATGTATTATCAAAATTATACTTATAATTTTATAGGGCGTATCAACAGCAGAATCTGGATTTTATAAATGTTTTTCAAAGGGTTTATTCGACGATTCTCAATTAAAAGTTCATTCTGTTGAATTAATAGTTACAAACGACTGGGAGCAACTTTGGGAAAATGATTTTGAGGTATTTTAACATAAGTATATAATATAAATATATGTACATTTTATTAAAATGTGTATTCGAATAGACAAACCTGTTACGAGGAATGACTGCTGTTATGGTATTGGTGGTGGCCGTAGCTGTCGTTCTTCTAATTATTACTGTTAAGAAAAAAAGAAGTCACAGATTCTTTGGTAATTTTTTAAATAAAAATTAACGAATAGAAAGAAAATACACTTTCACATTTAGAAAATATGATTATCTTTTATATATAATCATTTTTACAGATCTTGAGGAGTCGAGAGAAAACTCTCCAGTACGTTATACGCCAGATAATGCACCTGGCGTTTCATCACGTGTCGAGAACGTTGGAATGGATAATGCTGTTCTTGACATTGATTTTCCCAAGGTATTTAAACAAATGCAAAAGGAGCAAGCGATACCATAAATTTTAATTGTATTGTATATATCATGGAATTACATCATTTTAGAAATATATATCTTGTAATATTTATTCAAAATATTTATTAAAAATAATAAGTTTAAAATTATAATTTTGAGAAGTAACTGAAGTAAATAAAATTTTCAATTATACGAAAAATTTATTTACAATTATAATTGTTTTACACATAAAATTATTCATACCTTAAATATATTTTACTTCAGCTGTTTTCTTCCTTGTAGAATTTTTGTACGTCAGTTTTTGTTTCTGCAGGAAAATGTGCACTAGGTGTGGTATCCATCATACCTTCCATAAAACGTCCTTCATCCTCCTCTTCATCTTCCTCATCCTCAGGTTCCGCTTCAGTTTCGAGTAAACGAACCTTTCTATTATTTTCATTCAAAATAGCAGCTACTTTCCGAGAGCCACTGACTGCTAGTCGTCTCGCAGATATTCCTTGAAATGGTTTCGGCCATGTTGTACCAATGAGGTCGGTTATTGGTATTATTGTGTCATTATCTTGATATTTAAACGTGCTATGTAACGGCATTTGTACAAGAAATGATGCATGAGTTTGTTCATTTAATATAAGCAAACTAAGATAATCTTGCGAGTAAAATTGCAGATCTATTATCACAGTATCAATGTTTTCTTTTGAACATTCTCCTAAATAAACAGAAAAATTATTTTTATAACATAATAAAGAGAAACAAATTATTAATTATATTACAATTGTATGTAATATATATTACTAACCTTGTTTGTGACTCATATCTATTGTGACCATCTTAGAATCAAGAGATATAGGATCTACAGACGAATATTTTATGTTAAAAAGTCTTAACAATTTGTTGTTAGTCTCGCTCATAGCTAACAAAAAATTTCCATCGCTTGTTACAATTTGCGAAGATATAAGACATGTAAATGATGGCAAAGAGATCGAAGTCATCACAAAGTGATTAACTAAGCTCTGATAGGCTTCAACAAAAACATTTTCTACAGCAGCGACTAATTTTACATGAGATTGTAGTAAAGATAAATTAAAATTTTGCTTTACTATATGTGCATAATTGCGCAAACAATTGCTTGTTTCGAGCATAGCAGCCCATTCGCTTCCTTCTGAAGTCAGGGGAGTCTGTAGATTTTCACGACGTAAATACTGACCCAATTTTTCTAAATTTACTCTACCGTTTGCTTTTGGCTTGTCAAAATCACTCAGAAATTCTGCAATAAATGTTAATTCCTGCTGACTTACACGACTTACTTCCGATGGTGCTCTTTCATCTGTTAATTGAAGAATGGCTACATACAACCATCTATAAGTACAAGAAATTAAGAATGTATTATTAAATATAAATAATAATATAAACAATATAAGTTAATTAATCAATTTTTTACTCTCACCGAAAAAATGCTTTATAATTGCGCATACTTTGATCTATAACTTGCTCGATTTCATAAGATTTTGACAAAAAAGCTTCAGATTCATTAATGGCATTAGTTATAAGTGTTTCATCACGTAATCCTAATGCTTCATATGTGCCACCTACTCTCACCATACCTCTTAATTCAGCTAATTGATAAACCAAGGCCATACCAACACTAGTTAAATTTTTTGAGACTAGTTTCTGTGAAAATAATCTCTTTTACATTCTAAACCCGTATAATGCACACAATTAAAGTAAAAAAATGTATTATTCAACATACTTGTATATTACTATAACACATTTCAATACTATGTCCAAATTTTTTTAATCCTTTCTCTGTAAGATCTCTAAGTAGAAAAGTCTCTAAATTTTTCGTAGGTATTCCAATCATTAACAGTTCTAAAAAGTCTGCAGACATAATACCAGGTGGATTTGCCTCTGCATATCGTGTGAGTTTTTCATCCATTTCCAAGAGTATTGTCTCCCAAGCTTCGCAAGTAGCCATTAAGGTTCGCGAGAGATAATCTTTTAAACATTCTATGTTGGCTTGAATTTGTGCAACCTGATAGTAAAATATATAAATTGATTTAATGTTCTTTTTAACAAATTCTAAATTATTATGCACAATATTATACTTAAGATACCTTAAGAAATGCTGTACTTTTCTCAAACAATGGACAAGATACTCTAGTTATCTTGACATAATTATTATCCTTCCATGTAATCCATATTGGATTATTAGATCCACCTGCGATCTGCAAGATTGGTCCATGACCTACAGTTATAGTGCCACAATAAAACATGCCAAAAATATATATTAACACTGTGCCATCTTTTTGACCAATCTATAAGAAATATATACAGTTATTAATCCTGAAATTACAAACGCTATCTGTTAGGATTGTGTTTTGTGATATTTACAAAGAGCATATCCAGAATGCGAGACAGAAATTCTTTTCGCTCAGGTTCTGTGCTATAACTTCTGATTAAACTAGGTAGAGGTGGCAAATATTCGCCTGCAGGTTTATTAGTTTTATTATTTGTTACTAAACCCTCGTGTTTAGTATTAGACAGTGGCAACCACTTAACACAAACAGTTGATTCATTTGTAGGCAATTTAATTTTGTGAATGATATTTTTAGTCTCAACGTCGACAAGACACAATAGTTTGGAAATCTCATAGCACACTGCAAGTAGCTTTCCATCTGGTCTCCATGCCAAATGGGCAGTGATATCAGATTCATCTTGAGGACTCAACAACCATACTCTTTGCCATGTGAGCCTATGAAGAACGACTTCACCTATAAAGTTTTACATTGCGGATAATAGGTTTTTAAAATCCTCTCATTAATATCTATTCGTTAAATATTTTAGTTAGACTTAATTCAAGTAATTAATTCTGCTTTTTTTTTTACGAATAATTATAAAAAGGAGAAAAATAAATATTAACTTTAAGTAATGTTTTTAAAGTGTTAGTTTTCAGATCTAACCTTTGACATTACTAATTGCTAAAAGATCCATCTTCGGTGACCATAGCATCGCTGTCACCTCTGCGGGGAGCTGACGCTCCTCCAGTTGTCTCATGGTACCAGCCATATCTTTTTTTTTTTTTTTAAATATAATACATAACAAAGAGCTTCACCAAGCGAATGTGTAATCGATGGAGGTTACTTCAATTACACGGATACGAAATTTGCATTTATCGCGACTTACGTTCGTAAAATTAAGAGAAAAACCTTGTTCGTATCATACATTTATATGTCGCGTTGTATTTAAAATTAAAATTTGTAAGAAGCAATTTCCAATTGTGATTATCGCACGTGTAAACTAATAGACTTTCAGTACCGGCAGTCAAACATTTTGGAACATAGCCCAGGTAGTGTCAAGTTTTAACGAGAGATAACGCCACCATGTAACTTCGCGCGCGTAAAAATATAGTAGAGGACAAAAACAATGTTTTTTTCGAAATAAGGATCTTATATGCTGTGGTTTTATTTCGTCTTATTTCTCCGCGTTATAACGTTATTACAACACAGACTGTGCGAAATTGCGCCGGGAAATTGCGCAATCTCGTTGGTCGCATGTGTGCAAAGAATCAAAGGAGGAATAAATGCGTCAATTTCCTAGTTTCGTGCACGAGAAGACAAATCGTTATCGAGGGAGCTCCCTCTTACCGACTCCCGTCCGTCCTAGTTCCACTAAGGGCCGCCTGAGGCGCTGTCGCGACGCGACGCTCCCGCTGGTTACGTCACTGCAGAGTGATTGGCCCCGAGTAGCGCGGGAAGACCACGCGCGGCTATCATTGGCCGCTTGACTTATTCGAATTAAGAAAGAGCGTCTTTTGTACGAGTACCGTCCTCGCGAACGGGGTCCACGTTTGTGTGGAAGCAATAATTTATTGTGTGTGCCAACCCACCTGTACCTTCCTGACAGTCTTCCACAGTTAAATCCTTTACACGTAGGTCCATTTACAATGCACTCTAAATCTTTTTATTCGTATGCTCGTTTATTTTGAGTTTCGATCCGATATTCGAATTGTTGAAGAATATTTTTTTAAATACAAACGTAAACGATAGGCGATTTTTGGCGTGCCTCTGGGATAGCAACCAAAAGCAACCGTGATTTGAGGCTGTCTTTGTCTTCTGATCCCAATGAAAGCGAAGATAAGCCTTAGTCGCGGTTACTTTTTGGTTGTTATACCGGGAGCACGCCAAAAAATCGCCTGGTATAATAAGATATATGCAATTCTTATAACCTACGGCCTTAGCGGTGTAGCCACACAAAATTTGCGTAGCCGCATAAATGTATGCATAAAGAAAATTATCCAATCACATATTTTACATGCGTTTATTAGTATATAAAAAAAATGCGATTGGATAATTTTCTTTGTGCAAGTTACTCATAATGGTTCCTGTTTTCAGGCGTGCATCGAGCCTTGCGCTTACACGACGAACCCGATGACGTTTTCTAATGTGCAATGAGCACAGAGGTAGCGATGCAGATGATAGGAGTACAGGAAAACGATAAGGACCGCCGCCGCTGCGCCGTGCCGTTGTTTAGGTCTGGTAGCGGCTGCGTTGCGTTGTCGCTGTCTCCGGACGGCACGGAGATATCGCTTCGTATCAACAGACTGTATTCCGCATTGTAACTCGCGCGTGCATATACGCGCCTATACGTATGTCTGCATCCTGCAGAATGCGCCCATTCGAGCGAGGCGACTGCATATATCGCCGATCGTCATCGGCGTGCGTGTATAAATTCAACGTGTTGAATCTGAATCTCAATCGCCCGCGGATGTTCGCTTCGTGTTCCTGAATATTCGCAATGCTGTTCCTTCTGAGACACAGAGTGTAAGTTTCTATAATCAATTTAAGTCTAAAGTCCCTCGAGCGACAATCGCACCTTTCCAGAGGATATTATATGCTCCATGAAAATCTTGTCTCATGCTGATTATTATTATTGAGATCGAAATTGTTTTCTTTAATTTTTCATCCATCTACTGCAATTACACAATTTTTTTATGGTGCATTTCGGACATTGCTCTTCTATTACCTCCCCCCCCTCGCCTGTACAAAATGATATGTTAATTTGTTTTTAGTTTTTTGTTGCTAATACAAACACGTTGTACTTTTAAAACTGAACGCAGAATTATTTTTATTTGTGGTAGAATGATGTATCTTTAAAAAAAAGAAAAAACTTGTGGAACTCTTGAACGTCATATAAGATTCCTTGAATTTCTCACATAACGTAAAGTTATACAAACATGATCGATTTGCATTTCTCTCGACATTGAAATGAGATGCTAAGTATAATGAGCCTTCTACAATAAGCCATTACTTAAGTTTTAAGTGTTAAATCATAAGAAATTTACTAATCACAATCGAATGTGAGAAGAATAATCGACTGTGAGTGGTCAGTTTCTTATGACTTAATACTTAAAACTTAGGCAATGGCTTATCGTAGAAGGCCTATAATAATTGTAGCAAATTATCGTATAATTTTTGGAATTTTTAAGGAAGATGGGTCGCGCATATCGTGGATACATTATCCGCGTGTGTCCATCAATTGTGTGATTAATTATTGGAGATGATTAATTATAAATAAACAAAAACAAGAATACGAAGGTCGCGCGACCTACTTTATTACAGATGGTAATGTTTTAAATGCGATGTTATTCATTTCGAAGGATTAAACGGTCCGCAATGGTAGGCAGTCTTTGGAAACGTAGCATAGTCCCCTCAATAACTCAGCGCGCGTGTATATAACGCCACTGTGATATTTTGCCACGAACGAGCTCCGCTTAAACATGTATCGGATAATGTAACAATATCATTTGTACCATTAATACCGTTTGCCCCGGTTTGTGCAAATTTCATTATACTTGCATTCACATTGTCGACCGCAATTATCTTTACAGGGACATAATACGCGATATTATACGTCGTTAATTTATCGGTTGCCCTTATGGACTAGCTCTCGATAATATGAGAAATTCTAAATATCCATGCCAATGAGAAAAGCAGCGTGTTAGCGTAATGCTATGTGTATTACATGATTTTATGGATCGATCGTTCGATTATTCTAATGGATTTTCTATTTAGCAGACAGTATATGCATCTCTACATTTTTATTTTATTGATTTGTTTCAATTCTTTTTGCAAAAAGATATCGAAAGTAATTTAATTACTAAAATAATATGGCAATTATTCAGAATAGGGGAGGCAGCACCGATGACCTTGGCAAGCTCGAGACAGCCTCGGTAGTCTGCAATATTTTTCGCAATATATTTAAATTATTCACAGATTTTTAATATGTCATTTATAAACTTTAATAGAGCATTCATCGTATTATCAAGATCCAAGATGCAATGAGCATCAAAATAATTGTCAATTTAACTCGTGATAGTGTTGCGGTAGTTTATTGGTTTGCGTTGTAAGTCTGAAAACATTTCGGTGCATTTAGGGATCTACATCGTAGTACATAAATTCACACAAAAATTATAATAGAAGCATTTAATATCCAGCTTGACCGTAAATGGCTTATTCTCATCGGTGTTTTAATATTTCAGATACTGATATTTCTTTTATTATAACCATTAATGATAAATTTGATTATGATCAGAAGATGACATCTGTTTTTCAATGTTGATTTCAAGTTTCTCAGCACCAAAATATGTTAAATAGATATAAAAGAAGAATAAAAAAATAAAATATAAAAAAATAATTTCATGAAATTTTTGTTTGGATATTGTGTATAAAGATGTAGCACTTCAGATTAAATCGAGAATTATTTAAAAGAGAAAACTCACTTAAAGCATATTTTTGATCAAAAACTAACTTGGACAGAAAAATAGGAAGCAAATCTATTTATTATAAACAATTAAGCTTAAGATTTGCTTGATATATTTCGGCGTTGCGTGAAGTTATCTGCGCTTAACTCCTAGTGCCCTTTTCTTTCCAAGTTAGTTTTTGATTTATACAGGAATTTTGTTATTTATAAGAATTATTATTTTTGATAATATAAATATAAGTATAAAAATTGAAGAACTTTTGAGAGCTTATGTATTCTGAAGCTAAAACCTATTTTCAGATCTTTTCATGTTTAATTCAACAAATTCTAAGCAGTTTACAGTGTGCACTTAATATTTTTTTCTTCCCGTTGCAGCGTGTGCACCAATCTGATTGGTGAGAGGAGACTACCGGAGAAGAAATGGGACTGAAGAAATGGAGAAAACGCGGATGGCACACGAAGGAAGAAGTGACGTAGAGGAAGTTGGGCGAACGGGAGCGAGGATGAGAGAAGATAATAAAGGGTGAGTAAGAAAGAGATGATGAACGTTATTAACACTATGCATCATATACTATGGCTATGCAGTCCGGGTAGCGAGACTTTTTATTGTAAGAGATAGGTAAATCATAGCGAAATACCCGGAAGTTGATGACTTTTCGCCGCACACTTTACTCTGATTAAATTCCACTATATTCGTGCACAAACCGAGACATTTAACTATAAGGCTGTCCCGAGAGTTTCCACTTTTGTCTATGTGCATGCTCCCGGCATAGCATCTGTAACCCCACGACAAGAGAGAGGAAAAACTTTTGTGCGTTCTCTTTACAAAATTCATAAAGTAGATATCTAAGGTAATGCAGAAGTCATTAAAAATATCTTTTTTAAATAAAGGGAGATCTTTGTAAGTTTATTGTTAGTATAACACGCCGTAAAAACAGTAGAAAATAATTATTTCCTAAAAAAAAAAAAAAAAAAAAAGAACATTAACATACGTAATATCTAAATAAGTTATTTTTCTGTAATTATTCTATAATTGTTGAATGAATTCTATTGATACTATTATCATTCGACATTTAAGTATATGATGACGATGATGGGATATATGACCTTTTTGCTAACGTGGTATTATTTACAGTTATGCACCGAAGGTGAATCTGTAAATATAAATCGGTACCCTCAAAATCGATGGCGCACACGGTACATTTCTCGCGCTTTACCACCGTAACGCGTTGCAATCCTGTGCTCGCCCCCATTCGTACGTCTACGAAATTTCATTTCCAATTCCAATGGACACCAATCTCCAAATTGAGCACCGTTGCACACACGGTTCACGAGCAATCGTTTGCTCGACAGTTACAGACGGTCGTCTCTTACGAACTTTATGATTTGAATTCAGAGCATAGTTGGTATCAGTGCCATTGGTAAAAGAAACGTAGCTTCGCTTCCAAAGTTGATTGCATCTCTGTGAATAAGGATCATTTACATGCGATAAAATCGATCATATTTCATAGATTGAAAGTAATGTATCCTGATGGAGTTGCATTAACAAAAAAGTAGATCAAGTAAAATTACCCCCAAACAGATGTTGCAAGTTGAATGTAAGGCATTGATAAATTATTAATATGTAATTTGCTTAACAACTTTTTTTTTTTTCAAGAAAGGCAAAATCGGTAAATTAGTTTACACAAGCAGCTTTTCTTTCTTAAAATAAAAATACACATATATGAAAACATTCCAGTAATACGTATATGATTAAATTAATTTTATTAAAATTTAATCATGTGGCCACGAGAGATATATTACACAATATAAAAAAGGAAAGTCTAATGAAAGCTAATAATAGAGTTTTTAAACGGAAATGTATTAAAAATAGAGAAAACACACACAAATATTAATTTGAAATTGCAGGATATATTCAAAATTGTCAAGCCAAAAGCGAAATATCATATAAAGTAGAAAGACCACACATATTAGTATATAAATTCACGCGAAATTATTATATAAGCAACTAAGATCCAAGCTAGATTGTTATAGGCTTTGTATTTGTATTAGTTATATGTTGTTACATTAAACGGTCTTTAATTGAATATTGATTATATAAAGTGTTACGTTCTTTATTATATCGTCCGTAGAATTAAAGTAAAATTTAGAAAACATTTTTTCGAAAACGATAGCTAAAAAGCGACAAATGAGTGCGACGAACGAAACAGATGCCATTTGTTGAATATTGAATTCTATTTGTTGACACGTTTATCTGAGGAGCTAAATATTTAGTTTAGATAAGAATATGATAATCTTTTGATATCTCTAACGTATAGTGAATGGAAATTTGGACGAGTGACTTTCGGAGTGAGATTGATAACTCAAGTTTCAGGAACGTACAAAATACAAAATTCAACTCTACCGACAGCCTCAAGCAAAATGAATTAAATCGTCTCGTTTTATTCGACTCTGTACTATCTATCGTGCTTCCAATCGTTTTGTCCAATTTAATTAATTTCATTTTTTATTAATTTCATCCATATAGTGTTTGTCTCTTTATACAGCACAAAAAATAAAAAATTTTACAAAATTAAAAAATTATCGCGTAATGTTATTCCATCGAGATTCTGCGCTCGGACAATACAATTGAAAATGTGGCACTTTATCTAATATTTCGCGCTTGGCTTGACAGTTTCGAATATATCCTGCAGTAAGAAAGCGTCTCTTTTCGCTGAATAATACGGAAGCACTTTCACAACGACTCCAGGCAGTCGTATATGTAAGATTCATCGCGCGTACAATATGCATAATTTATGATAACAACCGAATTTTTTTTCGTACATTACGTGATACGAAATAGGTATGAAAATATCAAGTGCAAAAATGCTTAGTTGAACATTTGTTTCTTAAGTTGTGCAAAATACTTTAATTTTAAGCGCATCTTCGAGTCTTTTATATATGTACTTTTATTGTACTTGAACACAGCAACGTCAGGAAACAATTTATATCGAGATAACAATTCGTTATATATTGATAATACCTTGGGATCACTTTTTTCAGTACGATAAAACACTGTTATAGAGTCCCAAAAATGATAAAACAAAAATTATTCTTTTCTAGTAATATATCTTTTATAGCACGTTAATGAAATATTGGTTCGCTAGCATAAACGATGCATGTGAAATGATTGTACACATTAAACACGGCTATTGTATAGTAGATTTCAAGATCTCGCTGTAAAGTAGAAAAAAAAATCATTGCATCAAGCCGCAGTGATCGTCTCGTATTGTTATATCTGTCTGCGATGAAAAATGAAAAACTCTTTCAAAAATCAGGTTTTACTTTACGCGTCTCTGGTATTCCTTCGCGTATCATAGTTTCACGTTTATCGCATTGCATCGCAGTCGCACGATTCGTCGATGAATTTTCATGCACTTAGCGTGTATCTCGCACAGCTATGTATGTCATTGCAGCTATTATTTCGGACAGCGAAACGGCTAAGTCCTTGGAACACCCAGCTCAACTTCGGATGCGCTGTGTTCCCGTTCCAACTTCGCTAATTGTGCTTTAGACGGTGTTCCGGCATTTATATCTTTGCTCGCGCAGTTCAAGTTATTTCGTGGCCCTAAACAGTACGAGCATGCTTATCGTGCTTCAAGGACATTAGATTGGCATGGTGAATGCGTTCCAGTGAGAAAGGATAGTACCTATCATTCCGTTAGCTTAACAATATATCGTTATTATGTCGTGTTAAATAACACTTTTTACTTTGTGTACATTTTGAATTTTCATTTATACATCCTAATTTAGTTTCGCCGAGGTCTACGCCTGTTAATGTTAATATAGAGCAACATGTCTATTGAAGTAAGATCGATGGTATAGTCGAGTCATTAATATATTTGGGTTTTTTTTTTCTCCTAAAGTTTCGACCTAACAAAATCTCTTTTTGCGAAAAGTTGTAGCACAAATGAAAACCAGTAGAGATATTAGAACTCACGCTGGACGTTGGTATGTTTCGCGAAATGTAGGAGAATTCGCTGACGCATGAAAGGCGTATTTCGTGAAAAATGTGCTGGGTTTTCAGCAAATAGTGACGTAAGGACAGGGGCGTCTAATTTCGTTAGCCATTACGTAATGTGCATGATGTATTTATGAACGTTGAACTCATTTCATTACTGTTAAAAACTTCCCGTATTGGAAAGTCTTGAATTTGATCAGCGATGAATCCTGCGACTTCTATGATCCGTTGAATCGGTATTGTTACGCGAAATTGTTCTCTTTTAGAGACAAAAATGTTCAGCTGAACACAATCGCATTTTTTTTGTTCATTCGTTCGCGATGACGCGATAACAATTATTTCGATATACTTTTTAAATAAAACAAATAGTACGCCTATTTTTAATGATAATGTAGAATGAAGATGTGTAATTTTACTCGCGCGATGAGAAGGCTGCGATATTTATGCCGCGGAGCAAACTCGCTTGGCCAGATGGTGGCAAATCCTGAGACGTACACATATGCATCTACGTATGTATCTTGGCAAGATTCCTCTCAGACGACCGTCTAGGGAAACATGTTGTCAAATATTCCGGAGCACCCCTCGAGGCTCGTTCCTCTTCAGGAGCGACTTTAGATTCGTCTCTCGACCGCTCGTTTCCTTCCGTCCCTGAACAACTTTCGCGATGGCTACTGCGCTGATGGCAACTTATGTGACGACAACGACGATGGCGACAGGTCTCTTGACCTATACTGGAGAACGAACGGTCTGACTGCTCGTCTGTTATTCTACTTGAAATTCGTAACCGCTTGCGTTTCGATCAGTTGTGTTCTCATAAAAAATTAACACTGCCAGTCGAAAGACTATGGTATAAGAATATTTTTCATGTCACATCAATGCGTGAAAGATCACGTTTGATTGAAATAAGTATTCTAGATAGCCAAACCTTAGGATCCTATAGATTCTGTACCTGATTTGGTCCGAAACATGTTTGGCCATTTTAACTTTGAGACAAAATATTTCGAGAACAATACATTTTTGGTAAAATGTTTGATATGAAAGTTATAAAGTGTGTTTAAAGAGGGCCAAATTATTTGATGAGTTACTTACAATTTTTTTTAATCAACCTTAGGCCTTATTGGACTCAAGATGAATCCTAAATCTAAAATCTAAGAAGCCCCAAATCAGGTACAGAATCTACAGGATTCCAAGATTTAACTATCTAGAATATCTACTTCTCTCTCTGAAACGTGATCTTTCGACTAGCAGCATTAGTTTTTTGATGATATCGCTTTTGTAATTTGGAACGTTCCCTTGTCAGTTAAAACGAGAGCCTTTTCTCTCGAAAAAAATTGAAAAAATAATAATTCCAATTAGACATATTTATCAAATTCATACAATCGTCAATGTTTCTGTGTATATCGATATTTTCGTTCAATATAATGAATTCTCTTTCAATACAACGATTGATATTAATATGGTATATCGCAATAAAATGTGTCGTTTTAATAAGAAAAATTGAAATTTTCAATACTTTTGTTTAATATATTTACATATCGAATTCGTATTTATATGTTTAATATGTAGATATTAAAAAATATTATGTTATACAATAAATATTCGAATGGATTATATCAAATATTAAATGTAAATAAGCACGTAGTTTTTTAAATATTTGGTATTAATACGTATTAAATTGAAATACCTTTATACTTTTGCTTGCAAATACAAGGCGAAAATCTTGTTGACAGGAAACATTTTACAATAATTAATTACTGTATAATTGTAACCCGCGTTTTTTGCGATTCTTTATTATCGAGTCAATGCGGCGGTTTAATGTAGTTTTTCCGAGTATATCTGTCTACTCATTATTACTTATCTACTTACAAATCGAGTCCGTCGTTACCTCGTCTTTACGTCACTTTGCAAAACACATAGATTCCATTTACGTCGAGGTTTCGCGAAGAATCGCGTCGCGTCGCGTCGGCTGCAATTTACACGCCAAAACGGATTAGCAGCCAGAAACGCGAGGCACCCGAATTCCGCGGGACGGGGACGGAGCACCCATCGGTTTTGCATTTAGTGATTGCGGCGACGCTGTTGTGGTCGTCCGTCAATCGCAATGGTGTAGGACGCGCGACATATCGAAGCCGACCGCAAAGACAGAAGCTGTAAGCGACGTTTCGAGTTGTATATAACCCGGTACGTCAAAGTCTATCGTTAAACTGCGCGTGAAATGGTTCGAATAATAGAGGAATTGAAAATCATTTCTCAATAACTCTTCAGTATTTTGTAGACATTCAATATTTCGGTAATATATTAAATTACGATTTCGTATACTAATTGTGTGTGATGTACAGACGTTTTCTGGTCTTCTCGAAAGTGAAACAAAGTTGAATTGCGTTAATTATCCCACTTTCATTCAGAATTTCGATGATTTCATTCGAATAATTGCCCATGGCAAAGACACGTTCCGCATAATGGCTCGTCAATAATAGGATTATCGGATTCGACGGCAGTCGAAATCAGCTAGCCGGACGTAAAATCGATCGTTTACAGCTCAGGTGCAACGCAGAGACAAATCGATGCTACCACGCGCATTCTAATATTGTAACAAGGCACTCAGCTGCATTTCAGCCTATATTTAATCGAAGTGGATTTATGCATCTACGATTATGATGTACTTCACGTAAGAGCGTGCTCCTGAAAAATAGCACGGATTTATATACCTACAACCTACATGCATCTTAACAGCATTACACGCCGAATTGCTCCCTGATATCAAGAAATTCGAAAAAAAAA
Source organism: Cyphomyrmex costatus (assembly GCF_001594065.2). NCBI lineage: Eukaryota > Metazoa > Arthropoda > Insecta > Hymenoptera > Formicidae > Cyphomyrmex > Cyphomyrmex costatus. The sequence continues at coordinate 442,707 of NW_017279259.1, read as the reverse complement.
AATCTAGAACACGTCATAAATCGTGTGTATTTTACGAGGATACAATGCGAATAGAATCTATGATATACATTTTGGGAAATACCGACAAAAATGGTAACATGAGAATATGGGTATTAACTTTTATTATTAATTTACTGTCGATTGAATCAACAATATGCTTTTTGGAACAAAAATAATTGGCTAGATAAAACGTTCAATTTCGCCGTTTTATAATACCTTTATCGTTTGTTTCGCTGCAATTGCATCGGCATTCGCTAATTCCGTATTTTTTTTTTTGTTCGTATCTAGTTTGTGTTACATTGCTTATACGTTTTTAACGAGGATGTTTAGAAGGGCCGTACGTGCGTTTAAAGTGTCGCTTTAGAGAACACGCTTTTGTCAGCGAATGCAACGGACGACGAGTTGAAAGATAAGCGTTTCTCTCTTTCTCCTCCTCCTCCTTTCTCCCTCCCCTCCCCTCGATCTCTCTCTCTCTCTCTCTCTCCCGCTTATTCTTTTTCGCGATCGCGTTTTGCATAATCCCAGTCCTTCATTTTCCTTCAATTTTATCTCTATGTTTCGCTCGTCTCGTTCCACACCTTTCTCTCTCCACGCTCTTGCAGTGTCCCTTTTTTTGTGTCTGTTATTGCACCAACTGTGGGATGAATTAGTTATCCGCGAGCGCATCACACGCGCCGTATGTGTACCGTATGGTGTACCTATGCGATATTCCATTTTAAGTACATTTTGTCATATGTTGGAAAAAATTAAATATTATATTTCTCGTATTTCTCGCACTAGGTAGGTATATAGATCATTTTCCGCGCGTAAATTTCGGCTTTTCATAAAATGACTAGCATGGACGTGCACGCTTGACGTTTTACGGACTCCATCTATCTACTTTTAAATATTCGCTAAATTTTGGCAGGTGATAAAACATTTATGTGAGGACACTTTCATAAAACGGAAGTTATAATATAAGTTCAATCTTTGATTCTGCGATAAGTAATATTTCTTGCATTTTATTATACAATATATTTCTCAATTTTGTATTTTAAACGTTTCAAATGCAGTATAGACTAGACATTTTTGGTTGAATAAACAGAACGTTAGCTACAATTGATATGTTTATGGTTCCATCAACGAGCGGTTTACAAACTCGTGAGAATTGCCGGAACGCACAATGGTGCATTTTATTCTGCTACGCTCGTAAATCACAACAATAAAAATCAAACATTTCGGTCATTATGTCCATATCATAACTTTTATGTACGTAGCTACTTGTCGCTATTTAAACCATGTGAGAGAGAGAGAGAGAGAGAGGGAGAGGAAGAGAGTCTTGGCTACCTACGCTACGATGTATCGAAGCCGCGACACTTCTGTTAATGGACTGGTATAACATTTTGTTACGTGTGCCTCTTAGATTGATATAATATTATCTATTATCAAGTACATTATCGAGTTAGGAATTTCTATATGTAATTTACTGTATGAAGAAAACGAAATTGAAAGTTTATCATTCTTGAATTAATCTACGAATAAGGGGAGTGACGGCCGAACTTGATCGATGTCGCTAGTACAGATTTTTTGAAATTCCAAATAGATAAAGTCGATAATGGTGAAATATTTAATTAATTTTTTACGTTATCGTGCTGTCTCACTCAAACGCATTCATCTGTCCTTATGTAACATATACAACGCCATCTCTCGAGCAACTACTGTTAGACGTAATACTTTGTTTGTATCATGTTGAGTCTTCGTTGAGTAAACAAATATACATAATTTGCAGTTCAATATAAATACGCGGTCACTTGGCGCGAGACACTACTGTGTCTCTTGATAAGAACACAATTTTTCTCACTTTATAATCAATCGATTGATTTCTTTTACGTTCTTTTTGGCGACCATGCTTTATTTCTTTTCCATTGTTCTCTTTCTCTTTATTGTTCGAAGGATTAGTAACATCGAATACACGTACATGCAACTACATTTTGAATGCGGGTTCACATGCAGTAAAAGGAGGCTCATAAAGAGTACGGGAATGGATTGTCGAGGATGAGGATGATCGTGAAGAGAGAGAGAGAGAGAGAAAGGGATGAGGGAGTCAGGGAGGAAAGAAGGGAGAGAGAAAGAAAAAGAGAGTGAGTTGGAACGGACGAACGATAAATATTTCAGTCGGTAAGCATACTCGCGTGGAAACGAACTCTGACTTTAGTCAGAGTACGGGTCAGGGTTCAGCTTAACCCAGCTTCAACACGAAACTCTAACCGCTTAAAATATACAGCATCAGAAGCACCTCACCTCAAGGAGAGATGCCGCTCTTCTCTTTGCCGTAGTCTTCAACGTCCTGTTTGCAAACTCGCTAAGTATTTAGATTTCCGCTGGGAAGTCGTTTCTTTTCGACTTAAACGGTCGCGATTAATCCTTAAGCGTATTTAGACACGATCTTTCTCCACTGACTCTTGTGAAGTCAATATCTAATTTTCAGAATTTTGGTATAGTTGGCAGATTCTTTATTCTTTTTTTCTAAAAGTTTTATTCCTTACATACATTTTCTCGAGAGTTCTAAATAACATTGTAAAGATTTTATCGACAAAATTGTAATCTAAATCAATAAGGATAAATTAGAGAGAAATAAATAATTGAAGCTATTGGTAAAAAGCAGGTCAATCTAAATTTAATTATTTTCTAATAATATTATTGAGAATTTACTTATTTAAATATAATCGCCTGAAAGTTATACATTAAGTAAACATTTTGATATGTAAAAATAGAAAGGCAACGTGTTCTAATCTACCGTATATCGCATGTATTTAAGGGAATTACATATGAATCCACACAGATACAAAGTTTTTTAATCTTGCTATCGATCCCAAGAATTTGGAAAATGTAATTTAATTACAAAATAGTTACAAATATTAATCAACTGTACAATATGCGCCGTTACTGTGATATTTGTATCATGACAACTAAGAAGAAGGAAACCACGGACGCGTTTTCACATTGAAATTTATTTAAATTGTTTATTTGAATTTATTTGATCTACTATTTTTTATTTCGTTCATACTGTAGTATCATCAAACTAGGTTTGATGCACCCAATTGATACTTTACCAGAAAGTAAAAGAGAGGAGTGGATGGAAGAGAGCTATGAAAAAAAAAAACTGTTCCTCTTTGTGTGTGATTGTTGTAAGCTTGAATCACAAATTGATATATGAACGATGAAGAGGCTAGAAGATAAAATTGTCACGCTAGCGTGTCGGTTCCACTTTGCTTTTATAATTACGAGGAAACGTTTGACACTCTCTTTCTCTTGCCTCTTTCTCTCATGCTTTGGCGACCGGTCATCCATTTCACCCTGGCATCCGCATTGGTCGACTTTGTGGCTTCAACGAGAGCCGCGCTGATATAGGTAGTAATTAGTGAGAGTCACTGAAATATCATGTCAATATCGACGGTAACTCCGATCCATATTTTGAGTCGATTCGATTAATATGTATATAGATAGAGTTCGTTAGCTCATTAACATTGAATTCCCCCATAAATGCTACGTTAATAATATTCGATTTGATATTACTTGTTTCATGAATATATTAATTATATGTCATAAAACTTCTGATTTTATTAAATTTTTTTAATATACAGACAAATCGAGTTTTTTGCGTCACTGTAATTCTGTGAAATTTGCCACAAAATCTACTATTGTGTACTCCGGGAAATTAAAATTTCGACCAACAAAATAATAAATATTTTATGAAGTTGGAGCAAAAGGAACGGACGTAATAATAATTTTAAATGTATAATATTCATCGTGACGTATGTATACTTATCTTTCGCAATAAGTATTACAAGACACGTATTCAATCGGATGCTGTGAAGTTTTCCTATTTTTGTGGTGTCAAGAATTTGATTTGTCGAGAGAACAATTTCGCATGCAAGGATCGTGAAACGTACGAATGATGTGCAATTCGCAGATGTACGCGAAAATTTCCCCTGGCGAGACTTTTTCGGACCGTTTTTATCTCGCCAAATATAACGAAAACGTATTACATTTTCACACCTGCAGCCTGACGAAATTTTCGACATCATTTTTTTTCCTGTCATATTTTTTCATCGCATTTTCTGTAATATCTTTTTACATCGTCTGTTAATTTATCCCCGCGTTCCGTTCGTAGTTGAAGGAGCGTGAAATCACTCGACCTATTATACGATGTTATACGCTGTTATACGAGAGACTCCGCTCTTGATTCGAGAAAAGTAATTGAATGACGTGGCGTATCTACATTACGCGAGAGAAAAAAGATTCTTTTTTTAAAAAAGATTTCTTATGGTTTTAGAATTTAGATTTTTGCAGCAAAGTCTACTTGACATATCCACGTAGTGTAAATTGAAAAATTATGAAAAAATGTGAATTTTGCTCAACTTTCATAGAGGAAAAATTAGTTTATCTCATACAAGATTTTAATGTTGCGAATATTTGGATCGATGTATAATATAACGTTAGTACTTGACATTATTAATAAAACGGGTTCTTTAAAAAAAATAATATACAGGGATTAAAAAAAATCATTTGATATTCATTCATATAGTAGATATGACCTCCTCTCTCATACTGACAAGGGAAGTTTGGTAAGTGTGTTATTTGAAAAATCTGAAACTTTGTATAAATTGAAAGTACCCGAGTAGAAATTTGATGCAGGTATGCCGGATTTAGTTTGCTCCGAATATATGAATAGATCTAATCACAAACATTTTGTTTGCTATAAATCAGTTTTAGACGTACAACATCCTGTGTTGAATAAAATCTGTTTTTACACTTCTAAGCGAATATCTCGGAAACAATTGAAAATATGAAGAAATGTTTCCAATAAAAGTTTCATAGTTTTGAAAGTATTTTGTTACGACATGATTAGATTTTTGAAAAATGTTAAATTTAAAAAAAAATATCCCCCTCTACTACTAATTCCTTTCTCTTAAATTAAAAAGAATTTGCAACATGTTTTTGAGAAAAAAGCTGAAAACACACTTTATATATATATATATGCAATCAATTTCAAAATTTAAGAAGAGATAATAGTAGCGATATTTTACAAATTTAACATTTTCCAAAAATGTAATCACGTTATTATAAAATACTTTTAAATTCATTTTTTGCATTATATTTCCAATTTTTTCCGAGATATTTGCTTATACAGAAAAATTGATTCTATTCAAGAAAGTGCTGCACTTCTAAAACTGAATTATGGCAGCTAAACAATTTTTTGTGATTACGTTCATCTACTTTAAATTATGTACAGTTTCAGAGTTTTTATTTTACACTTGCCGAACTTCTCTTATGATTTTACTTCTCTTATGATATTACTTTATTTTTATAATTTCTTAAAATTACCATTTTACCAGCCTCCATAAGTTATTGACTAATTTACAGTAAATTACCGAGTAAATTATCGTAAAACTTGGTCATTTTCATCTCTAATTATACATTCTATTTTTCACTGTCGAGGCATACAAACGTACTTTCCTACGCGAAATTAAGGATAAATTTTTAAGTGGTCGCACGTAAACCGACTGGTATTTAAAGCAATGCATCAGAGGCATAAGAACGGGTTGCGGTTTAAGAACAAAAACCGAATCACCGTTAAGCGTTAAAATGCACTCCACAGTTTAATTAGTACTTTCGAATGGCGGAGAAGTTCCCTTCTGTGTAATTTACGTAAACATGGTCGTTTGATGTTAACTGGCATGCGAAAATCAAGCAGTTGGTCCTTTCTACGAAAGTATTGTATACATTTTCTCGGTCATCGCGTGTCTGTATTTATATGCACTCACGTGCATGCGAGGGTGTGTCCATGGATTAAAAAATTCTATCCTTTTTATATTCCTCTTTCCTAGACTTTGCGCGAACCATTCTATATGTGATTACAAATATATTGTGAATAAAGATTTGTATACAAGCTACAGATTAATTTTCTGTGTAATCATATATAATATTTAAACACTATAATGGCATTTTAACAACACATGTAACGTATGTTGCGGAAATAACGTAGAAACATACTAAATATACATTTGCGTATTTTCCTGCAAATTTCAAAGTATACCTGCACTATATATTATGCGTACATTTTAACTCTACGGAAAATAAAGTACACTCAATCGTGAGCGTAGAAAAATATTCGCTTTATTAAGTAATTCTCTTTATTTGTGTAGCAACAAACCAATACATCTCTTTGTTTACGTAAGATCGTAATTAACAAAGTTATTCTAATTTTTTGCATCTCATGAGTTAAAATATTCTTTTCAAAGTTATTTTAATATGATATTCTCACAGCACATATTTAGAAAAATTAACAAATACTTCCTATACAATTATCTCAGCACTCGCGCAACTTTTTTACCCGCGTCGACTGCGACCACACACGGAATATTTTTATTCCTTTTCGATAACGTCTCATTCTTTTTTTCTTTTTTTTACGATTTCGAGTATCACATAAATCATGTATTTAGTTTCGAGTGGTCTCTGAAGGAAGATACCGCGCGTTTCGCCCGCTCGTGTTTCTACCATTCGTCCGCCCCAGAAATGCTCGTAGCGTCGATCTTACCCTTTGAAGATCGGCTATTTTCATAATAACGAAATATATCTTTCCCTGAAGACGACGTCCCATTCTCACGCGATACGGTCCGTTTCAAAAGTGGGTCGCCCGGGGCGAACGACTCGCGAGTAAAAAGACGAAATGGAGAACGCTGGAAGACGCGCAAACACGTATGTGCTGCGACAGCCTTCGCGGAAAGCAGATGTGCATTATGCAGACGGAATCTAAGCGCACGCATTACGCGCATTGTGATGTCGTAGTGTGTTGCCGTGATAAATCTCATCGTCACGTGTTGCCACGATTAATGAGACACGATTATATCAATTATTGTGAAAAATGTTATGCAAATTTCTCTGCGCTAACAACACAAGATTATATTTTATAATGCGAACTCATTTAGCACATACACTAAGATGTCTACTGATTTTTAGAATTAATTTAACTCAAGATTCAACGATTCTTATTAATTTTTGTAACATGATATATAATGATTTTGAAATTTTCGTAACATTGAAAATGATCCGATCGGAACGAATGTTTGTTTTGCTTATGTAATTATGTTATGATCATTTGAATTGAAAACGGTTTTTATGATTCTTTGCCCTTATTATATATATGTATATATATTGTTTTATATTTTATTTATTATTCAATGATCGTACACGATAAGAGACGAATATATTAAAAATCTAATGTATGTATATTAGATTTAGGAAAAAAAACTTTTTATCAGCATCTCAGCTCAAAAGCTTCCATTTCATGTCAAAAGAAGACCCTTAAATTTTTATTAAATGGGACTAACGGCATTCGAAAGAGAATCGTTTATACCCGTTTGTATCTGTTTGTACCTCTTTTATTTTCGTTAGTATCTCAAAGGGTTCAGAGATATAATGTTTTTCAGTTTTTGTGCAACCCCTATATATAGCCAACTTAGTTAATTTAAAAGATATTGAAATGGGACCAACGGCATTCAAAAGAGAATCGTTTGTACTTGTTTGTATCTGTACCTTTCTTATTTTCGTTTGAACCTCAAAGTGTTCGAAGATGCAGCGTTTGAAAATTGGCTAAGTTCGCTATACAGAGATTCCGTAAAAATTGAAAAACGCTGTATCTTCGAATCCTTTGAGGTAGAAATGAAAATAAAAGAGATACAAACGGGTACAAACAATTCTCTTTCGAATAGCATAGGCCAAATTACCTAATCTTACAGTTGCATGTCATTTTTTATATTTAATTTATTTCTTGACTGCTTGAGATACAAATGAAATAATGGTAGGTACAAACACGAGGTACAAATATGCTACGGTTTTATTTTTATTTCCAATAATGTCGAGCGCTAGGTTCACACCGGTTCCGAAAAAATAACCAAATTCCGAGTTCAAGATTGATTTTAGAAGGGTTCCAAGCGTTCGAATAAATCGTTACTCTCTTCAAATTGTAGATTTGTTCATCCAGAACAGACTCCAGTTGGAATTTTCCCTGGGATCTTCTACAGAGTTTTAAAAGTTGCATTTCACTGAATTGTAATACGTCATTAAGGATAGAAAAATTTTTTACCTATTCTAAAGTATATCGCTTTGTGGGTTTAACATCCTCAAATCAAATTAATAATAAGAAGATTATTTATTAAAAATTGAACAAGTACATAATACTAACAAAAATATGATTTAATTAATTGAAATAAACTATATAAATACCATCAATTTCATAAATTCCAAAGAACACATTTAGACTAAATATATTCTTCAAATTTTATTTGTATTATTATCAAATTATCGATAATTTATTATGAATTATTTGGGTTGGTTGATTCCATTGAAATTTTATTTCTATTTTTGTTAGTTTATTTAAAACATTTTTAAATAATTTATTTTAATTAATTAAATGTCATACTTTTGTTGGTATTATGCACTTGTTCCATTTTCTAATAAAAAGTTTCTTTTATTGTCAATTTGATTTGAGGATGTCAAGACTATAAAGCGATATACTTTAAAATTTATAAAAAAATGTTTTCTATTGTTAAAAACGTATTATAGTCCAGTCAAATGCAGCTTTTAAAGCTCTGTAGAAGATCCAGGGAAAAATTTAATTGGATCTTGTTCTGGGTGAACAAATCTACAATTTGAGGGAAGTAACGATTTATTTGAACGCGTGAAATCTTACTAAAATCGACTTTGAACTCGAAATTGGATCATTTTTTTACATTATCGGGCTATTTCTCAAGGTATATATCGTAGAGTTAAATGAATTATTCCGCATAGTGTTCAGCGACCAAAAAACATTGTACACGTATTAAGGAAAATCCTAAATTTGATTTAAAAATCGTTCACTAGCGACCTCTAAATCTTATATAATAAATCTAAACATAATATTTTTTGTTAAAAATTTAAAAGTGTTCTTTTGGCATTAAATGGAAGCTTTTAAGCTGAGAAGCCGATTAAACATAAAAGTTTTTTTCCTTAACGTAGTCTAATGTATGTATATCTTTTATATAGAGAATAGTAAAAATTTGTTTTTTAATTTCCACATTGCTTTCAACGTTGAAATGTTGAACGAGCACACAAAGTGACAATGCTTATGGTCAGAATTAAGAATTGGAAAGGAGAGGTTTTTGTCATCGCCAAAAATTTGTCATTTGATATAGCCGCTTATCTCACAGTTGCTTAAGTAAGATTAATGGCCCGTTATTAAATCTTTTCCGCCCCTGGCCGCAGCCTCGAGATGTGATTTTTCGAGAATGCTATGCGTCATTAACGGCATTTGAGCACACATCACGTTTTCTTTTATGACGCAGCACGACCACGTCTTATATTTCGAAAGGGATTTTCGTAATGCGAGAAATAGGACTCCTGAGTCCTGTAATCGTTTTGGAGTATAAACTTTTTATCGATTATTTGTGGCACACGTTTGGCTTTTCTGCACGTTCAAAATGTCGATTTATCCGTGGATTGTGAATATATGAGTCTCACTCAACATATAGGTTGAAATTCACTAGGTTAACCTTCCCTGCCTATGTATAAATTTCTGTAGACTTTTTGGACAACTCTGGGTTTAGACAACCGTTATTTGAATGCGGTGCGTTTATTGATTTTTCTGATACGCTTATCTGAATTTAACTCTAGCAAATACAATGTATTCTGCCCGCGCGCGGTTGCGAAAGATATTAATTCTTACACTATTACGAAATAAATTTCTTACAAAAATAATATTATAGTTCAAGAATAATAAAATTGTTTGATTCATAGCCCTTCTTGTTATCATTACTAAAATTCTTACCTTTCTTTATTTTATCATAGATTTTAATCCTATAATAAATTTGTTACTGTCTAAATATTATATCTTCAAATATAATTACATAATATAACGATTATTTATTCAGAACTGAAGCAAGAAGGGAAACTGATCTGAAAGTAATATATAGATGCAGAGTTTTATCGTACAATAATTAGTGATACGCATGAGTATTGAGAATCCACTCTCTCTCTCTCTCTCTCTAGTTTGAAGGAATAGCAATCTAAAAATCTTTTCTTGAGTCAAATGTATAATTTAAAACATACACATACAAGATCTCTTTTTCCAGTAATGATATGTATTTCATTAAAATATGCTACTAATCCTTTATCTATGTATACGCAAGGCGGCAAATCCTAAAATGTTCATAATTGGATTGGCAAGAGAAATTTATGAAAATGAATATTTCTCAGAGAAATTTTTTCAACATCACGTATGATGTATATACAAATTCATACGTAAATTATTTCGAACAAAATATACATTAAAATTGTAAGTAGATCATACGAGATGTACAAAGTGATAAATTATTTAAAATTATTATCAGATTATATTATTATGCTTTAAATATAACAGATTTTTTTAATTACTACAGGGTATTCATTATACGATTTTTGAACATCTCGTTATAACACGGTATACGATATCATTCATTATTGTTCAATTATACGTAAATTATCATTAACAAAGCCATAACTAAATATCTTGGATATTTTCACGCGAGAGCCCCTAGAGACTTTTGGACGCGTGTGGTTGCGCTGTAAAAAAATGGCTTTTTAGAAAACTAATTCAAATACTTTCGTTCGGCTTCGGTTTAATTAGAAACGTGAGCCGAAACTTCGTGATGGAACTTTTGAAAATTAATTATACGTTCCCCACACACTCTGCCAAGCGATTAAAAGCCCATTCGAAACGCTGCTGCTGCGAAGTTCAATAAAAATAGTTCGCCCAACGTGCAACGTCTACTTGTATCGACTGTTCTGATCGTGCAAAAAGGAAGATGCAACGTTTTATTTACCGTCGTTTAATTTGTTACAGTCACATACATCGCTCCTTTGTCGCGGATTACGCGGATTCAAGAAATGTATATAACTAATGGAACGATTCTATCTTTTTCTTGCCTTTTACTGTTTAATTAATTAATTAATGAAATCAATCAATTAAAGAGTGTGACAGTTCCGATTATTCCGTTACTTATATAAATATGAATATATAAATCACATTCCTATTTAATTGTATATAACTATTAAATAACCTATCGTTTAAGTTAATCAGTTTCTATCGGCGGTTTAAAGAAATTATTCTATTTCTATTTTAATACTATACGAAAAAACCAGTGTGAAGCTGGCCTCACAATATTAAAAAATCGTTTTTTTTTTTCTTTATGCATTCGTTTGCTCATCATCCGATAAGAAAAAAAGTCCTATAGAAATATTTTTGTTTCTCGCTTTGGAGAAATTGGCACAAAGGACAAAACGTAGATGCTTCGTTCTTGGACACGAAGGAGTAGTGTCTTGGCCAGCCCGATCACCTGATCTGACACTACTGAACTTGTTTGTGTAGAGGGTCCTAAAGCATCAGGAAGTTTATTCGTTGTCAGTCAACTTAAATACAACATGAATAAGTAATAAAAAAAAAAAGGTACAAAAACGAAAACTACGTTTTATCATTTTTGCGCTTTACTTATCGCCAAAGATATTATTAAAGTTAACCGGTGAAACGAGAATCAAACAACCCACATTTACCGCAAAATGAGCGGTGAGGACATGTGCCCAATGTATTTTGCTGAGATCTCTAGAGATTCGTTTCGAATTTCTATTCACCAAATATAATTCGTCACGTCGCGAACTGCGGAAATATATTCGTTAGGTGGGCCCCCGCATTATACAAGCGCTGGTTTGGGAGTCATTCGAGGTTGGCCACGGTAAATTGCGACCGGTAATGTCAGTTCTTAATAACGGCTTGCCAGCTGGTATCGATCTCTGTAGGCGGTCATGGCGAGTGCGCGCGATCGTATATTTTTCAGGCCTAGACCACGCGCGCCGATTCAGTACATCTGTTTACAGCCACTGCTATACAATGTTAGCCCATACATTAATTAAGCCGACGTGCATTTCATTGCACAATAACGATTTTGCGACGCGCCCAATTCGATCGTGATTCTTTTCCCCCGAGACGTGTTTCTTTCTAAAATTATTATTTAGGTGAGAAAAATATCTAAATTGAGATGCGAAATTTTATTTAGTGCACACAGAATATCAATTTTGTAACACGATGTATCAAAGATTCACGTTGTTTAAGAGACGGACGTGAATTCTATGAAGAACCGCAAGAACGTGATTCCCCAGGATTAGCCGTAAAGGACCGAAAGCACAGTCCACGTCGATAATTCACCGAAATGCGCATTGCATTTGCCCGGTAAATATACCGGTGCTACACCTCGAGGTCCGCCCTTCGATTTCCATTCGTCGTCCAGCGCCGCAATAGCAGCAGCCACGAGCGAGAGAGAGAGAGAGAGAGTGATGGGGGGGGGGGGGGGGGGG